>NC_056750.1:21799707-22129707 GCF_019279795.1 Protopterus annectens
GACAGACGTGGCAGGGTAGGTGGGCATGCCTATGCTGGGAGTGGGAAGAAACAGTGCAGATTTGTGCAGCTTGTTTGATAAACTCTGGTAGAACCATGATCTGGAATCATTGTCAAGTTGGGCATGTGCAATGACCAGGTTAACAAGGTGGCTTTAGGGTCCAGGGTGCTCACTGCCTCAGGAGTTCTGTTTGTCATTTCAAATCCAGCCTACAAATGTAGCATCGACATTCTGGGAGGGTAGGACTAGGGGAAAAAAACATTACGAGCAGCCGTATGACAGCTCCTGACCTGGCCCCTTCCCACCTAGAGGTACATGGTTCAAGGAGCCCAGCAATCCTGTATGTAAGAAGTTGTAGGGCTCCTGCCCCTTCCCATCTGGAGGTACGTGGTGCAAAGATCCCAGCAATCCTGTATGTAAGGAGTTGGAGGGCTCCTTCCCATTCCCACTTGGATGTACGTGGTTCAAAGAACCCAGCAGTCTTGTATGTAAGGAGTTGGAGGGCTCCCGCCCCTTCCCACTTGGAGGTACGTGGTTCAAAGAACCCAGCAATCCTGTATGTAAGGAGTTGGAGGGCTCCTGCCCCTTCCCACCTGGAGGTATATGGTGCAAAGAACCTAGCAGTCCTGTATGTAAGGAGTTGGAGGGCTGCCTACATGCAGTGCTGTCTCACGTGGGAGATGGCTAAGATGACAAAATAACCAAGGAGACGCTTTATCATGAGATTTCATTCAGACCTGGTATGATATGTATTGAAAAGGTGACTAGGATAGAAGTGCCACTGAAGGGAAGAAACTATTAAATCATGCTTTTTAGGAAAATACTCTCTGGGGATAGGGGAAATTTTGTGTTTAGGGAGTACTTCCCCTTTAAAGGTTCAAACCGAGTAAGATAACTACAGATATCTAGGCATATTTCTTATATTGTCATCCTCCTGGTGAAATACTGGAGTTGCTTTTTAGAATTCAGTATCACAAGCTAACTCTGATGAGACACAATTTTGTGGATTACCGTGATTTATTTGTGGTCACAGTTAGACACATCCCTTTGCTTGATGGAATGATGTGAATGAATGACTTGACAAAGTAGTGAATGAAAGGTTGCTTCAAATGCTTCCTTATCTGTGCATGGCAGCTGTCTGAGTTAATTCATGACTGTTTTCAATTGTTTAAATGTCTGGAGATAAAACATATTTTTGTAGAGTGTACTGTGCTACATAGCCATGCAAATATATTTAAGTTAGTCTTGATGCTGCCATTTTTTGCAACATGGAGTGCATAAGTCATAGTAGCTTTTTCCTTCTTTAGTAAACGTTTACGCAGGTATACTCACCATTGTTAATCCATACTCCCTTTGTTTTTTGTATTTTTTTTACAGGAAAAACTTTGGCATATGGCATTCCTCTTGTTCAGTCCCTACAAAAAAGACAACCAAAGATTCAGGTAAAGTACTAATCAGCATATCTGAAAATGCACCCTCTGTTTTATTCACAGAACATGACAAACATTTCTTGTTAACTGAACTTCAATCAAAAGCCATAGCTTGTTTACTTCAGACTACAAGTCCTGAGAGAGAGTATAGTAGTTAGCAGAGGTGTCAGGTGGCACGTAGCTCATGGAGTCCTACATTAATGCTTGGAAGCAGTTTCAGTTAGGTAGCCTCTCCTTATAACCTATCAAGTTTTCTGTAAGGCTGCCTTTCAGGGAGAATGATGGGATGTTCATACGTTGAGGTTGCATCATCAGGAAATGACTCCTGCTGCATGCTGTTTTCTAGCAAAGGGATACACTGCTGTGCATCATTTATACTGAGGACCTAGCTGGGTGTATGTTAAGAACTCAGTATGATGAGCACTGCTTGGATTGTTCCAGGGGAAATAAGGGTTTGTGCAGTTTGAACTAACATGTTGGATGTTGTTACTGTCACGTGCCAAGTACAGTTAATGAATGGAGACAGATGTGCAGGAACATGTGCATTGTGTTTTATGAGCACATAGAAGTCCTTGGAATCCAGACCCATATCTAGATGGATTTCCCTTTCCATGTATTTCATAAATGGTAGTTTGTGCTGTGTTGCTGTATCAGTTCTCATTTTAATTTGGCAGATGTCCTTCTATTCCCATGTTGCAGTATTCATAACATGAGGGTTTCCCAACCTAGGCGACTCGAATGTATGGCCAGTATACAAAATATTTAAACTACTGCAAGGTACATGCGACGTTGCATGTAGGCTAGCAGCCAATGTAGGCCGTAAAAGTGATGTGTGCACATACCATCCTCAGAACTTCTCTGCCGTCAGTCCATACATCATCTTCTCCCCTTCATCTGATCATCAAGTGATTGCTGTTTCAGATAAGTGCCCTGTTGGGGAATTTTATTGTGTTCTTTTGCTACTGCATGTTTTCTGAGGTCAATGTCATTCAAGAAAGGCAAGTGCCATTGTTGTAGACAAATTCCACACAAAGGTAACCGTGATCAGTGTTTGTTTTGTCTGAGGTCCGCTCACAAGTAAAAGGCTTGTGCGATTTGTCAGGGGTTTGTCCCTAAGATGCTCTGCAGTTGTCTTTCTCTCCTGAACATTTACCTCGAGAATCAGAGACTAAAGTGACTAGCACTTGCAATGGAGGGTCTGTCAGATCCTTCCGGTCAGCATCTGAAGAAGAAGGTAAAAAAGATTAGGCCCTGAATCTTTGGCTGCGCTTCTGAATCCCGATGTCCCTCTTGAGACCACTGAAGGCCCGGAGATCTGTACAGTGGCTGGTTCTCTTTCTGCACTGGGTACTAGTTCAGAGGCCGCTAGGGAGAGTACCATGAGCACGTCCACAGAGGTTTCACAGACGTCCATTCAGGATGGTAAGGGAGAACCACGGCTCACTTCTTTGGATGCCCCTCGCACTACTTCTCCTTGCTTAGCTGCTGAAGACAGTTCGATGTCTGTGTGGCATCCTAGGCCTACATCGGTCCCTCCATCCCTGTCAAGGGTAGCTCCTCCTCTTAGAAAGAAACAAAAACATATTTCTTTTTCACAGAATCCTTCCCCAGACAGGCAAGCTATCTCTCGGGGAATTCTTAATGCCTTTCTAGCCTTAAGACCTACCTCTGCTTTACCTCCTACTCCAGTTCTCCCCCTTCTCCTTTGCCTAGCAGTTCTGTTTTGGAACAGGAACCCTCTGAAGAAGTTTCATCTTCAGATGAGTCTCTTGCTTATTAAACGCAAATGGAATCTCCCTTGGGTTATGCTTCCCCTGAAGTAGATTCAAATAGTGATGATTCCCTTGAGGAAGATATCTCTTTTGGGGAGACAAGTTTCCATAATGAGAGATTTTTCAAATGGGAAAGTTCCCAAATTTCAGAAGTACAGAAGAGGTACTACAATCTCTTACAGACAGGCTCTCCTTCCCCGTCTCCTCTCCAGGATGCTTTCCTGTCAGCTTCCAAAAGTCCTGACTCAGAACCTGCCCCAAAAAGGCCGGATAGGTTTTACAAGGTCCTGGAGGACAGCAAATATCTTTTCAAATGTCCTTCTGCAGATCCCGCTGTTATCTCAGTGTGTGTGGATAGTCCTTCCAGGTTTTTGAATTCCACTTCTCTCCTTCCTGTGATAAAGATAGTAAGATGATGGCGAGGCTAGATAAAAAAAGTCTATGCATCTTCAGCGTTGGCCTTCAGGGCCATTAACTACCAAACTCATATATCCAAGTAAGTTTTGGCCATGCTTTCTCAGGCTTCACAGCTGCTTGACAGACCTTTCATACTCTGCACCCAAGGCACAACTTTCTTCCCTTTTGACTGCCTCTTCCCAAGTTACTCGTCACTCCATAAATTGCAGTAATGATGCAGCTTGGAGTATCTGTCAGATCAACTGCATCTGGATCTGTCCTTAGGAGATATTCTTGGCTAAGATTATAGCCCTTGC
Source organism: Protopterus annectens (assembly GCF_019279795.1). Lineage (NCBI taxonomy): Eukaryota > Metazoa > Chordata > Ceratodontiformes > Protopteridae > Protopterus > Protopterus annectens. Next base: position 21,803,623 of record NC_056750.1, read on the forward strand.
CTTATTATATCAAGGCAAAAGTTATGGATGCACCTCTTGACAATTCTGGCCTTTTTGGTGCTAATGCTGCTACCCTTTTCAGATCCCTTCAAGAAAAAGGAAAAGAATTCCAGGAACTTAAGCACATTTTTGTGTTCCCCGTTCCTAAGTATCATAGGAATTACCCTTCCAGTCCACATTTTGTGAGGATAAAAAAAACATACCCCTCCTTCCTCTTCCAAGAAATGGATACCCAAGACAGAGCTCTTCCAGAACTCCACCAGCCAGTTCTCAGAAGCCTCACTTTCCTATCACACCAGGTAGTTTGTGGCTACCTGCCCAGACTCTCCAGTATTCCCGGCACCCTTCTCACTTTCTGCATGGACAAACATAACCACAGACAAATGGGCCAATTTTATTGTCCAGAATGATTACTGCATGGTTTGGAAATCCATCCTTCCTTTCATAAGCATTCCTCAACCCCCTGGAGACCAGCTTATCCATTTCCATCATATAGTTCAAGACCTGACCTCACGGGGACCATTTAGGAAGTTCTCCCTCTGCAAAGAGGAAAAAGGGTTTTATTCCAGGATGTTTCTAGTCCCTAGAAAAGATGGTCCATGGAGATCCATATTAGACTTGTCTCAACTAAACATTTTTCTACAAAAAAAAAGAGTCTGGAAGGTCTGTCAGCAGCAATGAAGCCTGAGAAAGCAGGGCCAAAACATACTTAGACATATGAGTTTGGTACTTAATGGCCATGAAGGCCAAAGTTGAAGATGTGCTCACCCTCCAAGCCTTGTTCCCTCTCTTGCTATCTCAACCTTTTTTGGTTTCTCTAGATATCAGATGCATATCTTCATATTTCGATTCACCCTTTGTTCAGGAAATTCTTACCCTTTTCTGTTGCTTTATCTCATTTTCAGTTCTGTGCTTTGCCCTTTGGACTCTGCATGACACCAAGGGTATTCACAAAATGTTTGGCTCCTGTCATTGCCTTTTGAAGACTTCACAGACTTCTCATTTACCCTTACCTGGATGACCTGCTAGTCAAGCAGACCATCTAGACACTCTGCTAAGGAATATTCATACTACCATCTCCTTGCTACAAAGCCTAGAGTTCACTGTCAACTATAACAAGTCCTTCCTCAGCCCTTCTCAGGATCAGGTTTTCCTATGTTTCAGGATAAGGACAGGAACTCATAGTGGCTTTTCTTCCCCTGCAAAAACTGCAGTCTCTTCTGACCTATTTCCATCAGTTGCTTCCTCTAACTTCATTCACAGCCAGAGAGTTTCTCAGAATGCTAGGGTTCATGGCGTCTTTTATTCCCATGTTACCCTTAGCCAGACTGAAATCTCTCTGATCCCAGCATGTTCATCCTCTGGAGTTTGTTCTACCTCTTCTCCCTTGTCTGAAGAAAGAATTACAGTGGTGGATTCAACAAATATATCTGAATCCAGACTTTCATCTACAGCCTCCTCATGCTGTGCAGGAGCTCTTTACAGATGCTTTGGTCCTGGGGTGGGGAGCGAAGTTGGGAAATTTGAAAGTTCAATGCCTGTGGCCTCCATCTATAAGGAAACAGCATATCAACATCAAAGAGATGAGGGTTTTGATTCTTGCTCTACAAGCTTTCCACTCTTCTCTTTACCCAGGTCCCCTGAAACTGTTCACAGATAACAGCACAGTCCTTTGGTATGTGAAGAAGCAGGGGGGACAAAGTCATACCTGCTTTTCAAGCTGTCCCTTCCGGCTTGGCAGATTGCTTCTCAAGCAGATTTCACTTTAGTAGCTGTTTACATTCCTTCAGCTCAAAATGTTATGCCAGACACTTTAAGCAGGTCCATGACACAAGCCCATGTGTGGATGCTTCACAGGGATGTGTTTCTGGACGTTCGTCACTGGTTGGGTGCTTCTCAAATAGATCTGTTTGCCTCCTCCTGAACAGACAACTTCCAAAATTTTGTGCCAGAGTTTCAGGTCCTCTGATTTGGAAGGTAGACGCTCTCTGTCTCATGGAAGGGGTTGTTTCTTTATACATTTCCCCCTTCCCACTCATTCAGAAAGTTCTGCTGAAAATTCAGCAGAACAAACCAAAAACCTTGTTGATGCCCCTCTTTTTTCCCCTCTTCTTCTTCTTCTGCAACTAGCCAAGGGCAGTCATCACAAGTTACCTCACAGGGTAGATCTTCTCACACAAGGCAAGGGATCTCTTATTCATCCACATCTAGCAACCCTAAATCTGACTCTGTGGGTGATAGGTTTCTGATCCCTTTTGACACTTTTTTTCTGAGGACGTGCTTCTAGTCCTGCAAGAGGCCAGGAAACCCAATAGTAGGAGATCTTACTTATCCAAATGGCAGAGGTTCTCCATCTGGTGTCTTAAGAAACAGCTACATCCATTTTCAGTGGATATTCCCCTAGTTCTCTTGTATTTTTATGAGCTACTTAAGGCTGGATTGGCTTATTCTTCTGTTAAGGCCCAATTATCCGCCATTTCTGCATGTCTGCCTCTATCTCCTCCTTTAGCTTCCAGGCTAGAGGTTAAGCTTTTTCTTAAATGCATCCTTCATGTCAGTCCTCCCAGGAAACCTGTTCCCTCACCCCTTGGAATTTGAATTTTGTACTGGAAAAGCTTACTCAAGCTGCCTTTGAGCCTGCAGTCTCAGCTTCTTTGAAGCATTGCACATGGAAGACTGTTTTGTTGGTAGCCATCACTTCTGCTAGAAGAGTCCGAACTTCAAGCCTTAATGGTTTCTCACCCTTTTGTCATTTTCCACAAGGATAGGGTCTCTCTCCACATTAACCCCTCCTTCATGTCTAAAGTGGTTAATGATTTGTCCCTTAACCAGTTTATTAATTTACCAATTTTCGTTCCTTCCCCTCAGAATTGTAGTGAAAGGGTGCTGCATATCTTGGATGTACATAGACAACTCAGATTTTACGTACACAAGACCAAGTCCATTAGGAAATCAGAGCAACTGTTTGTTTCCTCTCATCTCAGGGCCCTGGGAAAACCTCTGTCTAAACAGACTATTTTTACTTGGATCTCTAAGGCCATTTCCTTCATTTATTTTTTCCATGGAAAAACTCTCTTTCTCAGTAAAAGCTCACTCCTCTAGGGCTTTATCTGGGGCCTTCTTCAAAGGTTTGGACACTACCTCTATTTTGGTGGCAGCTACATGGTCTTCTGTCCACACTTTCACCAAGCAGTACAAGCTGGATACTATCTCCATATCCAGAGCAGGCTTTGCCAGGTCTGTATTAGCACATTAAAAGCACAAGTCAGCGAACGCCTGTTCGCCAACCAATAAACACCAAACTGTCACTTCTGCGAGTGGCCACTTCAGCAAATTTTTTCCTAGGGGAAAAAATTGCTTGGCCAAGCAGAAACGACACAGGATTACAAACCCATCATCGCTCCCATACCCCCCCCCCCCACTAAATATGCCAACTCCAAGATCGCACTACAGTGGGGAAAATGACAAATCCACAACGATGGCCAAGTGATTTTTTTTCCCCCAAGGAAAAAATTCACTGTAGTGGCTGTTCATGGAAATGACAGTTTGCTCTTTATTGGTCGGCGAACAGGCATATGCTGACCTGTGCTTTCGAAGTGCTAATACAGACCCGGCATTGCCAGGGCAATCCTGCATGGCTTCATGGAGACTTCCTCTGCTCCAACCTCCCTTTCCCTTTCATGAGCTTTGGCACTCTGTCTCATGATATGAATATTGCAATATGGGAATAGAAGGGTATAGAATAGTTGTGTAAAATCTTACCATAACCATAAATGGTCCTTTTCTTCCATGTTGCAGTATTCCTTCCCACCCTCCTTCCCCCTTGGTTCATGCTTTTCTTTGGATGATATTTTGCTTCTACCTCATATCCTTGGGCTGGTGCTGTGACTGGGGCATTCACTTCCGAGGATGGTATGTGCAGACAACAGTTTTATGGCCTACATTGGCTGCTAGCCTATGTGCAATGCTGCATGTAGCTTGCAGTTGTTTAAATCTTTTGTATACTGACTGGACGTTCGGGTTGCCTAGGTAAGGAATCCCTCATGTTACGAATACTGCAACATGAAGAGAAGGACGTCTATGGTTATGGTAAGATTTTATACAACTGTTCTTTCAGATTACTTCTGCTGCTCTAGCTGAAAGGCTGGTAGTTGGGCCACGATTTTCATGTTGACTCTTCTTCACTGAGATTATGAAAGAAATAGTAATCGGACAATTACATATGTACTTGCTACCAAGCATTTTCTAGTAATCCATTTTTTCTGAACCAGTTTCTGTTGTTGTATACATCATCAGGACCTCCCCGGTCTGCAGACATTTTTATTCCCCTCCAAATAGAATGAGAACTGTTCAGAAAAAATATTTATATGAATATCACATTCCACAAGTGCATAATAAGCCTGCATGCTGGCTGTGGAGGGCATCCAAATAGAGACTGCATTATCTATGAAGAATTTCTGCAGTGTTTACTGTTCTTTGGTCGGCTCATTCTTCAGCTAACCTCCATCACTGCTAATTATGTTACCAGTAATCATATAAGCAGAGGGAGACAGCCAACCTCCATCACTGGTAATTATGTTACCAGTAATCATGTAAGCAGAGGGAGACAGCCAACCTCCATCACTGCTAATTATGTTACCAGTAATCATGTAAGCAGAGGCAGTCAGCCAACCTCCATCACTGGTAATTATGTTACCAGTAGTCATGTAAGCAGAGGGAGTCAGCCAACCTCCATCACTGGTAATTATCTTACCAGTAATCATGTAAGCAGAGGGAATCAGCCAACCTCAATCACTGGTAATTATGTTACCAGTAGTCATATAAGCAGAGGGAGTCAGCCAACCTCCATCACTGGTAATTATGTTACCAGTAATCATATAAGCAGAGGGAGTCAGCCAACCTCCATCACTGCTAATTATGTTAACAGTGATCATATAAGCAGAGGGAGCCAGCCAACGTCCATCAGTGGTAATTATGTTACCAGTAACCATATAAGCAGAGGGAGTCAGCCAACCTCCATCACTGGTAATTATGTTACCAGTAATCATATAAGCAGAGGGAGTCAGCCAACCTCCATCACTGGTAATTATGTTAACAGTGATCATATAAGCAGAGGGAGCCAGCCAGCCTCCATCACTGGTAATTATGTTACCAGTAATCATGTAAGCAGAGGGAGTCAGCCAACCTCCATCACTGCTAATTATGTTACCAGTAATCATGTAAGCAGAGGGAGTCAGCCAACCTCCATCACTGGTAATTATGTTACCAGTAATTATATAAGCAGAGGGAGTCAGCCAACCTCCATCACTGGTAATTATGTTACCAGTAATCATATAAGCAGAGGGAGACAGCCAACCGCCATCACTGGTAATTGTTACCAGTAATCATATAAGCAGAGGGAATCAGCCACCCTCCATCAGTGGTAATTAGGTTACCAGTAATCATATAAGCAAAGGGAGTAAGCCAACCTCCATCACTGGTAATTATGTTACCAGCAATCATACCAGCAGAGGTAGTCAGCCAATACCCATCACTGGTAATTATGTTACCAGTAATCATATAAGCAGAGGGAGTCAGCCAACGTCCATTGCTGGTAATTATGTTACCAGTAATCATATAAGCAGAGAGGGAGTCAGCCAACGTCCATCACTGATAATTATGTTACCAGTAATCATATAAGCAGAGGGAGTCAGCCAACGTCCATCACTGGTAATTAGGTTACCAGTAATCATACTAACAGAGGGAGTCAGCCAGCCTCCATCACTGGTCATTATGTTACCAGTGATCATATAAGCAGAGGGAGTCAGCCAACCTCCATCACTCGTAATTATGTTACCAGTAATAATATAAGCAGAGGGAGTCAGCCAACCCCCATCACTGGTCATTATGTTACCAGTAATCATATAAGCAGAGGGAGTCAGCCAACCCCCATCACTGGTCATTATGTTACCAGTAATCATATAAGCAGAGGGAGTCAGCCAACCTCCATCACTGGTCATTATGTTACCAGTAATCGTATAAGCAGAAGGAGTCAGCCATCGTCCATCACTGGTAATTAGGTTGCCAGTAAACATATAAGCAGAGGGAGTCAGCCAACGTCCATCATTGGGAATTATGTTACCAGTAATCATATAAGCAGAGGGAGTCAGCCAACCTCCATCAGTTGTAATTAGGTTACCAGTAATCATACAAGTAGAGGGAATCAGCCAACATCCATTACTGGTAATTAGGTTACCAGTAATTATATAAGCAGAGGGAGTCAGCCAACGTCCATTACTGGTAATTATGCTACCAGTAATCATATAAGCAGAGTTAGTCAGCCAACCTCCATCACTGGTAATTATGTTACCAGTAATAATATAAGCAGAGGGAGTCAGCCAACCTCCATCACTGGTAATTATGTTACCAGTAATAATATAAGCAGAGGGAGTCAGCCAACCTCTGTCACTGGTAATTATGTTCATAGGTTCATAGATTCATAGGTAGGTACTAGGCTATCGGCCCTGGGGCCTATACAAGCCCAGCCAAAAAGGTACCTTGGCCTTTGCCACCCAAGAAAATTATTTTCCTGTGCCACTGTCGAGCAGAGCCACAGAGGTGATCCCCGGGGTGAATTTCCTATTTCCCATCCAATCATCAAGATTTTTCTTGAAGAGTGCTAATGAGGAGCTTTGATAGGTAGTTTATTCCAGAGTATGGGAAGTCTCTGGGACAGGAATCTATCCCTCCGGCATGTTCTGTTTATTGTGGTGACAAGGTTTAGGTCCCTAGAGCGTGTATCTCGGAGGAATTGGGATTTCTTTAAGTGGAGCATGTCCAACAGCTCTGGGTTTGACATAGCTTTGTATGTTAGGCAGAGATCACCTCTGAGTAGGCGATATGCGATGGAGTAAAGCTGTAGTTTTTTGAGACGGTCTGCGTAGGGCATCTGTTTGAGGCCAGTAATCCTCTTTGTGAGGTATTTCTGCGGCCTTTCCAGTTGTTGTAGATGTCTTGTGAGGTACATACCAAAAGGGACGTTGTACTCTATAATGGGTCTAATGAGTGATGAGTAGAGGGGAACAATGACCTCTTTTTTTCTGGATGAGAAACCTTTTGTGATGGTGTGCCACGTTGAAGTATTTCCTGACTACTGTGGTGATGTGATTACCAAAGGAGAGATTACTGTCCAGCTGTGTCCCAAGGTCTCTTATCACACTTTCAATGTTAAATATACTACCGCCTATATTGTAGTTCATGGGTGCAGAGTTTTTACCAAAGGGGATGACAATGCACTTTTTAGCATTGAGCTTGAGGCCATGGCTTTGACACCAGGCATCTGTCTCAGTGAGGCCCTTTTGTAGGATGTCCACATCTTTAAGAGTTTTGATTATGGCTCCTGGTTTGCAGTCATCTGTGAACTTTGTTGGCCAAAGACCTTCTGTGTTAGCCTGTACTTCAGAGAAGTAGATTCCAAACAGGAGAGGACCCAGGACTGAACCCTGTAGTACTCCACTTGTCACTGGTCTGAAGTCAGATTTGGAGTCTGCTACTTTCACAGTGTGGGTTCTGTCAGTGAGCCAGTTGGCAACCCATCTTGTGACATAGGGATTTATACCTAGTTTAGTGAGTTTATCTATAATTCCAGAGTGGGGGATAGTGTTGAAAGCCTTGGCAAGATCTAGATAGGCTGTCTATAGCTTTGGCGACTGCTTCAAAGAAGTCTATCAGGTTTAGGAGAGATGATCTGCCTTTTACAAACCCAAACTGGGTGGGATCCAGAGTTTGGAGATGACCAATGTCTTTGTTTATAAGTTCCATGATGATACTTTCCATGGCCTTGCAGACCAGGCTCGGCAGGCTAATGGGGCGGTAGTTCCCGGGGTCCGTGGTGGCTCCCCCCTTGTAGAGTGGGATAACCGTTGCTGAGCTCCATTCAGCAGGCACAAAGCCTGAGGTGAGGCTATGATTGAACATGGTACTTAGGTGGGGTGCCAGTTCGTTCTGTAGTCTGTGTAGAACGCAGCCTGGGATGTTGTCTGGTCCCATGGATGCTGTGTTCTTGGCTTTGGAGAGTGTTCATAGGTTCATAGGTTCATACTAGGCTATCTGCCCTAGGGCATTTATAAGCCTAGCCAGAGTGTGTATGGCTTTCGCCACCCATTTTAAATTAATTTTGCTATGCCCTTTTTCGAGGTTAGTATACTGTGCCTCTGTCTAACAGTGACACAGAAGTGATACCCGGGGTAAACCTACGATCTCCCATCCACTCATCAAGATTCCTCTTGAAGAGAGTCAATGAGGGACTCTGCCTAACCTGGACTGGGATTTTATTCCAGAGTGAAGGGAGCCTCTGGGTTATGAATCTGTCCCTCCAGCATGTCCTATTTATTTCAGTGCTGAGGTTTAAGTCCCTCGAGCGCGTAGCTCGATGGGATTTGGATTTTCTGAGGTGCAGCATATCCATTAATTCCGGGTTGGACATGGTTTTATACGTCAGGCACAGATCGCCTCTGAGCAGGCGGTATGCCACTGAGTAGAGCTGGAGTTTCTTTAACCGGGCAGCATATGGCATCTGTTTGAGCCCCTTGATCCTCTTGGTGAGGTACTTTTGGGGTCTTTCTAGTTGCTGCAGGTGTCTGGTAAGGTACATCCCAAAAGGGGCATTGTACTCAATTATGGGCCTGATGAGGGATGAGTAAAGAGGCACGATGACCTCCCTGATCTAGATGTGAATCCCTTCATGATTAGGTGGGCTATATAAAATGTTTTTCTAACCACTTTGGCCACGTGGTTGTCAAATGAGAGATTCCTATCAACTTGGGTCCCCAGGTCCCTAATTACTTCTTCTGTACTTAATGGATTACCACCTATGTGGTAATTTGTGGGCACTTTGTTTTTGCCAAAGGGGATGACTATACACTTTTTGGCGTTTAGCTTGAGGCCATGGCTCTGGCACCAGTTGTCTGTTTCTTTGAGGCCCTTTTGGAGGATGCTTGTGTCGGCTGGAGAGTCTATTATGGCGCCCAGTTTGCAGTCATCTGTGAACTTGGTCAGCCACAGTCCTTTCATGTTGGCCTGTACCTCCGAGAAATATATACCGAACAAGAGAGGTCCCAAGACTGAGCCTTGTGGGATGCCACTTTTAACTGGTTTGGAGTCTGACATGGCTCCAGCTATTCTAACCATGTGGGTTCTGTCCTTGAGCCAGTTTGCAACCCATCTAGTGACATAGGGGTTTATATTTAAGCTGGTGAGCTTATCTATAATGCCCGAGTGGGGTATTGTATCGAAGGCTTTTGCAAGGTCCAGGTAGGCTGTGTGGACCACCTTCCCCTTGTCAATGGCCTTGGTGACTGTTTCAAAGAAATCGACCAGGTTTAAGAGGCAGGATCTGCCCTTAACAAAGCCGAACTGGGTAGGATCCAGTGTCTGTAGGTCCCCAATATCTTTATTTATGAGGTCCATGATGATCCTTTCCATAGCTTTGCAGACCAAGCTAGTGAGACTTATGGGGCGATAGTTCCCAGGATCCGTTGAGGCACCACCTTTGTGGAGAGGGACCACTGTTGCTGTACGCCACTCTTTGGGTACATATCCTGTAGTAAGGCTGAGATTGAACAGTAGTTTTAGGTTTGGGTTTAGCTCTTCTTGGAGTTCATGTAGGACGCAGCCCGGGACACCGTCTGGTCCCATTGATGCTGTGTTTCTTGCTTTGGAGAGGGCAGCTCTTACCTGAGCATCTGAGATGTCAGGGGGGCAGCACTCTGCTGGGATAGATATTAGCCGTTTTGGTGGGGAGGGGGGGGAGTTTGCGCTGAACCTGTCAGCTAGGATGTTGGCAATGTCTGTGGGTTTGGTGTATTTTTTGTCATTTTGGACTAATTCTGAGCATATCTGGGAATTCCCACCCAGGTTCCTAACATAACTAAAGAAAGCCTTGTGATTATCCTTAGTGTCCTGTGCAATTTTTCTCTCGAAGCTGGCCTTAGACGATTTTATGAGTGCCCGTAGTTTTTTGGTAATACTGATCAGAGATGCCTTCCCTTTTTGGGATTTTGCTCTGTCATGTAGTAGCTTCCTCCTTCTATTGTATAGTTTGTTTATGGCTGGGGTCCACCAGACAGGACGTCTGCCTTTGGAGGATTGGGTCTTGGTTTTATTTGGGATTGCATGATCCATGCATTCCTGAAGGTGTTCATAGAATGCGTTTATAAAGGATTTTGTGGTCTGGGCTGTATTATCCACAGGCCCGGGGGCTTTGAAGGATTCCACCTCGGTTTTGAGGAGTGTGAAATTTGCTTTAGAGAAGTTTTTCACTGTGGTTTTCTGGGCATGGGGTGGGGTCGGGATGTGAATATCCAGTGAGATTAGTTTATGGTCTGATCTTACCAGTGAGGGATACACCTCTGGTCTGGAGCATAGAGTCCCCATGTTGGTGATGATCAGGTCCAGTATGTTTTCCCCTCTTGTGGGAGTGGTAACAAGTTGTTCCATAGCATTTGAGTTTATAAATTCTAAGAACCTTTGGGCTAGGGTGTTGGAGCTAGAGTAATGTTCCCAGTCTGTGGTTGGGTAGTTGAAGTCACCCAATATAATGGTGTTTGGAGAGACCTTCATATTTTCCAGTGTTCTCAGGAAGGCCGAGTGGGGTTCCTGGGTTTGGGAGGGTGGTCTGTAGCAGGCTATAAACTGGAAGGCAGTTTTACCCACTGTTAGTTGCACATTGGATAGTCTCTGATGCTTCGTGATGTGCCACCAACCTGGAGGTGTGGGTATATTTGACGAATATTGATACTCCCCCTCCTTTTGTGGTTCGGTCCAAGTTTTGGGGCCGAAAAGCATGGTATGAGGTATAACCTGGTAGTGCTGGGGTGCTCTCGAGAGCCTTGAACCAGGTTTCTGTTACTGCACAGATATCGATGTTCTCCATGCTAAGGAGAGTTTCGAGTGCGTGCATCTTGAGGTTTAGACTTATGGCATTGAGTAGCATTACTCTTAGTTTCTTATCCCTTGTGATACCTATGGAGGTGGGTTTGTCTTTTGAGCCTTGCCTAAAAAAGGCACTATGGGGGTAGCAAGAGCCTTTGCCAATATCCGAAAGCCCAGGGGTGACAGGTGCAAGCCATACCTAGCGAAGCATCGTGGCTTGTCGAGCATGTCATCCCAGGCTGACAGGCATTGGATCCCCTTTGAATGACACCAATACTTAAGCCAATTGTTGAAATTGATAATCTTGTCTTCATACTGTGGCATCATTCTTGGTGAGGGTAAGATGCTACTCAAGGTCAGGGTCATACCGGCCTGGGCTACATGCTCAGAGAGCTCCTCTATGTCTCTTTTCATGTAGTCCAGGGAGGTACTTCTCAGGTCATTCACACCAGCATGGACAATGACTGAGTCATATTTGTACTTGCCTTGGAGTGACCTGAGTGCTTGTGTTATGTGGCGGATCCTGGCGCCCGATAGGCAGCTCACCGTGACCTTCTCCTTGTTCAGCCTGGTGAGCGGGACGTCAGTGTGCCTGATGATAGAGTCACCTATTACAAGTGTATCAGGTGTGTTGTTTAGCCTTAAGGGCTGTGACTGTTCGGCACACTGGCTTTGTGAGCTATGTGTTGCACGTGTTTTGTTTTGGGGTAGCGGTTGCTTGGGTGTCTGCTTTGGAGGTCTCTGCTGCTTAGGCAGATTTTTATTTAGAGCCTCCAAGTATGTTTTTGTGTGTTTATGTGTTTGGTTTGCTGTCGTGGTAGGTCTATGTGAGACTGGAATTGTAGTGAGTGTGGTTTCCTTCTCCTCCTGACTGGTTACGCCAGTACTGAGTTGAGAGAGCTTAGCCTCCAGTTTGGCTATATGGTTGCATCTCTCACATGTGTTGGAATTTGTTGGGAGGAAGAGAGGGTTGTCTGTGTACATTAGGCAGTTGTAACATTGCCTCAAGATTCCCAGGTTCACCAGCTGGACCGGAGAGGAGATTGACAACTGACCTTTGGACATGCTAGAATAGTATTGGGAATTCCTTTATAATTGAAAAAAGGGCCAATGGGGAACAAGTTACTCAAGGGGAGTTTGTGAGGGTGTAGTGCTTTTAATTTTTTAGTGCTGACTTATATAATTGCTTTAGTGAGCAAGTGCTAGGCTTTAGCGTAGGAATAGGGTGTTTATTATGAGAACTAGATCAGTTCCAAGGCTCAAACCCAAATAAGCAGCGCTGCTCGATGCCGTGCTATGCACAAAATCACGCAAAGCCGCGCTACAGCGGGTTTTATACAGGCGACACAGGTGTGGTTTTTACCTGTGCAGCCATGATTACAGGAACTTTGTATTCTTCCGGTATAGAGATGCGCTCTTTAGGGGGTGAGAGGGGGGTAAAGTTAGCACTGAACCTATCTGCCAGGATGTTTGCAATATCAATTGGGTCTGTATATTTAGTGCCATTGTGCTGTAACTCAGAACAGATCTGAGTGTTGCCATTGAGATTCTTGACATAGCTAGAGAATGCTTTGTGGTTGTCTTTAGAATCAGCGGCAATTTTGTTTTTGTAACTAGCTTTGGAGGATTTTATCAGGGATCGCAGCTTCTTACTGAGGCTGACCAGGGAGTTTCCTCCACCCGTGGGATTTTACTCTCTTTTGCAAGAGTTTCTTTCTTCTGTTGTACAGTTTGTTTATGGCAGGGGACCACCAGACTGGCTTCTTTTTTTTGGAGGATAGTGTCTTGGTTCTGTTTGGGATAGCACGATCCATGCACTCATGTAGGTGCTTATAAAGTGCAATTGTGTAGGATTCAGTAGTCGTAACTGTATTGTCCATCTGCATGGGTGTCATGAAGTTCACCACTTCTGTCGTAAAAAACATGAAGTTAGCTTTGGAGAAATTTTTTACCATGGTTTCCTTAATGGGGGATGGAAGCAGGATGGTGGATATCTAGGGTAATTAGCTTATGGTCGGATCGGACCAATGAGGCGTTGACTTCAGGTGTGGAACACCGGTCACTCATATTGGTAATGACTAGATCTAGGATATTGTTGCCCCTGGTGGGGGTGTGGATAAGTTGATCCAGGGCATTGGAGTTTATGAATTCCAGAAAGCGTTGAGCGAAGGAGTTGGTACATGAGTAGTTTTCCCAGTTAATGGTGGGGTAGTTGAAATCGCCCATTATTAGGGTGTTACCAGTAATCATATAAGCAGAGGGAGTCAGTTGGCAATTATGTTACCAGTAATCATATAAGCAGAGGGAGTCAGCCAACGCCCATCACTGGTAATTAGGTTGCCAATAATCATACCAGCAGAGGGAGTCTGTCAATCTCCATCACTGTTCATTATGTTACCAGTAATCATATAAGCAGAGAGAATCAGCCAACCTCCATCATTGGTAATTATATTCCCAGTAATCATACGAGCAGAGGGAGTCAGCCAACCTCCATCACTGGTCATTATGTTGCCAGTAATCATATAAGCAGACGGAGTCAGCCAACCTCCATCGCTGGTCATTATCTTACCAGTAATCATATAAGCAGAGGGAGTCAGCCAACGTCCATCACTGGTAATTAGGTTACCAGTAATCATATAAGCAGAGGGAGTCAGCCAACGTCCATCATTGGGAATTATGTTACCATTAATCATATAAGCAGAGGGAGTCAGCCAATGTCCATTACTGGTAATTAGATTACCAATAATCATACCAGCAGAGGGAGTCAGCCAACCTCCATCACTGGTCATTATGTTACCAGTAATCATATAAGCAGAGGGAGTCAGCCAACCTCCATCACTGGTAATTATGTTACCAGTAATCATATAAGCAGGGAGTCAGCCAACCTTCATCACTGGTCATTATGTTACCAGTAATCATATAAGCAGAAGGAGTCAGCCAACCCTCATCACTGGTCATTATGTTGCCAGTAATCATATAAGCAGAGGAGTCAGCCAACCTCCTTTGCTGGTCATTATGTTACCACTAATCATATAAGCAGAGGGAGTCAGCCAACCTCCATCACTGGTAATTATATTACCAGTAATCGTATAAGGAGAGGGAGTCAGCCAATCTCCATTGCTGGTAATTAGATTACAATTAATCATATAAGCAGAGGAAGTCAGCCAACCTCCATCACTGGTAATTATGTTACAATTAATCATATAAGCAGAGGGAGTTAGCCAAACTCCATCACTGGTAATTAGGTTTCCATTAATCATATAAGCAGAGGAAGTCAGCCAGCGTCCATCGCTGGTAATTATGTTACCAGTAATCATATAAGCAGAGGGAGTCAGCCAACCTCCATCACTGGTAATTATATTACCAGTAATCATATAATTAGAGGGAGTCAGCCAATCTCCATCGCTGGTAATTAGATTACAATTAATCATATAAGCAGAGGGAGTCAGCCAACCTCCATCACTGGTAATTATGTTACAATTAATCATATAAGCAGTGGGAGTCAGCCAACCTCCATCACTGGTCATTAGGTTTCCATTAATCATATAAGCATAGGGAGTCAGCCAGCCTCCATCGCTGGTAATTATGTTACCAGTAATCATATAAGCAGAGGGAGTCAGCCAACCTCCATCACTGGTAATAATGTTACCAGTAATCATATAAGTAGAGGGAGTCGGCCAACATCTATCAGTGGTAATTAGGTTACCAGTAATCATATAAGCAGAGGGAGTCAGCCAACCTAAATCACTGGTAATTAGGTTAACAGTAATCATATAAGCAGGGGGAGTCAGCCAGCGTCCATCACTGGTAATTAGGTTACAGTAATCATATAAGCAGAGGGAGTCAGCCAACCTAAATCACTGGTAATTAGGTTACCAGTAATCATATAAGCAGAGGGAGTCAGCCAGCGTCCATCACTGGTAATTAGGTTACCAGTAATCATATAAGCAGAGGGAGTCAGCCAACGTCTATCAGTGGTAATTAGGTTACCAGTAATCATATAAGCAGAGGGAGTCAGCCAACCTAAATCACTGGTAATTAGGTTACCAGTAATCATATAAGCAGAGGGAGTCAGCCAGCGTCCATCACTGGTAATTAGGTTACCAGTAATCATATAAGCAGAGGGAGTCAGCCAGCATCCATCACTGGTAATTAGGTTTCCATTAATCATACAAGCAGAGGGAGTCAGCCAGCGTCCATCGCTGGTAATTAGGTTACCAGTAATCATGTAAGCAGAGGGAGTCAGCCAACCTCCATCACTGGTAATTATGTTACCAGTAATCATGTAAGCAGAGGGAGTCAGCTAACGTCCATCAGTGGTAATTATGTTACCAGTAATCATGTAAGCAGAGGGAGTCAGCCAACCTCCATCACTGGTCATTATTTTACCAGTAATAATATAAGCAGAGGGAGTCAGCCAGCCTCCATCCCCTGGTAATTAGGTTACCAGTAATCATATAAGCAGAGGGAGTCAGCCAGCGTCCATCACTGGTAATTAGGTTACCAGTAATCATATAAGCAGAGGGAGTCAGCCAACCTAAATCACTGGTAATTAGGTTAACAGTAATCATATAAGCAGAGGGAGTCAGCCAGCGTCCATCACTGGTAATTATGTTACCAGTAATCATGTAAGCAGAGGGAGTCAGCCAACCTCCATCACTGGTCATTATGTTACCAGTAAACATATAAGCAGGGAGTCAGCCAACCTCCATCACTGGTAATTATGTTACCAGTAAACATATAAGCAGGGAGTCAGCCAACCTCCATCACTGGTAATTATGTTACCAGTAAACATGTAAGCAGAGGGAGTCAGCCAACACCCATTACTGGTAATTAGGTTGCCAATAATCATACCAGCAGAGGGAGTCTGTCAATCTCCATCACTGTTCATTATGTTACCAGTAATCATATAAGCAGAGAGAGTCAGCCAACCTCCATCATTGGTAATTATATTCCCAGTAATCATACGAGCAGAGGGAGTCAGCCAACCTCCATCACTGGTCATTATGTTGCCAGTAATCATATAAGCAGACGGAGTCAGCCAACCTCCATCGCTGGTCATTATCTTACCAGTAATCATATAAGCAGAGGGAGTCAGCCAACGTCCATCACTGGTAATTAGGTTACCAGTAGTCATATAAGCAGAGGGAGTCAGCCAACGTCCATCATTGGGAATTATGTTACCATTAATCATATAAGCAGAGAGAGTCAGCCAATGTCCATTACTGGTAATTAGATTACCAATAATCATACCAGCAGAGGGAGTCAGCCAACCTCCATCACTGGTCGTTATGTTACCAGTAATCATATAAGCAGAGGGAGTCAGCCAACCTCCATCACTGGTAATTATGTTACCAGTAATCATATAAGCAGGGAGTCAGCCAACCTCCATCACTGGTCATTATGTTACCAGTAATCATATAAGCAGAAGGAGTCAGCCAACCCCCATCACTGGTCATTATGTTGCCAGTAATCATATAAGCAGAGGAGTCAGCCAACCTCCTTTGCTGGTCATTATGTTACCACTAATCATATAAGCAGAGGGAGTCAGCCAACCTCCATCACTGGTAATTATATTACCAGTAATCATATAAGGAGAGGGAGTCAGCCAATCTCCATTGCTGGTAATTAGATTACAGTTAATCATATAAGCAGAGGAAGTCAGCCAACCTCCATCACTGGTAATTATGTTACAATTAATCATATAAGCAGAGGGAGTTAGCCAAACTCCATCACTGGTAATTAGGTTTCCATTAATCATATAAGCAGAGGAAGTCAGCCAGCGTCCATCGCTGGTAATTATGTTACCAGTAATCATATAAGCAGAGGGAGTCAGCCAACCTCCATCACTGGTAATTATATTACCAGTAATCATATAATTAGAGGGAGTCAGCCAATCTCCATCGCTGGTAATTAGATTACAATTAATCATATAAGCAGAGGGAGTCAGCCAACCTCCATCACTGGTAATTATGTTACAATTAATCATATAAGCAGTGGGAGTCAGCCAACCTCCATCACTGGTCATTAGGTTTCCATTAATCATATAAGCATAGGGAGTCAGCCAGCCTCCATCGCTGGTAATTATGTTACCAGTAATCATATAAGCAGAGGGAGTCAGCCAACCTCCATCACTGGTAATAATGTTACCAGTAATCATATAAGCATAGGGAGTCAGCCAGCCTCCATCGCTGGTAATTATGTTACCAGTAATCATATAAGCAGAGGGAGTCAGCCAGCGTCCATCACTGGTAATTAGGTTACAAGTAATCATATAAGTAGAGGGAGTCAGCCAACATCTATCAGTGGTAATTAGGTTACCAGTAATCATATAAGCAGAGGGAGTCAGCCAACCTAAATCACTGGTAATTAGGTTAACAGTAATCATATAAGCAGGGGGAGTCAGCCAGCGTCCATCACTGGTAATTAGGTTACAGTAATCATATAAGCAGAGGGAGTCAGCCAACCTAAATCACTGGTAATTAGGTTACCAGTAATCATATAAGCAGAGGGAGTCAGCCAGCGTCCATCACTGGTAATTAGGTTACCAGTAATCATATAAGCAGAGGGAGTCAGCCAACGTCTATCAGTGGTAATTAGGTTACCAGTAATCATATAAGCAGAGGGAGTCAGCCAACCTAAATCACTGGTAATTAGGTTACCAGTAATCATACAAGCAGAGGGAGTCAGCCAGCGTCCATCACTGGTAATTTGGTTACCAGTAATCATATAAGCAGAGGGAGTCAGCCAGCGTCCATCACTGGTAATTAGGTTACCAGTAATCATATAAGCAGAGGGAGTCAGCCAGCAGCCATCACTGGTAATTAGGTTTCCATTAATCATATAAGCAGAGGGAGTCAGCCTGCGTCCATCACTGGTAATTAGGTTACCAGTAATCATGTAAGCAGAGGGAGTCAGCCAATGTCCATCAGTGGTAATTATGTTACCAGTAATCATGTAAGCAGAGGGAGTCAGCCAACCTCCATGCTTGGTAATTATGTTACCAGTAATCATGTAAGCAGAGGGAGTCGGCCAACCTCCATCACTGGTAATTATGTTACCAGTAATCATGTAAGCAGAGGGAGTCAGCCAACGTCCATCAGCGGTAATTATGTTACCAGTAGTCATGTAAGCAGAGGGAGTCAGCCAACCTCCATCACTGGTAATTATGTTACCAGTAATCATGTAAGCAGAGGGAGTCAGCTAACGTCCATCAGTGGTAATTATGTTACCAGTAATCATGTAAGCAGAGAGGGTGTCAGCCAACCTCCATCACTGGTAATTATGTTACCAGTAATCATGTAAGCAGAGGGAGTCAGCTAACGTCCATCAGTGGTAATTATGTTACCAGTAATCATGTAAGCAGAGGGAGTCAGCCAACCTCCATCACTGGTCATTATGTTACCAGTAATAATATAAGCAGAGGGAGTCAGCCAGCCTCCATCCCCTGGTAATTAGGTTACCAGTAATCATATAAGCAGAGGGAGTCAGCCAGCGTCCATCACTGGTAATTTAGGTTACCAGTAATCATATAAGCAGAGGGAGTCAGCCAACCTAAATCACTGGTAATTAGGTTAACAGTAATCATATAAGCAGAGGGAGTCAGCCAGCGTCCATCACTGGTAATTATGTTACCAGTAATCATGTAAGCAGAGGGAGTCAGCCAACCTCCATCACTGGTCATTATGTTACCAGTAAACATATAAGCAGGGAGTCAGCCAACCTCCATCACTGGTAATTATGTTACCAGTAAACATATAAGCAGGGAGTCAGCCAACCTCCATCACTGGTAATTATGTTACCAGTAAACATGTAAGCAGAGGGAGTCAGCCAACCTCCATCACTGGTAATTATGTTACCAGTAAACATGTAAGCAGAGGGAGTCAGCCAACCTCCTTCACTGGTAATTATGTTACCAGTAATCATGTAAGCAGTGGGAGTCAGCCAACCTCCATCACTGATAATTATGTTACCAGTAATCATGTAAGCAGAGGAAATCAGCCAACCTCAGTCACTGGTAATTATGTTACCAGTAAACATATAAGCAGGGAGTCAGCCAACCTCCATCACTGGTAATTATGTTACCAGTAAACATGTAAGCAGAGGGAGTCAGCCAACCTCCATCACTGGTAATTATGTTACCAGTAAACATGTAAGCAGAGGGAGTCAGCCAGCCTCCATCACTGCTAATTATGTTACCAGTAATCATGTAAGCAGAGGGAGTCAGCCAACCTCCATCACTGATAATTATGTTACCAGTAATCATGTAAGCAGAGGGAGTCAGCCAACCTCCATCACTGGTAATTATGTTACCAGTAATCATGTAAGCAGAGGGAGTCAGCTAACGTCCATCACTGGTAATTATGTTACCAGTAATCATGTAAGCAGAGGGAGTCAGCCAACCTCCATCACTGATAATTATGTTACCAGTAATCATGTAAGCAGAGGGAGTCAGCCAGCCTCCATCACTGATAATTATGTTACCAGTAATCATGTAAGCAGAGGGAGTCAGCCAACCTCCATCACTGGTAATTATGTTACCAGTAATCATGTAAGCAGTGGGAGTCAGCCAACCTCCATCACTGCTAATTATGTTACCAGTAATCATGTAAGCAGAGGGAATCAGCCAACCTCAATCACTGGTAATTATGTTACCAGTAAACATATAAGCAGGGAGTCAGCCAACCTCCATCACTGGTAATTATGTTACCAGTAAACATGTAAGCAGAGGGAGTCAGCCAACCTCCATCACTGGTAATTATGTTACCAGTAAACATGTAAGCAGAGGGAGTCAGCCAGCCTCCATCACTGCTAATTATGTTACCAGTAATCATGTAAGCAGAGGGAGTCAGCCAACCTCCATCACTGATAATTATGTTACCAGTAATCATGTAAGCAGAGGGAGTCAGCCAACCTCCATCACTGGTAATTATGTTACCAGTAAACATGTAAGCAGAGGGAGTCAGCCAGCCTCCATCACTGATAATTATGTTACCAGTAATCATGTAAGCAGAGGGAGTCAGCCAGCCTCCATCACTGGTAATTATGTTACCAGTAATCATGTAAGCAGAGGGAGTCAGCCAACCTCCATCAGTGGTAATTATGTTACCAGTAAACATGTAAGCAGAGGGAGTCAGCCAGCCTCCATCACTGCTAATTATGTTACCAGTAGTCATGTAAGCAGAGGGAGTCAGCGAACCTCCATCCTTGGTAATTATGTTACCAGTTATCATGTAAGCAGAGGGAGTCAGCCAACCTCCATCAGTGGTAATTATGTTACCAGTAAACATGTAAGCAGAGGGAGTCAGCCAACCTCCATCCTTGGTAATTATGTTACCAGTAATCATGTAAGCAGAGGGAGTCAGCCAACCTCCATCCTTGGTAATTATGTTACCAGTAATCATATAAGCAGAGGGAGTCAGCCAGCGTCCATGACTGGTAATTAGGCTACTAGTAATCATATAAGCAGAGGGAGTCAGCCAGCCTCCATCACTGGTAATTATGTTACCAGTAATCATATAAGCAGAGGGAGTCCGCCAACCTCCATCACTGGTCATTATGTTACCAGTAAACCTATAAGCAGGGAGTCAGCCAACCTCCATCACTTGTAATTATGTTACCAGTAAACATATAAGCAGGGAGTCAGCCAACCTCCATCACTGGTAATTATGTTACCAGTAAACATGTAAGCAGAGGGAGTTAGCCAACCTCCATCACTGGTAATTATGTTACCAGTAAACATGTAAGCAGAGGGAGTCAGCCAACCTCCATCACTGGTAATTATGTTACCAGTAATCATGTAAGCAGAGGAAATCAGCCAACCTCAATCACTTTTAATTATGTTACCAGTAAACATGTAAGCAGAGGGAGTCAGCCAGCCTCCATCACTGCTAATTATGTTACCAGTAATCATGTAAGCAGAGGGAGTCAGCCAACCGCCATCACTGATAATTATGTTACCAGTAATCATGTAAGCAGAGGAAATCAGCCAACCTCAATCACTGCTAATTATGTTACCAGTAATCATGTAAGCAGAGGGAGTCAGCCAACCTCCATCACTGATAATTATGTTACCAGTAATCATGTAAGCAGAGGGAGTCAGCCAACCTCCATCACTGGTAATTATGTTACCAGTAATCATGTAAGCAGAGGGAGTCAGCTAACGTCCATCAGTGGTAATTATGTTACCAGTAATCATGTAAGCAGAGGGAGTCAGCCAACCTCCATCACTGGTCATTATGTTACCAGTAATAATATAAGCAGAGGGAGTCAGCCAGCCTCCATCCCCTGGTAATTAGGTTACCAGTAATCATATAAGCAGAGGGAGTCAGCCAGCGTCCATCACTGGTAATTTAGGTTACCAGTAATCATATAAGCAGAGGGAGTCAGCCAACCTAAATCACTGGTAATTAGGTTAACAGTAATCATATAAGCAGAGGGAGTCAGCCAGCGTCCATCACTGGTAATTATGTTACCAGTAATCATGTAAGCAGAGGGAGTCAGCCAACCTCCATCACTGGTCATTATGTTACCAGTAAACATATAAGCAGGGAGTCAGCCAACCTCCATCACTGGTAATTACGTTACCAGTAAACATATAAGCAGGGAGTCAGCCAACCTCCATCACTGGTAATTATGTTACCAGTAAACATGTAAGCAGAGGGAGTCAGCCAACCTCCATCACTGGTAATTATGTTACCAGTAAACATGTAAGCAGAGGGAGTCAGCCAACCTCCTTCACTGGTAATTATGTTACCAGTAATCATGTAAGCAGTGGGAGTCAGCCAACCTCCATCACTGATAATTATGTTACCAGTAATCATGTAAGCAGAGGAAATCAGCCAACCTCAGTCACTGGTAATTATGTTACCAGTAAACATATAAGCAGGGAGTCAGCCAACCTCCATCACTGGTAATTATGTTACCAGTAAACATGTAAGCAGAGGGAGTCAGCCAACCTCCATCACTGATAATTATGTTACCAGTAATCATGTAAGCAGAGGGAGTCAGCCAACCTCCATCACTGATAATTATGTTACCAGTAATCATTTAAGCAGAGGGAGTCAGCCAACCTCCATCACTGATAATTATGTTACCAGTAATCATGTAAGCAGAGGGAGTCAGCCAGCCTCCATCACTGATAATTATGTTACCAGTAATCATGTAAGCAGAGGGAGTCAGCCAACCTCCATCACTGGTAATTATGTTACCAGTAATCATGTAAGCAGTGGGAGTCAGCCAACCTCCATCACTGATAATTATGTTACCAGTAATCATTTAAGCAGAGGGAGTCAGCCAACCTCCATCACTGATAATTATGTTACCAGTAATCATGTAAGCAGAGGGAGTCAGCCAGCCTCCATCACTGATAATTATGTTACCAGTAATCATGTAAGCAGAGGGAGTCAGCCAACCTCCATCACTGGTAATTATGTTACCAGTAATCATGTAAGCAGTGGGAGTCAGCCAACCTCCATCACTGCTAATTATGTTACCAGTAATCATGTAAGCAGAGGGAATCAGCCAACCTCAATCACTGGTAATTATGTTACCAGTAAACATATAAGCAGGGAGTCAGCCAACCTCCATCACTGGTAATTATGTTACCAGTAAACATGTACGCAGAGGGAGAAAGCCAACCTCCATCACTGGTAATTATGTTACCAGTAAACATGTAAGCAGAAGGAGTCAGCCAGCCTCCATCACTGCTAATTATGTTACCAGTAATCATGTAAGCAGAGGGAGTCAGCCAACCTCCATCACTGATAATTTTGTTACCAATAATCATGTAAGCAGAGGGAGTCAGCCAACCTCCATCACTGGTAATTATGTTACCAGTAAACATGTAAGCAGAGGGAGTCAGCCAGCCTTCATCACTGATAATTATGTTACCAGTAATCATGTAAGCAGAGGGAGTCAGCCAACCTCCATCACTGATAATTATGTTACCAGTAATCATGTAAGCAGAGGGAGTCAGCCAACCTCCATCACTGGTAATTATGTTACCAGTAATCATGTAAGCAGAGGGAGTCAGCCAACCTCCATGCTTGGTAATTATGTTACCAGTAATCATGTAAGCATAGGGAGTCAGCCAGGCTCCATCCTTGGTAATTATGTTACCAGTAATCATGTAAGCAGAGGGAGTCAGCCAACCTCCATCACTGGTAATTATGTTACCAGTAATCATGTAAGCAGAGGGAGTCGGCCTTCCTTCTCAGTTGTTTTCTACTGAGCATCTTAGCATTTTTTTTTATTTATTTTTAAACAAGAAGCATCTTTATTAAATTATCACTTATGACATAGGCAATCATACTTTTGTATAAGGTTATGACATAGGCAATCATACATTTATATAAATGAAAAAAAAACATATTAACATAATCCTAGCTACAACCATTTTACATCACAAACCATATTGACATAATCCTAGTTGCAAACATTGTACTTCACTTATAATCTACCCAGTCATTGTCAGTCAAGCATTATATAGCTTATTCAAGTACTGCCTTATTTTAAACTCATTTCTCCCCTATATGCACTGTTGCTACAATTCTCATTTTATTATGTAATTTGCTCCTACCCTTTTCTAAAAATCTTAGTTCCAGTTTTTTTTTTTTTTATCTCCGTTACTATGTTCACTAGTTATAGTAAAGTTGGTTTAGCCTTAAATTTCCATTTTCTAGTAATTGCTTTTTTGGCAACCACCATTATTAGACTCAGCAAAACCGTACTCTGTCTAGGCAATTCTGATTCTGTATCACAGCTCAGAAAAAAAATATTTCCTTAGTTACACCAATTTGTTCACCCAGTATCTCTGACAGTGTAGACTGCAGGGAATCTTTAAAGTCTGCCAACTTATTACACTCCCAGAAAACATGATGTTAAGTTGTCTATCTCGCCGTCATTCTTGCTGTTTGGGATCGGAGCCGATCCTCGGCTCCGACTCTGCCATCTTCAATAGCTCGAGAGCTGTTACTGGCTTGAGGCTACCCCTTATCCCATAATGCCTAGCGATAGCTACCCAGATCTCGTTTGCCGCTTCAGCTGCGAGGGTGTCGTTTTTCTGGCTCAGGCTCGTATATTTAACTTTTTGTGTAAACTTTCCTTAGAATTTAAACTTTCAAGTATCCTTTCTATTTTAGAGTTAGTTATACATGTTGTAGTTATATTTTCTATAGTCTCTACCTTTTTTGACAGAACTCGTTTAAGTTAGAGAGTTCTCCACCCCTCCCCCATCCCTAGGTTAGCCGTTTAACTTAGAGGCTCTCCTACTTCTTTTTTCCCGTATTGTAAAAAAAAAAAAAATATGTATAATAATATTTAATTATATCTTAGATTTCCTTCATAGTTATAGATAGTACTGGTGTGTTTTGTCTAGTATAGTACTTTTTTTTGTCTGTTTTTACTTACTTAGTCTTCCCTTTTTTTGGTACAGTCATGTCTAAGGAAGGTAAGGTTTCTGGAGTCAAGAAGTGTGACTCATGCTGTCAGAAAGTGTCTCTGACAGATGGGCACACTAGTTGCATCTACTGTTTGGGTGCTGTTCACCTGCAGGACTCTTGTTCTATTTGCCATGCTTTTAGTCCAAGAGTCCTGCAGGAGCGTAAGAACAAACTGATTCTTAGGGGTCTGTTAAAACCCCAGGATTCACTGGCAAGGAGTTCACAGCCATTGAAATCCCCAAAATCCACTAAGCCGTCGGCTCCACCCTTGGAGCCGACTCCTGTGCAGGATTTACCTTCTAAGTTGGTTCTGGCTGGCATCGGCAAGACAACCTCCCCGTCGGCTCCATCGGATGATTCGGAGCCGTCGCAGAGCCACAAGAGGCTGAGGTCCCCTTCCTTAGAGTTGGTACATTCGGCTCCTCGGTCTCCATTACTTCATAGTGAGCGTAGCCACCGATCCTCTCATTCCTCTCGATCCTCTAGGCTGTCGGATTACGATCTGGGGAGAGTAGTCAGTAGGTTGCTAAAGCTGCAGGCACTAACTAAATTATTGTCCAGCCCTCCTCAACAGGTATCGGCTCCATCCACTTCACTTGATGTTCCTCCTCCGACTCCAATGAGTTCGGAGCCGGATTTCGTTGGAGTTCGAGTAGTGGAACCGTCGGCTCTGATAACTATATTCCCTTTGGTTCCGATGTCGGCTCCGATTACCTCGATGGTACCTTCCATTGAGGGATCTGGATACCGAGGCTCCCTCGTCGGCTCCGAGGGGGCGAGTGGCATCGGACCCTTGTCCGACCCTGTTCTCCCTCTCGGAGCATCGGTGCAGGTGAGCTCGGCTCCATCATTGGCCTCAGAGCCATCCCGCTAGGTGCGGAGAAAGATTCCTATTTCTTCAGAACCAGAGCTTTCTCTGCCTCGGGACAGGGATGCCTTTGGGGTCATGCGGAGTGTGCTGTCCCCCGAGTCAGCTCCACTACCGGCCCCACCAGCTCCGTTCCCCCGTAGTGCCTGTGCCAACCTCTGCTCCTCCTCCAGACCTCAAGCGTGGGGAACCAAGGCTCCAGGACACCCCATTGGGTGTTTCCTCTTCTACCGAGGCCTCCCCTGATCACTCAGAGGACCCCCTCGGAAGAGGAAGTGCAAGAGGAAGCACATTGACTCCCCTGAGTCTGTTACTTCTGATACAGACTTAGATGAATCGGAAGGGTCTCTGAGATCCCCCTCTGAAGATGTTTCCTTCTCAGACATCCTGGAAATGCTTTGGCAGAGGGGGAGCTGGAATCCCCTAGCCCCTACCCAGGATGAGTCTGTATTTCTGGATGCTTTCGGTTCCCGACCTTCCACCTCCTGGGTTTCTCCATCTTTTGACCCACTTATGTCCGTAGTGGCTCGTAAGGCTTGGTCAGCTCCGGACACAGTGGAACCAACTCTGAGGAGACCTAGCAAATTCATTACAGCCCTCCAGGATAAGCAATTCCTTTCTAAGGGTGTGCCTGTTGATGCCATGGTGGTAGCAGCAGCCACCAGAAAAGAGCTAGCAGAGACCTCTTCATCTGTTCATCCCTCTAACAAGGAGTCTAGGATGATGGGCAGGTACAGAAAGCGAATGTTTGCTTCCGCGACCTTCTCCATGAGGTCACTGAACTGTCTCTGTCATTTTACTCAACTTCAAAGGGATCTCCTTAAAGAGCTTGGAGATATCCTTCAAGATCCTACAGCTGAGGGAGCACAAGCCAAAGTAGCTTCTCAGCTAGCGACGCTTAATTCTATAGTTAACTCCTCCATGAGGCTCATTTCCTATGCAGCCGATGGAGCAAGTAGAGCCTCGGGCACGGATGTAGCCCTTAGGAGGCATGTGTGGATGTCGCTGTGTCACTTTGCGGAACTCTTTCGAGCGTCCTTCACCAGTACCCCCTTTGATGGCTCCTTTCTCTTTGGGCCACAGGTGAAAGGCACTTTGACTAGGTGTGAGCAAGAAGGCAAGACTCTCTCTGCTGTGGGAGTCCATTTTTCCACTCCCTCTAGACTTTACCCCAAGGGTCAGAAGAGTGGGAAAATGTGGTTCTGTAAATATGAGGGAGCCTTGCCTGACACACGTAGTAATTTTTCCTCCAGAGGTGGAGGGAGAAACAATAATAATAGATGCCACCCTCATGGCAGATGTGGTCTACAGAACCAGGGCAACAGAGAATCTTTCTCTGATAAGCCCTTCCAGCATCCCTGAAGGGTTGCCCGGCTGCTCACCTCTAGAGGCAGTCGGGGGAATACTTTCACTGTACCCAAAATCCTGGCAAAATTTAACAAAAGACAGATGGGTACTGTCCATTATATCCGGAGGTTACAAAATTCCCTTCCATCAACCCCCCTTAGTCAAAGAAAATCCTTCCAGATGTGCCACCCAATCTGAAGGAGCAAGCAGTAATAGAAGTTTCAAAACTGCTAGAAAAAAGAGCCATCCAGGAAGTCCCCGCAGAACAGCACGGATCCGGAACTTACTCAAGGTTCTTTTTGGTACTAAAAAAGACAGGGGACTGGAGAACGATTCTGGATCTCAGCAGACTAAACAAGTCTGTACAAAGAACAAAGTTTCGGATGGTCATGCTACAGTCCATTCTACCCTTTCTGGGTCAGGACAATTGGATTTCCTTTTAGATCTTCAGGACGTGTACTACCATATCAAGATGGACAGACGCTCCAGGAGATTTCTTCGCTTTCGGGTGGGGGCCAGTCATTACCGGTTCAGAGCTCTGCCCTTTGGTCTCACCACAGCCCCAGGGTGTTCACCAAGTGTATGGCAGTGGTCTCGGCTCACCTGAGACGTCAAGGATTCCAGGTGTTTCCATATCTAGACGACTGGCTCCTCATTGCTACCACCAGGCATCAATTCCTACAAGTGTGGAATTATACATTCACATCCTGCACCCAGCTAGATATTACAATAAATTTTGAAAAATCTGCCTTGTTGCCCTGTCAGTCTATCACTTGCATAGGAGCAGACTTAAACACAAGGGATATGTTCGCAAGGTTACCACTAGAAGTGTTCACAATTCGCCAACAAGTGCAAATTCTAATGCAGAGCAAAAGGATCCAAGTCAGGTATGTCCTTCAAACTCTGGGCTCCATGGCAGCGGCCATTCTTCTAATCCCACTAGTGCGCTTCCACATGAGAATTATTCAGTGGATTCTTTTCACACAGTGGTCCTTCCAAGAGCTACCCATGTCTCACATGAGCCTTATCACGGAGGCATGCAAAAGACACCTTTCTTGGTGGATGGTCTCTCCATTAGTTACTCAGGGAAGACCTTTCGTACAACCTCCTCCGGTAGCCACAGTGACGACAGACGCCTCCCTGATTGGGGGGGGGGGGCATTATCTGGCAGGACAGTCCAAGGCGCTTGGCAACCTCACGAGTACCATCTGCATATAAATGTCCTAGAAATGAGAGCTGTGCTCCTAGCATTGCAAGCTCTTCAAGACTCTCTTCCTTCCGGGACCATTGCAATTCAAACAGACAACATGTCAGTGGTGTGGTACATCAACAAGCAGGGCGGAATCAGATCCTACCCCCAGAGAAGCACTCAGACTTTGGCAGTGGGCGATTTCCTCCCACCGTTTTCTGATCGCGATGCACATCCCTGTGAGATCCAGCATCATAGCAGACAGGCTCAGCAGAGCTATCCTCATGCCTGACGAGTGGTCTCTGAATCAGGAAGTTGCGGATCTTATTTTCCGCAAATGGGGACAGCCTTGCTGCGATCTTTTTGCCACCCCCTTCAACAGCAAATGCAACAACTACTTCTCCCTTCTTCCGCTTCCAGGTAACATACCCAGAGACGCTCTAGTCCACGATTGGCCTCAGGGACTTCTTTATGCTTTTCCTCTGTTTCCCCTGATACTGAAACTCATACAGAAAGCAAAATCGTTGGGTTGCAAAATGATCCTCATTGCCGCCTACTGGCTTCGACAGATATGGTTCCCGTTCCTGCACCATTACCTTCTCGCTCAACCCTGGACTCTGGACCCAATTCCAGATTTCCTGATTCATCAATCAGGCGGGTTGCATCAATCCCTCCAAACTCTCCATTTCACAGCTTAGTTGCTCCACTTCCAACCTTAGCCAGGCTTCCCAGCATTTCCCCAGCAGTACGTGAGATTATAGTCTCCTGTCACAAGTCTACAACGAGAAAAACTTATGCTAGCAAATGGAAATGTTTTTCTTGTTGGGCGGAGTCTAGGAATGTGGATCCCTTCTCAGCCCCACTCCACAAAATTCTGGAATTCCTGGCACAACTGTTTCACTCCGGGGCCGCTTCCGCTACGATAGGGTACAGTTAGCGGCCATTTTTAATTTTCATATTGGTTGATCAAATTCTAACATTGTCTCATAAGCTCTGTAAAGCTTTTTTGAGAGGAACATCTCTTCTTAGACCTCCAGTGAGAGATCCTCCTCCCCCTTGGGACCTTAATTTTGTCCTAACTTCTTTAATTCTGCCCCCTTTTGAACCAGCAGCTTCCTGCTCCATCAAGTTTCTATCTTGGAAGACACTCTTTCTGGTAGCGATCACTTCAGCTGGGCGTGTCTCAGAACTCCAGGCACTATGTGTTCGTCCTCCCTACCTGGTGTTTCACAAGGACAGAGTTGCTCTGAGGACTAATCCTTCATTTCTTCCTAAAGTCTGCTCAGAAAATAATTTAAACCAATCTATAGATCTCCCTGTGTTCTAAATCATAGCAGCAAGGCAGAGTACAAACTTCACCAATTGGACGTTCATAGACAATTGCGTTTTTACCTGCACAGAACTAAAGAAATAAGAAAGTCAGACCAATTATTCCTTTCTTATGCCTTAAACAAACAAGGTCTCCCAGTTTCCAAGGTGACCTTATCCAGATGGTTGCCCCAGACTATTACTTTTATTTATCAGTTAAGGAGCAAAGAGTTACCAATTAAACCGAAAGGTCATTCTACTAGGGCGTTAGCCACCTCCATAGCCTTTCAGTCTAGGTTGCCCATGGATTCCATCTGTGCAGCTGTCACATGGGCAAACCCTCATACCTTTATCTCTCATTACAAGGTGGATATGGTCTCCCGGAGCAGAGGTGACTTTGGTTCCACTGATGTTCATCGTGCATTACAGCTGCAGTAATTACATATGGGTTTTCAGCCGGCAGGCGGTCCCTCGGTCGGCCGAATTCCAAAGTCTTGGTCCGGTGTCGGTTGTTGTCGCGTACTCTTCTGACGTCAGGAAGGCTAGAGTATAAAAGACACAGCCGACGCCATCTTCTCCAGTCTTTTTTGCCGCGCGGTGCCCGAAGCAGAAGCAGTTCGCAAGTGCCGGTCGGCCAGCTCCTGAATTATGAAAAATTTAGAACCGAAGTCTTCATTAAAGCTAAGTACCCCGTTGGGGAATCTTTTCTTGCCTCAGACCGATGTCAGAAAAAGTTAATAATTGTATTTCTTGTGGGAAGCAAATACCGCATAAGGATTTCCATTCCCTTTGCATACCTTGTTTGGGCCCAGACCACGACGTCTCGGGCTGCCGCTTTTGTGCTACCTTCAATAAACGCACTATCAAGCGTCGGGCGGAGTTCGCCCAGCACTATTTTGGTAAAGCGTTTAATTATAAAATGTCGTCGGATACTCCGACTACCGCTATGTCCAGAAAACGCAAAGAAAAGGACCGTCAGTCGAGAACTGCGGTCTCCACTGACACCACGCCGAAACAAGCTCCACGTGGGCCGGTTCTCAGTGAGACGCCTTTGCAGTCCCTGACTACCGACGACACTCGGGCGGGTCGTCTGTACCTGAGACCGCTGGTTCTTCGGTCCTTTCCCAAACTACAACAAGCCCTGCTCATGTCGAACCCACCAATGTGGATAGATCTACATCCACCCATGGTGTATTCAGGCCTTCATCTTCTTTCTCCATCAAGGCCTTTACTAAAGCCAAATCAGCCAAGCAACTTTCTAGGCCTGCCTCACAAGGCCCAAGACCTGGGCCTACGCCTAAGAAGCACATGCTTAAAATGGCTGAAGACCTGATCACTCTTATCAGAGGCTCACAGGCCCCTCCGGACAAGAGACCCAGAGTAGAGGAGGATTCTCCTCCTTCTGACCAAGAATCCATTTTATCAGAACATTCTGATGCTGAAGAACACTCTTATTCACCCTTCGAGGATTCGGATGCAGAACAGTCTATTCCTTCTGTATCCCCCCCTGAGGATTTTTCCTTCGGGGAAACTTTACACTCCTTGAGAGAGCACTTCCATTGGGAAGGCCAAGACTTTTCAGACTCCAAGAAAAGGCTTAGGGAATTCCTCTGGTTACCTCAGCATAGACCTTTGGCTATTCCTCCTGTTTTGGAGGTATTGGATGATGTATACTCGGAGGCCTGTCTTAATCCTGACTCTCTGCCTCCTGCACCAGTTAAGCCGGATAGGTATTACAGAGTTCCTAATTCTCATCAGTTCCTCTACAAAGGCCATAATGCAGACCCTGAAACTATTTCTCAAGGCCCTAAAGGAATTAAGGCTTCCACGGCCAAGAATCCTCTACCTGCGGAAAGGGAATCTAGATCTCTAGAAATGTGGGGTAAGAAGGTTTACACCTCGGCCACCCTTGCCATGAGGGCCTTAAACTGCCAGTTTCATATGATTAAATATCAGCAATTTCTGTTATCACAATTAAAAACCAAAATGTCACAGCCTGAACAACCAGATTTAAAAGAGTTGCAGGCTATGATGCATAGTGCTGAACAAGTGGGCAAGCACACCTTACAATGTGGTTATGATGCCTTAGAGGCCTTCAGCAGATCGGCCGCCACCGGAGCAGTCATTCGCAGACATGCATGGCTAAGGGAACAAAATCTTCCAGACCAGGTGAAAGCAAAAATTCTGGATGCACCTTTACATAAGGATGTTCTTTTTGGTGCTAATGCTGAGGATATTTTACGTAAAATGGAAGAAAAAGCAAAATCTATGCAAACTGTCAAAGCTTTCTTACAGGTTCAGCCACCAAGGTTCAGCAGGAATTGGCCGTCAAAAAACTGGTCCTTTCCAACCACTGACAAGACCCAAAGAGGCAGATACAGACGCGGAAGGGGCAGAGGACAACCCCAAGGGTCCTACAGAGGCAGACAATGGCAATCACCAACACCAAGAGGTGGTGACGACAGTGCACAGCAGTACAGAAAACAGACTCAATGACTCCCTCATTTCCATGCCAAGCAAAATTCAACTGGCAGCACCTTTGGGAGGAAAACTGGCACTATTTGCAAACAATTGGCATATTGTCACAACAGACAAATGGATTCTGGACATAATAAACAGAGGCTACAAATTTCATTTTCACACTCTTCCAAAGATGAGAGGCATGCCAAACCTACCACAAAATCAAAGGGTAGAGGCACAACTACAAATTGCAAAGCTCCTAAACATGAGGGCTATACAAAAGGTACCTACGCACCAACAAGCACAAGGTTTTTATTCAAGGCTTTTCCTGGTGCCAAGAAAAGGAAGCGACTGGAGACCCATTCTGGACTTATCCATTCTCAACACATTTCTTCTTGTACCAAAATTCAAGATGCTCACATTACAGCAACTCCTTCCCATGCTGGGCAAGGGGTTTTGGCTGGTAACATTGGACCTCAAGGAGGCATACCTGCATGTCCCAATCAGACAAAGTTGCAGAAGATACCTCAGATTTCTTGCAGGTTCAAACCACTACCAATTCTCTGCATTGCCCTTTGGCTTATCTACTGCGCCCAGAGTATTCACCAAGTGCCTGGCATCAGTGATTGCATACTGCAGACTTCAAGGGATACAAATCTACCCTTATCTGGACGACTGCCTGATCCAAGCGGACAGCAAACACGTACTTCTGAAACATCTGGCATATGTGTCACGCTTACTGCTTTCTCTGGGATATACCATCAACAAGGAGAAATCAAAGCTAACACCCTCTCAGAAAATAACCTTCCTGGGTGCCAACTTGGACACAAACACCCAGATGGCTTACCTTACAACAGAAAAACAAGGGCAACTATCTCATTACTTCAAAATGCTTGCAAAAAGTACCAGGCTTACTGCAAGGAAAATCCTGCAGGCTCTGGGATTCATGGCATCTTGCATTCTTCTAATCCCATGCGCAAAGCTGCACATGAGGAAACTTCAATGGTACCTAAAAAATCTATGGTCTCAACACAGTCACAGCTTAGAAGTGGAGATTCCAATAATTCCCTGTCTTCAAAAGGAATTCATATGGTGGGCCCAAGCATGCCAAGTAAACAAAGGTCTCCCATTCTGCAAGCCTCAAGCTACACAAGTCATAACCACAGACACCTCAGATTACGCCTGGGGAGCGCACATGAAGGACAGGTGCATTCAGGGCAGATGGCCCCAAACAGAAAAGCACCTTCACATCAATCAAAAAGAAATGCTGGCAGTAATAAATGCAATTTCAGCGTTCAGAGAATTCCTGCATCCAGGACAACTGCTCATAAGAACAGACAACACCACAGTAATGTGGTACATAAACAAACAAGGAGGAACTCATTCATACCCCTTGTGCAGACTAACCATGACTCTTTGGAATCTAGCTCTGGAAAGACAAATGGAACTTCAGGCTCAGTACCTGCCAGGAATGGAAAACACACTGGCAGACACTCTGAGCAGGCATATGACAGACCCTCACGAATGGAAGCTACATCCACACGTATTCACAGAGATCGTTCAAGCGTGGGGAAGGCCAGACATAGACCTTTTTGCCTCCCACAAAAATCATCAATTAAAAAAGTTTTGCTCAAGGACCTTCCACCCAAAGGCTTGGAAAGTGGACGCCCTTTCATTCACATGGACAACTTGGTCAGTTTATGCATTCCCACCACTACCTCTGCTGCCCAAGGTGCTTTTGAAAGTAAGAACAGACAAGCCGAGGATGATACTGATTGCTCCAGACTGGCCGAGACAACATTGGTATCCACTATTGAGGAGCCTAACAAACACTCCTCCGTGGCCCCTGCCTCTAACACCTCTACTGCTGACGCAGAACAATTTCAAAACCCTACACAGTCAGCTGAAAACTCTCAGCCTAGCTGCATGGAAAATTCCTTAACTTCACATCAGACACTACTCTCCAAAGAAGTGCAGGATGTCATTTTGGAGGCCAGAAGACCATCTACAAGAAAAGCTTACTCCATAAGATGGAAGCGGTTTTGCTGTTGGAATGAAGAACGAGGGCAGGATCCTAGAAAATTAAACCTGCCTCAGATTTTACAGTACCTAGCTGAACTTTTGAGCAAGGGACTTTCATTTTCCTCAATCAAGATACATGCCTCAGCAATCTCTGCAGAATTCAATATGGATCCTCCTTTATTTTCACACCCACTCCTGCGACAGTTCCTCAGAGGGGCTAAGAACATAAGGCCTCCAAGGAAACAACCAGTGCCAGCTTGGGACCTTAACTATGTACTGGAAAAATTGACATTGCCTCCCTTTGAACCAGCTGCTTCAGCAGAATTACAATATTTGTCCTGGAAAACAGCTTTTCTCCTGGCCATCACTTCAGCTCGTAGAGTATCTGAGTTACAGGCCCTCATGGCGGTGCAGCCATTCCTCATATTCCATCAGGACAGGGTTTCCCTGCGGACTAACCCTTCCTTTATGCCTAAAGTGGTATCTAGGGTAGCCTTAAACCAAGCCATACACCTTCCTACCTTCTACCCTAATCCTCAAAACAAAGGGGAAAGGCTGCTTCATTCTTTAGACATCCATAGGCAGCTACGTTACTACTTGGACAGAACCAAATCCTTCAGAAAATCAGATCAACTCCTAGTTTCCTATGCTGTGGGGGGTCAAGGGAAACCTGTTACTAAACAGACCATTTCCAAGTGGATTGGTCACTGCATACGCTTCTGTTATTCCTATCATGGAAAGCTCGTACCTACTGGTATCAGATCACACTCCACTAGGGCCACAGCCACCTCTACAGCCTTCCTCAGAGGAGTGCCTACTAAAGATATCTTGGAGGCAGCCACTTGGAGTTCTGTACATACTTTCACAAAGCACTATCATCTGCCTTTATACTCCAGAACAAGAGCAGGTTTTGCTACTGCAGTTTTGCAGGGCATTCTAGCTCAACCCAGTTCCGTATAGTACCTACCACCCTATACATAGCTTTGGGATTCTACCCATATGTAATTACTGCAGCTGTAATGCACGATGAACATAGTACAGTTTTGTACCTACCATAAATGTAGATGTTCGAGGGCTATTACAGCTGCAGTACAGGTTTCCCACCCTCCTTCCCCACTTGGTAAGACCTTGGGGTTTGAATAACTATTCATACCTGCTGACTGGGTTATCCTGCTATGTTTTATTTGCTTACTTTTGTGTATCACACTAATTTATGTATTGCCTTCCTTTTGGGGGCACCTGACATCTGGGGCAAGAAAGACTGAAGAAGATGGCGTCGGCTGTGTCTTTTATACTCTAGCCTTCCTGACGTCAGAAGAGTACGCGACAACAACCGACGCCGGACCAAGACTTTGGAATTCGGCCGACCGTGGGACCGCCTGCCGGCTGAAAACCCATATGTAATTACTGCAGCTGTAATAGCCCTCGAACATCTACATTTATGGTAGGTACAAAACTGTACTTTCTGAAGAGTCTGTTCCACTGAGCCACCCAGGGTGTTAGGTGCTTGACGCTGTCCCAAACAGCAAGAATGAAGGCGAGATAGACAACTTAACATTAAGAAGTTATGTACCTATCATAACATTCCATGTTAGTTGCCTTCATCTCGCCTTCTTTCTTGCATCCCTCCCTCCGTCCTCCGTCCTACTGGATTGAGAGGAGTTCCTTTTTCCACTGGCTGAATATTCTTTTATTGTTATTCTTCTGGCCAGGTCTTCCTAAACTATTGTAGATATTAGAATGCTGGGAACAACCAGTTTTTTGATAACTGTTTTTTCTCTTATGTCTGGTTTAGCTATTTCAAATGAGATCTGGGTAGCTATCGCTAGGCATTATGGGATAAGGGGTAGCCTCGAGCCAGTAAACCGCTCTTGAGCTATTGAAGATGGCCGAGTCGGAGCCGAGGGTCAGCTCCGATCCCAAATAGCAAGAAAGAAGGCGAGATGAAGACAACTAACATGGAACATTATGGTAGGTACATAACTTCTTATTCTCTTTCTTCTCCACCACTCCTGCAACATTTGCTGTCTACCAAATGAAAAAGTGTCTGTAGTCTACTGGGGGTATAAAAATATCTATGTAAACAATTCCAAGCAAAGCCCCTAAATCTTCTTGATTTTGTTGCATATTTGGGGAGGCAAGCATATATCTCCCCATTGTTTCTTTGTGAATTGCTTTTCCAGTCTTTCTTTCCAATCCTTTC
This sequence comes from Protopterus annectens, assembly GCF_019279795.1. Classification (NCBI taxonomy): domain Eukaryota; kingdom Metazoa; phylum Chordata; order Ceratodontiformes; family Protopteridae; genus Protopterus; species Protopterus annectens. The sequence goes on from NC_056750.1 coordinate 21,839,373, forward strand.
TAACCTCCTCTGATTGATTCTTATAGTTATAATGCATTGTTCTATATGCTATTTTAATTATTCATTTTTTAACAGCAGCTTCTGTTCTAGATTCTACTAAAAATTCTACTAGTGCTGGTCTTTCATTTAGGACCTCCCTATTTCTTTCTCTTTGCCTATAGTCTGATATCAGTCCTTGATAGGGAAAGCAATCTGTAACCTGCAGTCCAAATAAATTCTTGGCATCTTCCCATTACATTACCTTGCCATATTTAGTTACTTGCTCCCAATACTTTGGTTCCTTTCCCAGTTTTCTCCAATAAATTCTGTGCCTCTCTTGCCTGTTATCTGCATCCCTGATTGCAGTCATTCCTACTGGCAGAATTTTCTTTATCCATTCCAGTGTTGACTTAGTTCTTAGAATAGTTTCTGTAACTTTATGAATATAATATTCTATATGATTATTGTTATTCTCCTTAAAGATCTGCATCAAAAATCCCAGTTTCTCATTGTTTCTTGAGCTTTCCTCCATTTCATCATCATCCCTTTCCACTTTCAATTATAGGTTTCTGCTTCTGCTATGTGTAGGGCTTTAACTGTGTTGCTCTGAAATACTCCTTTAAATCGGGTAATCCCAATCCATCCTGTTCTATTGGAAGAACCTTCCAGATAAAACTATTCAGCTCTTTATTAATTGCTATCCACAGCTTCTACTGTGGTTGATAAAAAATATGCCTGACCTGTTGTGTATAAGACTAAAGGGACTAAAACATTTTAACTGCTTGTATCTCACTATAGATATCCATATAACAGAGCTTCCATTTTATCTGTTTTTGTATTATCTTTTGTTTAGTCTCATCCCACATATCCTTAGTTGCCACACTGGAATAAATTTTAATCCATACTCCTAAATACTTCATTTTATCATGTCTTAATAAGTATGGATATTGGTGAGCCAGTTTGTGTGTGGGTACATAATTTACTGCTATTGCCTTGGTTTTAGCTTCATTAATTTTGTATCCTGAAAAGATTTGAAACTGTCTCAAAATGTTCCACAACACTGTAATGTTTTTTTCCTGGTTTTGTCAGGTATAAAATAATATCATCTGCAAGTAGAACCAGCTTTTCTTGACTACCATGCCGATTATATCCTTGAATTTCTGAGTCCCTTATTTGCTTTGCCAGTGGTTCTAAATATAATGCAAATAACAAATGGGAAAGAAGACACCCATGCCTGATTCCTCTGCTCAAGCAGAAATAGAGAGGAACCCACCCACTTTAATTTTCGCCTCCAGTCCGTCATATATCCTCCTAATCAACCTTATAATTTTATCAGGGAATAGAAATGCTTCCATTCACTGCTCATAAAGTCACAGTTTCTTTTGTCAAATGCTTTCTGTGTATCAAGACCCACCAACAGCAGTTATATTTTCTTAAAATTTGCTTCCCTCTGGGTCATCAGTATTCTGTTAATGTTGTCAGATATTTGCTTCCCTTACACAAAACCGCATTGATCCATATCTATTAATTTTGGTATCACTTTTGCCATTCTTTTAGCCATTATAGAGTTAAACACTTTCTAATTATGATTTAGTATTGAAATTGGTCTTTATGAAGCTGGATCTGATGGACCTTTATCCTCTTTAGCTATTACAGCTACTGCCGCTTTCTTCCAGGATATTGGTACTTCTCCTCCTCTTAAAATACTGTTAAAACCTTCAAGATCTTTAGATCTTTATCATTTTTCCCTCCTAGCTTCCATACTTTTACAGGAATACTATCTATTCCTGGTGACTTTCCCATAGATTAGTTATACATCACCATTTTTATCTCATCTCCTCCTATACTGTTAATATTTGTGCCTCATCTACCTCTAACCTTGGCATATTTAATTCTTCCATAAACATTTCCCTTCATAACTTTTCTTGATTTCCATATTTCTCTGCTTTATACATAGTTTCATAGAATTTCCAAAGTATTTCTAATACCTTTACAGGATCTCTTGTTATCTTCCTTGTTATAGGCTCTCTAAGTTTGGTGACAGCTCTTTCTACTTTCTGTTGCCTGAGTCATTGTGCTAAAAGTTTTTGTGCTCTAGAGTTATTATCAAAAATGTTTGCTTAACAGCACTCTTTCTAAACTCATGCAGATTATCGAGGTAATCCTTTATTTTAAGTTTAGCGTGCTGCAGTTGCTCCTATTCTTGTTCTGTGAGATTCCCCCTGTACTGCAATACTTCAATATTTGTCAGTCCCTCTAAATAACTCTTTATACTTCTTAACCATGTCTCCCTTTTTTATTTCCACCTTATTTTAAACTCCACTTTAATTTTATCTCACTGCCAAGCTATATTTTCAGAAGAAATTTATATCTTGTCTAATAGTGCCTGAATAATTTCCACTACCCATTTCTTAAATTCCTCTCTTTTCAGTAGACAGGTGGGAAAGCACCAGTGTCTCAATTTTTTGTTCATTACGCTGTGTTTTTATTTTAGTTATTATTGGTGCACGAAATGAAATAGTTATTGGGTGTATATCAAGACCTTCAAATAAATGCATATGTTCCTGTGAAATGTAAATTCTCTGTAGCCTAGTGCAGTTTTTGTATCTTGGAGAATAATATGTAAATTCACTCCAAATTCCTTGTACTGAATTAGCACTTTCCGTGACAAATATTTTCATAAATTTCTTCAAGAGTCTACCCTCCTTTGTCATACTTTCCCTTCTGGGCCCCCCAAACACATAGGGTCTATGTTAAATTGTCAACAGCTCACAATGTCGACTCTGAAATGTTCAACACCAAAATGTCGAACTACGAAAATAGCGAATGACTATATAACCGATTTCTTTTCGTTGGAAAGAAATTGGTTAGCCAAACATCAACAGCAGACATAAATATATTTAAGTGGGTGGCTTCGCCCCCACACCCCCCAATGTGGGGAGCTGTGCCCCCCACACCCCCTAACTAATTATTCTAACTCTGAGACCGCAATGCACTCAGAGAAAGGGCAGGTGTCAGAGAATGGCCAACCGATTTCTTTCTGTTAGAAAGAAATGGGTTCTATGGCCGTTCACTATTTTCATAGTTTAACATTTTGGTGTCGAACATTTCAGAGTCGACATTGTGAACTGTCAACAATTTAATATAGACCCGACACATCTTCACTGCTGCAAATCAAATTCCATTCTCCAGCTATAAGTAATATCCTTACTGAAAGCTGATTATTTCCCCCAGAATTTTCTTAAGCTCCATTAGAGCAGTTTTAGGTGGAATATAAATACATGCCAGTGTAATCCTCCTCCTTTGCCATTAGCCCCTTAGAACTACAAATCTACCATTGTTATCGCAGTTAATATAAGTACTTTTCCTTTGTCCCAGATAGTCCGATGAGTAACCATCCTGAAAACCTTTCTTAATCAAATTCACATGTATGCTTCTTTCCAAGTGTGTCTCCTGTAGCATAGCTATTTGTACTCTACATTTTCTACTGCAGTTCACTAGTCTTTCTTTTTGTAGTTATATTTGAGACCATTGACATTTTAAGACATTACAGAAAGCATTATTGTATTAAAAGTTATTATTCCCACTTTTTATGTATAACAGCTTTTTTGTTAAATATTTAGTTCCAGCTTTTGTGTTGTGTGCATACACTGTTTGTCAGTTTGAACTTTTACACAGTTGTTTCTTGTCATATCCATTTGATCCTATGTCACGTCTTACTAAACTTTTTCTTTTATTGAAAGCCCTCAAAAAAAAAAATCCGCAGTGCCTCCCTAAAACCTATTAATATGCACACAAGACTATGTGCATCTTCATATATTGAATGTGTACCCTCCTAATACGAACTTAATAGCAACAAATATCTCAAACTTACAGCCACACTCACAGACTTGAGTTAAGCTAAAATAAAGTTATTCATGCTAAGACGCATGGTGCAGCCTTTGCTTCTACTAAGTGCTGTCTGGTTTTGTCTTATCTGTATAGCTCTCACAGCTGGGAAAATATCTGAATGTTTTCAAGGAACATTATCTGCTAGCCAGTTTCTCTCTTTTTTTCCCCCTAGCCAATTTCTCTTTATCAGATTGTGTCCATGGAGACATGAGGACTAGTTACAGAATTGCATACATGTATTTGCTAGAAAAATGCCTTGTAATATTCAGTATTCTTTTTTGTTTACTTACTTTCTCTTAAAAGTTGTTACTTGATCAAGCTAATGGTATTAATCCAGGCAATCCCCCAGGCAAGTTTGAGAAAAAGCACATTAATTTTCCTTTTGTCATGGTCTTTTAACCAGACTTTTTTTTTTACATTGTAATGCCTACATTTCTTAAAATTGAACAACGAAAAAGAGAGCAGAAAGGAAAATTAAAAAAGAAAACAGGAGCACCTGTTTCCAGTAGTATCCCATTACACATAAAAAAAGTGAGAATACTTTATAGCATGCAGAGATAATCATACACCATAAAAACAGTGCAGTTAAGAAAAATTTTGTTTTACTTGCACTTAACTTTCTCCCTCCTCTTCTCCTCCCCTCCACTTAGATTTTTTTCCTAACATTCATGACATGAAGTAAGGCATATACTTTAGAGTCCCCACAAGTCCAACATAGTCCAAAAAAAGTCCAATATTTCCAGATTTTCTTGTTCTGCCATTTTTCAGAAATGTAATTATTGCATTGCAATCCCACATTTGTCAATTTCCAAGTTACTGGTTTTATTTCTGTTCATCTTTATCTCTGAAATCGTGTCTCTGCTTCATTTCCAATGTGCTCTTGATTCTATTAGTCAACTCTCATGCTCTCTTCCTTCAGTCCACCATTTTCCATCGAAACATTGGAAAAGGTTTAACTAGCACAGTCTTTCTGTGTTCTTTATTATCAGAAGAACAAGAAGCAGAATCTCCTTCTCTTTCACAGCTCACTTTTTGTTGGATAAACTTTTGTATGTCCTCCTTAGTAAGTACCTCATCAAAAAATGATTGTGCACCTCCAGGGAAGAATATTTTGAAGATAGCTGGGTACAGTAGTTTGAATCTCACGCCTGCTTCTCGACATTCCCAGTATAGTGGAATACATTTACTCCTCTTCTGCCTGGTGTACATTGAATAATCATTCTCCAGAAACACTCTGCTTTCTCCCACTTTTAGCACTTTGTCCTTCTGTCACAGTTTAGTCAGAGTCAGCTCCTTCTGCTGGTAGGATTGCATCTTTACTATTAAAGGACTAGGTTGCTTTCTCCTTGTCAGGTTTGGAGCATGCACATAATGTGCCCTTTCAATTAACAACCCCTGCTGTAGAATACCAGTCCAATTGCTTATTTGTCCTTTCTTAAAATTAATACAATCTGTTCCTTCCAGATTTTCTAGTACAGGTGAAAATTTCAGGATCTGAAGTAGTTTACTTCACTTGGTCTTCAACCTTTGGGTATTCGGATCTGAGATGGCCGCATCACTAGCATCTGATGCAAGCTCCGAGCTCCTCCCCTTACCCATAATACCCCTCTATCTCCTTCCTTCCCCCAGATCTCGTTTGCCACTTTCGAGTTCTCATCGTGGTCTCTGAGCTCCAGACTTATCTTTGGGTAAGTGTTAGTTTGCTAGTTAGGTGTTTGTATAAGATTCCCCTACTCTCTTTTTTCTTCCTCCCCTACCTCACATCTTGCCGTTGGTTCAAAAAAGAAAAAAAAATTTAGTGTAGTACTCTCTTCACCTCCCCACTACCCCTTCTTGTTAGTGAGCGAGTGTGTGTGATTGTGGTGTGTGTGTGTGTGTGTGTGTGTTTGTGTTTGTGTGTGTGTTTGTGTGTGTGTCTGTGTCTGTGTGTGTGTGTGTGTGTGTGTGTGTCTGTGTGTGCCTCTTCCCTGGCATTGCTGATACCTTGAAGCCTGTCTTTTGGAAGTGCACAGAGTGTGGCCATAAGCTTTCCCCAGCTGATGGCCACACTCTGTGCGTTGTGTGTTTAGGCATGGCCCATCTCCTCACGGCCTGCTCCATCTGCACGGGCTTTAACCCTAGGGCCCTTAAGGATAGAAGAGCTAAACTGGTCATGAAAGGCCTTCTTCCCTCCTTGGGGATGGCCAGCCCATTACCTCTAGCCCAGCCACGGCGATGGCTGCTTTTACATCTTCCCCTTCCCAGGCCTCTGAGACTCAACCTCCCAACTTGAGGCATGCAGATGGGGACAAAGCTAAGGACAAAACTAAACAGGACAGACCCAGGAAGCGATCTCTGGACTGCTTGGTTCCATCAGGTCTTTCACCCAAGGCTATGATTTCTTCTAGGCCTGGTACCCCCCCAGGTCCGCTCACCCAGATTTTCACCAGAGCCGGAGGTGTCCAGACCACATTCCAGAACCTCCCCTCACTGGTACTCCAGGCCAGGGTTGGTGGCTTCTTCATTGCGCTCTGCTCGTAGTTTGAGCAAGGCAGAGATGGACAGAATGATGCAGAAATTCTTCCACACCCAGATTCAGTTGGGAGTCTTGCCAGTCCCCTCTCCCTCTGGAGCAGGGAGCTCACAACCCTTTTTCTCCCCCATAACTCCTTCTCCGATCTGACCCTCAGTTTGAAGTCCTTGGATCTGAGTGGTCTCTAGGTCAGGGGGTCTGCGCCGACGGTTCTTTGTACCTCAACACTGGGCATTACCTTGAGTGCGTCGGATCCGACCAGTTCGAATCTGAGCTCTCAGAGCCATAGCCTCTGCGTCTGATCTGAGGGGGTTTTGTCGGCTTCGAGTTTGTCTGACCGTAGTCTCTCCCTTGGCATCTCGGCTTTTGTGGGCTCGGCTTCGACTCCCCTGCCGGATCCGAGGAGAGCGGCTCCCTTGCTTGTTTCCCAGGATGTCTGCTCTCCTTCGGCATTCAACGTGGTGGAGAGTGTCCTCTCGAGTGGGTTGAGACCCATGACCCTTTCCTCCTTGGATTCCGCCCTGACTCCATTGGTTCTGGGTGCGGATGTGACTCTTCTGTTGTCTCATGGACAGCCTGTGCTTGCTATGCCTCAGGAGGTTCCCATTCAGCAACAGCAGGAAGTTTGTGAGTCCTCCCCAGAGAGTCCCACTGAGGAGGTACCTCCAAGCGAACGTGCAAAAGGAGGCACCTGGACTCCTATCCAGAGTCCCTCACAGATGACACTGACTTGGAGGAAGGGGAAGGTTCCCCCAGATCACCCCCCCAAGGATGTCTCTTTTGGAAACATCATGGAACTCCTGCACCAAAGAGGTGGGTGGTCCACCCAAAAACCAACCCCAGATGAGTCACTGTTCCTGGAGGCATTTGGCATGGGCCCATCTACCTCTTGGGTGTTCCTCCCTGTGGATTCACTTGTGGACCTGATCACCAGGGCATGGAAGGAACTGGACACCATGGAGCCTATTCCAAGAAGACCATATAAAGTACTCAGCCCACCACCGGACAAGCCTAGCTGGAGTAAGGGGTCCCCAGTAGATGCTATGATGGTGGCAGCTGCCATCAAGTAGGAGCTTTTGCAGGAGAGCGCCACGGGCCATCCTCCTGACAGGGAGACAAGGACTATGGATTGTTTGGGAAAGCGGGTTTATGCTTCAGCAATCTTTTCCATAAGGACGCTGAACTGTATGGTGCATGGCATCCGATTACAGCGTGACCTGGTCAAGAAAGTCGCTGAATCGACCCTAGAGTCCATGTTGGTGAAGGGCAAGAAAGTGTTCTCTGCACGCATGTCCACTCTAAAAGCAGTCGTGAATACGACCATGCGTCTCCTTTCCCATGCCACAGAAGGAGCCACTAGGGCTGCCAGATCCGGTGTTGCTATGAGGCAGCACGCCTGGCTTTGGCTATGCCAATTCTCAGAACCCTTTAGGACGTCTTTTGTCAATGCCCCCTGTGATGGTTCTTCCCTGTTCAGGAAGTCTGTACGCGAGACCCTGGTCCAGAGTGAGGAGGATGGGAAGATACTGTCTGCCTTCGGAATCTGCTTCACCCCTCAAAGGCCCTTTTTGAGGAACCAGCGAGGGGCAAAGAAGATGTTGTTCCAGAAATCTCAGTTCTCCCGGGACACTCAGGACTCGTCTTCCCCCAGAGGGGGCTATGATAGATGCCAGCCCAGAGGCAGATGGGTCCCGAGGGACATCGGGTCTCGAGAACCATTCTCGGACAGACCCACACAGCAGCCCTGAGGGGCTGCCCGACTGCTCATCTCTGGAGGAAGTCAGGGGACATCTTGCCTCACATCCAGTGGAGTGAGAGTCTTTAAAAACAGACCATTGGGTGTTGCAAATCATATCCAGAGGCTATACCATCCCGTTTATGGATACACCTCCCAGACATTCCACCTGCCCAAAGGGGAGGTAGCATTAGAAATTCAACAGCTGCTAAGGAAGCAAGTCATCCAACCAGTCCCCCTAGACCAATCCAGATCTGGCTTCTATTATGACATGACATGTCAAATTCTGTTTAATAATAATAATCTATGACATGAAGTAAGGCATATACTTTAGAGTCCCCACAAGTCTAACATAGTCCAAAAAAGTCCAATATTTCCAGATTTTCTTGTTCTGTCCTATTTCACAAATATAAATATTGTGTTGTAATTCCACATTTGTCAATTTCCAAATTACTGTTTTTTTGTTCATCTTCATCTCTCAGATCATGTCTCTGCTTCATTTCCAATGTACTCTCATTTCTGTTAATCAACTCTCATGCTCCCTTCCTTCAATCCAGCATTTTCCTTTGAAACATTGGAAAAGGTTTAACTAGCACAGCCTTTCTGTGTTCTTTATTACCAGAAGAACAAGAAGCAGAATCTCCTTCTCTTTCACAGCTCACTTTTTGTTGGATAAACTTTTGTATTTCCTCCTTAACAAGTACTTCATCAAAAATGATTTTGTCCATCTAGGGAAGAATATTTTGAAGAAGGCTGGGTACAGTAATTTGAATCTCATGCCTGCTTCTCAACATTCCCAGAACAGTGGAATAAATTTACTGTTCTTCTGCCTGGTGTACATTGAGTACTCATTCTCCACAAACACTCTGCTTTCTCCCACTTTTAATACTTTGTCCGTCTGCCACAGTTTTGTCAAAGTCAACTCCTTCTGCTGGTAGAATTGCATCTTTACTATTAAAGATCTAGGTTGCTTTCTCCTAGCCAGGTTTGCAGCATGCTTACAGTGTGCCCTTTCAGTTAACAACTCCTGCTGTGGATTACCAATCTAATTGCTTATTTGTCCTTTCATAAAATAATACAATCTGTTCCTTCCAGATTTTTTTAGTACAGGTGAAAATTTCAGGTTTTCCCTACATGCTAAGTACTCTAATTCTATTATTTTTTTGAAACGTCTTTTCTTGAGCAGTCTTAACATGATACTGCACTCACTGGAAGCAGTCCTCACCTTGGAAGACACAGACATTTGTGCAGTCACAGAGACGTGGTTCAAGGCTGTGGAGAGCACCCCAGCCATACCAGGTTACACCTCCTTCCACGTGTTCAGACCACAAACCGAAAGAGTGAAAACTAAAGGAGGTGGTGTATCAGTATTCATTAAAGATAAATACACCTCCAGATTGGTTAAACAGTATGATTCCCTGGAGATACTTCAGGTGCAATTAACTGTTGGCAGGACACCTATTCAAGTCATTGCCAGCTACAGGATCCCTCCAAAAATCAAGATACCCAATCTGCCTATTTGGATTTACTTGAGTCTATCAAGATACATCCGAACATCATGGTTTTGGGTGACTTTAACTACCCCTCCATTGACTGGGTGAATTGCTAGTGCTCAGACTCACTTGCCCAAAGGTTCCTTGATTTCGTTAACTGCAATGTCCTGGACCAGCTGGATGACACCCCCACAAGGGGTGCCAACATCCTGGATCTAGTGCTTACCAATATGGAGGACCGCTGTAGCACTCCCACTGGTGAGATCTGACTCAAATCAGTCTCATTCGAAGTCACTATCACATCTGATCCCCCTCCCCAGCAGCAGCTAAACTAAAAAACTTCTCCAAGTCAGATTATAACCTCTTATGGGTTGGTATAAATAGCTTCACTGCACCTCCCCCCTCAGATGGGACTGGCAGCTATTCCGAGTTGTCCACCAATGCTTTATACAAATACCTGTATAACTGCATTGACTCGGCCATTGCAAACCTGCCTGGTGGGCAACTGCCATTAACAGGCTTTACAATAAGTGGAAGAAATTGCTGTCTAAGAATAAGAGGGAGTGAGCCCTAAACTGGAAACACTTCCCCCTCAACTTAAATAAGCAAGTAAGACTTCTTGTGAAGTCTTCCAAAGCAAGCTACGAATCTAGATTAGCTTCCACAACTAAGGACAACCATAAGGCAGTCTTTAGTTGCATCCGTAACCTAAAAAGAAAGGCCCAGATTTGTGCCAAACTGGTAGTTAATGATACCACATATACTGAGGCTGTAGACATAGCTAACCTGTTAGCTACCGGGTTCTGTGAAAATTTCACTCCCCTGTCCTCACCACACGTACCCCATGGGTCTATATTAGAATTGCAAAAGCTAACTATCGTGAATACAAGTTCATCGACACATAAATGTCGAAGAACTAATACAGCGAAGTACAAAAAAGTGAACTGCAGAATGCCGAACGATTCTTTCTTGGCCAGCAGGGTGATCGTGGGGATGAGGAAATAAATCCTTTCCCCCACTGTAATGTGGTCTCGGAGTTGGTATATTTAAGTAGGAGGGGTGTGGAGGTGCAGGGGGGCTTGCCCCCTGCAAAAACGTTAGAAAAAGTGTTTAACATTAGGTTTGTTTCGTTAGGTTTACCTTACCTGTATGGCGCTGTTGCTTCTGGGCTTTTTTTGTACTTTGCTGTATACGTTCTTTGACGTTTATGTGTCAATGAACTTGTATTCGCAAAAGTGGGCTTTCGCGATTATAATATAGACCCATACCCCATGTCATCCCTACCACCTATCCCCTACTTTGTATCTCTAAAGAGCAGGTCATAAATGCCCTCTCTAAGGTCAGCATCTATGGGACCTGATAACATCCCGGGCTGCATCCTACATGGGCTCCAACAAGAATTAGTAACACCATTGGATACTCTTTTCAATCATAGTCTAAACACTGGCTTCATCCCACCTGAATGGAAAATGGCCACTGTTATCCCCTTGCACAGAGGTGGTGCTTCCATTGACCCTGGGAACTGTAGACCTATTAGCCTGACTAGCCGTATCTGCAAGGCCATGGAGTAAATCATCATGGGTCTTATCAACAAAGAGACTGGCAATCTCCAAACACTTGACCATACTCAGTTTGGATTTGTCAAAGGGAGATCATGCCTGTTAAACCTGGTGGACTTCTTCAAGACAGTCACCAAGGCAGTGGATGAGGGGAAATCTGTGCATACAGCCTGCCTAGACTTAGCCAAGGCTTTTGACACTATACCCTACTTGGGCATCACTGACAAACTCACCCAGCTAGGTATCAACCCTTATATCATTAGAGTGGTCCCTAACTGGCTCACTGATAGAGCCCATATAGTCAAAATAAGGGAATCCACCTCCAATAGCAGACCCTGTAACCAGTGGTGGTGTTCCACAGGAATCAGTCCTGGGACCTCTGATGTTTGGAATCTATTTTTTCAAAGTACAAGCAAAAACTAAAGGTGTGTGGCTGACTGAGTTTGATGACTGCAAACTGGGAGTGGTCAAGGAATCTCCAAACAATGTCAACATCCTACAAGAGGGTCTTACACAGTCAAGGCCTTAAACTCAATGGAAAAAAAAAAGTATTATCATCCCTTTCAGTAAGAGTAGTGTTCCTGCTAACTACCACATCAATTGCAGCACCCTAAATATGCACTCAGTGATGAGAGACCTGGGCACACAGGTTGACAGCAACCTTACCTTTGATCACCATGTCTCCACAGTAGAAAGAAGGGCATTCTACATTGCTCATCTCATAAGTAAGGGCATTGCCTCCAGAAAAAAAGAAGTTATAACCTCCCTGTACTCCTCCCTCATCACACCAATAATTGAGTACAACACCCTTTTTGGTATGTACTTTTCCAAGCACCTGCAGCAGTTGTAAAGACCACAGTTTCCTCACAAGGAAAAATCAAGGTCTTCAGCATCTGTCTTATGTGGATCATCTGAAATCACTGTCACTTTATTCTGTTTCATACAGGCTACTCAGAGGCAATATCTGCCTTGCAAATAAGGCAATGTCTGACCCTGCTTTACTGGAAATGCTGCATATCTGCAAGTCAAATGGTACATGGGTTACTCGCTCTAAAGACCTTAATCTGGTATGTGACATTAATAGAACCTGCTGGAGGGACAGATTTGTTTCCCAGAGGTTACCACACCTTTGGAACAGACTCCCACTTCATGTCAAACAGAGCACCTCATTAGCTGTCTTCAAACACAATCTGGATGATTGGATGGGTAACCGTAAAGTCACCCCGGGGGGGGGTCACCTATGTCCCTCTTGGATTGGGGCAATAGGTGCTGATCATAGACATTAAGGTAGAACTTGATTCCTTTGCCAGAGGAGCATCTTAGCATTTTATGACTTGTAAATTCTAGTACATTTCATGCAAACTTTCCTTTAATTTTTTTTATTTTACCTTATTTAAAATAGCTGTGTTTCATGTTTCTTTTTTCTTGTCCTTAAATTATCACTTCTGCTTCACCAGAAGCAATGTATGTGGGGTATTTTCAGAGAATGCCCAGTGAAATCTAAGGAAAAGAGCTCTGAGCAGTTCCAAGATCACCATGCACTAAGGCTTGTGAGGTGATATGTTGTGTGCACCAATGTTTTCGATGATCCCCATGTAATGTATGAGAGAGATGCATTGAAGTAGGTCAAGAGCTTTACATTTTCAGAAGTTCAGAGGTGGACACTAGGCTAACTGCCCTGAAGGGCCATTTTAAGCCTAACCAGTAACCGAAGGTGTGTGTGTGCACGTGTGTCCGTGTGTGCGTGTGTGTGCGCGCGTGTGTGTGTGTGTGTGTGTGTGTGTGTGTGTGTGTGTGTGTGTTATGGAAACATGACCTGGAAACCTACTTCTTCTTTCCTCTCCCCTTTTGCCTTGAAAACTCTGCTGGTTGTCTGTAGGGTTTCTCTAGCAGTCAGATGCAACTCGTATGAGAAAACGCAAGGATGTACAACAGTGAACTACTGTGTGTGCATCCTGCCTCCAAGAAGGGAGGCAGGGTAAGAGTGAATTTTCTTCAAGGGTATAACCAGCTGTTATACAGATCTAGGCTTGGACTTTCTAGGTTAGATGACCAGTCTGCATTGTCAGAGGTAGAGTGAGGGGTAGACCTTCTGCTGACTGTATTACATCACTTGAAACTGTGTCTGTACACAGGAACCAGTCTTTAACTGATGATTATTTTCTTGACTGTAATACAGTGATAGCGGTGTTGTTAAATGTAGAAATTAAGATGAACCTGGTCTCTTCCTCATCTGTAGGTTCATCCGATAAGGACCGTAATGATGGACAGTTTCCTGCAGGACCCTGTGATGACATTAATTGGAGACTTGTTGTCAACAACTGTTGACTTCATGGGACCCCCAGAACATACATTCAGTCCAAACTGCACCACTGGTGCTGTCACTGTTAGTTCTGGTGGCCGTGAGTTTTCTTTTGGTGCTCAAGCTTGTCAGTGTTGGCCCAAGAATGGTGTAAGTGCTGATGGCCTCGGTGCCCTTTTCTAGTGTGGTATCATTGGTGTTTGGTTTCTCAGTGTTGAGGAAACCAGAGTCTACCATGTTAGCTCTGTCAACCACTCAGCATTGGTTTAACTGACAACTTAGGTGCTGATGTCTTTGACACTGATCAGGGGTTTTCAGAGAGTGACATTCTGAGAACTGGCAAATGCATCAGAGACCACCTTTGTGGTGATGCACAGATTCCTGGACTCTGTCACTGTGAAGACATCCACCAAATTCAGTTTCTACTTTTGGCCTCCATTCCTCCCCACTTGGACAGATTTTTGGATCACCAACAGCAGAATGTTTCCCACAGATCTGGCCCTATTTTATCTTCCTCTACCTTCTTGGTATCACTCCTTCAAAAAAAAAGAGACAAGCACAAGTGCAAGAGAGGGCACTTTCATTTCCCATTGGAATCTCCTATTCCAGACAACTGAAGACTGTGATGGAGCATGTTTCCTGGCTTCCCCCTAGACTATCCCAAATTTCGGGAGGTTCTGTAGTTTACAAGTAAATTGGGGGATGGAACCAATAGCTCCTTTTGTCTTCTCACCTGATCCTGCAGAATATCATCTGAACACCACCCTTGTCCTTCCGGGTGCTGCCTTTTGGACATTGAGATGTTAGCATTTGTTGTCTTGCAGGTCTGAAAACAGTAGGTGTGGTAGCCTAGTGCCTAGGTGAATAGACAGGATTTTCCAGCTGTCTGAGGACTTGGTGGCATTGCTAAGTACTTTGGTTATTCAATCCATTTTTTATGTCTGTGGTCCTTAAGAGGGAATGACTAAACATCTTCAACTCGAACTTCTTCTTTGTCTGACATGCTTAGGATCTGGCAGGTACTTGCGGTGGAATTAGGCAAGTCACTAGACTGATTACCTCAGGAGAATGAAGAGAAGAGCAAAATGATTTCCTCAAGCTGCAACTGTTTACACTATTTCTTACATTTCTGTGTGCCCAGTACACAGTGCTGTTGACAGCACAGCTTGGTCTGCAGGTACGGACATTATCCACCATTAAGACTGGTGTTGACTTACTGATTTTTGCCAAGAATTTCCAAGCATGTTTCCTCATTGCTCCTTTTTAATGGAATCAACCACTGTTGAGCTGAGAGAGAAGATGGGCGAGAGCAAGCAAGATGGTACAACTTTGACAGCCATTAGAATCTGCAAACGCCACAGTGCAAATCCACTAGGGATTAGAAAGGTTTCAAACAGATGTAGTTTAAACAGGGACAACATCAGCAGTAGCAGGTATACCAGTAATGTAGCAAAGGTCAGAGAGGCTACAGTTATTTCCAGAATAGTTCAGAGGCCAGAATTCTTAGCAGAACCAGGGCTGTTGTGGCTTCTCCCACACTTAGAGAGGTGCAGCACCAGTTGCCCTGAGGACTTGCCTGCCTGTCCCACACTTAATTCAGTTGGGAGTCAGGTGTCATATCATCGGTTGCCATGGAAGGCTATCGTGCAGGACAGGTGGGTAAGGAATATTATATCCAGAGGCTACAAAATCATAATCCTTGTCCCACTCCAGCTGCCTGCTCTTCGTCTTCCTACTGTTCCACCCTTTCAGAAAAGGGCAACAAAGAAACAAGCCACAGCCTTCTTGGCTTGGATACTATTCCCGACCTTTTTTGTATAAAAGAGAATGGAAGAGTTCATGCTGATCCCAGACCTTAACACCTTAATTGAATTCATCCCCAAAGCAATGCTCCTAATGTCCTCCATGTAAAGAGTTCTTCCTTATCTGGTCAGGAGGGATTGGATATGCATGCTTGACCTCCAAAATCCGTAGCTGCTTGTGAAGATTGCCAAGTAGTCATCACTGGAGTAAACTTCACCTGCATGTTAAGCAGTGTGACACACAATTTTCCTTTATAAACATAAACTAGAGAGGCTTTTACAAATTTACTCAGAGATTGATTGGTATGTCCCTCCTAGAGAAAAAGAGATGCAGCCTGCAGAAGGGTACCAGCGATGTGTAAATGGTCATAAGACTCGATGGTCTTGGAATGTTTATGAATATAAGAATCTACTCTTTTGGTTAAGAGAATGCCATTTTCAGATTCGGGCCCTTCTGTTTGGACTCACCTTTGCCCCCAAATGTATGGATATCATGACAGATCAGCAGAGGTTGCAATGTTTACGTACTTATTTGACTGACTTCTAGCTGCCCCAGCTCCAGCTCTGAAGAAAGTTATAGTGGCCAGGAGACCATACTATTCCTGTTAAAAGTCCTTAGACATTGCAGTGAACTCTGTGAAGCTGTAGGTGGAGCCATCACAAACCACAGTATTTATAGGATGTTTCATGGACATTGGCTTGCATGCCAAGTCTGCCCCAGGAAAAAAAAATTCCCTCCCTTATGGAAAGTAGTACCTCATCTCCTACCATTGGATCAGGTTGCAGTAAGTCTTTGAAAAACTTTTGGTCTCATGACATGAACTATATTTCTAAGCAACATACATTGCATCATATTCATATGCAGGGGACATACAAAATGTCAGTGGAACCAGTCCTAGACTACACTCAGACTGTGTCAAGATTTGCAGTGTATATAAATCCCATCTTTGGTGGTGACCTCACACTGCAAGCCTTTCATTAGGCAGCCCCCTCTGTCTTCCATTTCCCATTATGACAGTCACCGTGTCATGAGGTGGGGGTGGGGGCAGTGTCATGCTAGGACAGTTTGAAGTGTGGTTTCACCTGTAGAGTTCAATTTGCTCATAAATGTATTGGAAATTAGAGCAGTCCCTTTGTCCCCTACAGGCATTTCAAGACTCTCTTCCTAAGGGTGCTGTTGTCACACACATGGAAAATAATGTGTTGAGTTACATGTGCTGGTGGTGTTTCTCTGGGTCTAAAGAGAAGATGTTGACTGATAAATAGATTAATAAAGTACATAGATTGTCATAGTTGTTTTCCATTTCTCCCAGAGGTCATTAAAAACAATCAGAGACGGAGTGCTGGGACACCCCACATGTTATAGTCTTACATTCTGGGAATAAATTATTATTCTTTATGGAGAACGTATTGCCTTTTAACCATTTTTAAAATAAAATCCTTCATAACTGTTAATGTCTAGTTGTAGGCTGTTGCTTACTTATTGTCAAAAAGCTTTGGAAAGGTCCAAATAAATAATGTCATTAGGTAGACCCATATTCAGGGCATCGGTTATAGTGACTGAAAAAGGATGCATTGGATTAGGCTACCTGCCTGGCTAACATACAGACAGATTACATCACTACAGTTTAATTCATGACAGTTAGAAAATGAAGCATGTTTGAGTACTCCTGTTTTGCTAAGTAATAAATTGAGTCATTTACAACTTTTCCTTTATTTTTCACTATGAGAAGAAGTCGCTGTACATGTGTTCTCAGAATACAAGAGCTGTAGATTGTGTTAAGCATGCTGTTTTAGTGTTCTATTCAGTAGTGTACATAATCTGTTTGGGGTAAAAAAAACATTGTTGTTTTCTTCACAGCGCAGTGATGGGCCTTATGCTGTTATCGTGGTTCCCACTAGGGAGGTAAGTATGTGTTGAGTTACATGTGCTGGTGGTGTTTCTCTGGGTCTAAAGAGAAGATGTTGACTGATAAATAGATTAATAAAGTACATAGATTGTCATAGTTGTTTTCCATTTCTCCCAGAGGTGATGTATACATATAAGCAGGTGCCCATAATTGCAAGACAGTGATTCAAAGAAGACTGCAGTCTTGTAAGAAAGCTTGGCTGTGCAGATGTGAGATTGCTGATTGTACTGTAACCGGTGAAAATCTTCGCTGTGTTTTTTTTCTCCACATGTAAGTTAGGCATTTATATTTGAACTGCCACAACAGCATATTTGTACGTTCTCTGCTCATTTTTTTGTGCAACGATTGCTGCATCAGGGTCAGAGATGATCATGCAGCAGGGACGGTACAGCAATCACATTGTACATTACATTATGTCTAGAGCTACCAGTGCCTAAAGTGGCTCATGTTTATGGTAAGATTTTGCAGAACAAACCATACCCAAAACCACTGCAAAGTACTTAACTTCACTTTTTGGCCAAAATAAAAGGTCACTCTTGTAGAATTTGAGGTGTTTCTCTTGTTTCACATAATAAAAAGGTGTTTCAAATGCAAATCATCCAAAACCCTTTTCCCATTTTTGCACATGGGAGTGAGGGTGTCACTTCAACAGTGACAATCATCTAAAGCCAAGATGTACATCATCAGATAGCTAGCCATGCCACTGTAGTTCTTCCACACCACACACACACACTGACACCTGTGACCAATTTAGAATGTCCAGTCCACCTACTGCAGGTCTTTGGAATGTGGGAGGAAACAGAAGCACCCAGAGGGAGCCCACACAAACACAGGGAGGACATGCTGACTCAGCACAGAAGACTCCGCAGCTGAGAATTGAACCAGGGAACCTCTTGCTGTGAGGCAACAATGCTGTCTGCTTTGTCAGTGATTCCTTTATTCACTTTTTAGAAGGAACTTATGAAATATGTTTTGGTATAAAATGTCAATCCTTTTGTCATTTGTTATGTTTATTGCAGGACACAATTATCCAAATAGAGACTGTCCTGCATAAAAAGGGGGGCAGGTGGTCACCCTAATTATATCTTGCCAGAGGAGCTTTGTAGCAAACATTTGTTAAGTACTGACATTTGCTTACATGATTATAGTGTTGTACTTTATTAAGGAGCATTAATACAAAATTTGTTCTGATGCTGCCACAGCTGTCACATTGTAACATACTTTAAAAAATATGCATCAGCAGTTTTAGATGAATGTTTTGAAAGTTGCTAGCTACAAGGCTGTGTTGACTATGGGTTATGCATGTTTAGTTCTGTGATAAATGTGTTTATCCTCCTGCAGTGAAGGGGACTGCTCTAGAAACTGAATCATATTTGGAATCTTGAGCAATTGGAATAATGAGTCTGTTTCAGTTGCTGTGACTACAACTCTTTGAAAGCTTGGTGGAAGAACTAAGATTTAAAAAAAATAAACAAAAACACTTAGGTTTTTTTTTTTTTAGAGAAGATAAAACGATACGAAATGTACTGGACATTGCATTTCTGAGCGAGTCACTGTTGCCAAGTCACAAAGGATCACATGCTGTAAGAATTGTCTGAATAAGGCCAATGTGTCTCAGTAATATTGTACAACGTATTGTAATGTTTCTTTGTATGTGCCTTCTTCCTTTGCCTGTCCACCAGCAAGCCTTCCCGTATCTGATTCAAGCTTATTCATTCCCTTGCAGTGAGGAGTCCTCAGCTACATCAGGGTATGAGTCATTCACAGGGGCTGTTGTTTAGGCAGACATTGGCCAGTTTTTGCTCTCGCTGGCATCTCAGCAGTGATAGCATTTATGTAAATCCCTAACCATGCCAGTGGGTGGGAGGACAGGCTTACCTACATCACATGGTATCCAGCAGTGCCCCCCCCCCCCCGAGTGTACACTCCCATGCACTCACTAATGATGGTTGCACTAAGCAGTGGTTTGATGTGCTAAAAACCTGCCCCAATATTCCCAGTGCAGTTTGTACCTTCCTCCGAGGGACTGTGGCATTGTGCGTTGTGCTGTTCTGTAAGTCCCTTCAAAAGCCTGTGGCATTAATCAGAACTCCAATCAGTTGGGATGTAATTAAGGCTCTATACCATGGGGCTAACTACTGCAATATTTTTGTGCTGGATTTTTTTTTACAATACTTCTCTTATAATTTTATATTGTGAACTACTGTTGAAGAAAGACCAAATTATGTGGTTGTGGATTTTAAAAGGAGATTTGCAAAGCTGTTTATTTAAGGATTCATATCATTATCAACCCCCTTTTTCCATTTTTTACATGGGGTCAGGGTGTCGTGTTAGCTGTCACCATCTGTCTCAATTCAGTGTCACACTTCTGCCTTCTTTGACACTCATGCCTGTCTGTTGCAGATCTTCTCTCATGCAATCCATCCACCTCTTTGTTGTTAGTCATTGTTTCCTCTTACTTTCTTCCTGTGTGTCTCAAGTCTTCTTCACCAGAGTCTCTTCTGCTTTTCTGCACATGCCCAAACCACCATAATCTGCTCTCTCTGATCTTTTCTGCATTTGAAGCTACTTTGGCTTCTACTCTTGTGTCTGCCCCACGGTGTGCATCCTACCACCCATCTCAGGTGCTTCATTTCCATCACCTCTAGCTTCTTCAGCTGCTCTGCCTTTACTGCCCTGGTTTTTGTACAGTAGGATCATAGGAAGTTAGTAGGCTAATGGCCCTAGGCCCCTTAGAAGCCCAGCGACATTCTACCCTTATTTCCATGATCAGCACTTATTGTTCCTGTCCAAGAGGGACACAGATGGAACCCTGGGGTGAATTTACGGTTACCCATCCAATCTTCCAGATTGCATTTGAAGAGGGATGATGAGGTGCTCTGTTTAACATGAAGTGGGAGTCTGTTTCAAAGGTGTGGTAACCCCTGGGAAAGATATCTGCCCCTCCAGCAGGTTTTATTAATGTCACATACCAGGTTAAGGTCTTTAGAACGAGTAACCCATGTACCATTTGACTTGCGGATATGACGCATTTCCAGTAAAACAGGGTCAGAGATTGCCTCATATGCAAGGCAGAGATCACCTCTGAGTAGTCTGTATGAAACAGAATAAAATGTCAGTGATTTCAGATGATTCGCATAGGACAGATGCTGAAGACCTTGAATTTTCCTTGTGAGGAACCTTTGTGGTCTTACCATACATTTGCACACCTTTGTGGTCTTACCATACAGTAGCACACCTTTGTGGTTTGACCATACATTAGCACACCTTTGTGGTCTTACCATACAGTAGTACACCTTTGTGGTCTTACCATACAATTGCACACCTTTGTGGTCTTACCATACAGTAGCACACCTTTGTGGTTTGTCCATACAGTAGCACACCTTTGTGGTCTTACCATACAGTAGCACACCTTTGTGGTCTTACCATACAGTAGCACTGGTCACACCACCTTTTTGTGCACCTTACTTTTCAGCCTCTTTGGAATTCTTCTGACGTACACTACCTCCGACACATTGTGCCAGTTGGCTGCATCCCCTCTGATAATAGCTTTGACCTCTTCATTCAGACTTCTCTTCTCCTTATCTACCCCTCCCAGACACTTGAAGCTGTTTTCCTTGTTCCACTATCTTCCCTTCTATTTCAGTTCTCATCATCTTCTTCTTTCCGAATTTGCTGCCATTACCACTGTCTTATCTATACTTAGTTTCATCCCATGTGCCTTCAATTTTCTCATTCCATTCCCTTGTCCTTTGCTGAAGCTCTTGCTCTGTTTCTGTCTGTACTGCCACATCATCTACATACAGCAACTTTATATGTCTACTCTGATCTGTTTGCTAATGTAATCCGTCACCAGTGTAAACAGCAGTGGGTTTAAAGCTGAACACTGATGCACACCCACCGGGCGCCCCTCCTTGAGACCACACACTGTGCTCATACTTGAGTCATTGGGTCCTTGTACATAGCCTGCACTAACTCTGCCAGTGTTTCTTGGACTTTGAACCACCACAGTACTGACCAAATCAGCTTTCATGGGACCTTGTTATTGCTTTCTCCAAGTCTATGAAAAAGCAAAAAAATGAAAGAAACTGCAGGCTGTGTATCCTTTAGTAACACAATTTAGCACTATTTTTAATTCTAGGAATGCCCAGTTGGACTCTTTCCTCATCTACAGCTTCTTCTCATTTGTCTCACTGCAAACATTGGGTCATTTGTGCTGCATCCTGAAATGAATCTGAACTGTTCATCTCCGATTTTACTTTCGAGACTCTGTGTATCCTTTTATCAGTTGCCCTCTGCAGAACTTTCATGCAGTGTGACAGGAGATTGATGGTTTACAATCACAGTCGATCGCACTGTGTGTGATTAATGTATGTGTGTAAATCAGGTAGCAGAACCACGTAGCAGAACCATTAGTGCAAGTACTATATTGTCGAACCTTACAATAGCGAACAGCCGCTATAGCAAGGTTTGACAGTGTAGTGCAGATCGCACTATAGTGGGCATTGAGAAATGTACCCTTTCCTCAGTGTAGTGCGATCTCGGAGTTTGTATATATAAGTAGGGGGGTGTGGGGGGCTTGTCCCCTTGTAAAACATGTTAAAATATGTTTAGCGGCTATGAGCATTTCAGTGAAGTTGAAATGTTCGACATTCGACTTCACTGAAATGCTCAGTTCGGCATTTAATGTGGTTGGTGGTGTGATTTCTGAACATTTTCTTCGGATATCTGCACTTTCGGCCACAGTAGTGTTGAACATGTCATAGTTAACCGAGATTGATACCTCTATACTGCCCACAGTTATGGATATCTGCTTTGTTCTTGTACACTGGCATGAGTATGCTTATGCTCCAGTCATCTGGGATATGCATTTTCTCTCCACACTGCTATGAGTACCTTCAGGAGCCATTTCTTCCCTGTCTCACCCAGCATCTTTGTCATATCTCCTGTGACCTTATCTGAGCCTGCTGCTTTCCCTGACTTCATTTTCCATAGTGCTGTTCTTACTTTTAGGGTGGGCTCCTTTTCTCTTCTCATTGTAGGCTGTGTCTGGGACAGTACAGCGTCTTTTGGGTTTTCTTCATTAAGACGCTGCTGGAAGTACTCCTTCCATCTGCCTTTGTCCTGTGGACTGATGAGCAGGTTGTTGCTGGCATCCCTTATGAAGGGTGTCTGACTATTTTCTTTGTCTTTCTGTCTTTGCTTTGCAACCTGATACAGTTTCTTTTTGCCACCAACTGAGTCACTTTCCAGAAGCTGGTAGAGTGCATCCGATGCCCTGTTCTTTGCTATTGCAAATCCTTTCTTAGCCTCTTTGTTAGCCAACCAGTGTTCCTTCCTAGTCTGGTCCACCTGTTCCATCTCCCACTTTTTCCTGCACTTCTCCTTTCTTTTGATGATGACTTTGACTTTTGCATTCCACCTTCCCTGATGTACGTTATTTCCATATCTGGCTTGGCCACATATCAGTTATGTAGTCCTCACACATGTTGGTTTGAGGTGCTACCATTCTTCTTCAACTCCACCCATTTCCTCCTCCTGTTGGTGTGCTAGAGCCCTGAGTAATCCATTGAACTGTTGTGCTTTGTCTCCAGTCAACTTCCAGGTCTTCAGCCTGGTCTCTGCTGACCTTAGAGTCTTCTCTGACCACTGCTTGCAGCTGATTGTGGCAATCAGTGGTTTATGCTGTGGGTTGACTGTTTCACTGTGCATGATTTTGCAATAACTGATTCTACCTTAGTGTCCTTTCCTTACTAGGAGGAAGTCTGCCCGAGTTGCATGTTGGCCACTTTTGTATGTGATCTTGTGATTGTCTCTCTTTCTGAGCCACGTGTGGGCTACTATCATGCCATTTGCCAGACAGAAGTCTAGAATGGCCTCTCCTTTATTCCTGTTGCCCCACCAATGTAGACCCAGGCATTCCTCATATCACTGTTCTCTCTGTCCTGATGTGTGCATTCAAGTTCCCTTTATCAACAGCAATTCATGTTGTCCTGCTTTATCTAGTAGGCCCTGCAACTGCTGTCTGAATGTACTCTTTTCTTCACTATCACAACCCTGCTGTGGGGCATAGGCTGAGATTATGAATAATGTCCTATAATTAGGCTGGATTCTGATTGCCATGAGTATGTCACTAAATCTGATGACATCCCTCAGTGCTTTCTGAAGCCTCTCTCTCACCACAGTTCCCACACCATTTCTTGCCTGTCCTTCTCCTGAGTAGAAGACTCTGGACCCCAAGTCAAGTGGCTTTGCTGCAATGCCCTAACATCTTGTCTTTTGGATACTTAGAATGTCCATCCTTTTCCATACTATCATGTCATCAACTTCCAGGCTCCATCCTCTCAGTGAACCTACATTGAGCATACCATGTTTGCTAAGTTTATTGGTTTTATGTCCAGCTTTTGCTCACCAGAGCTATCCCAGGTAACCCAGGCTGGGCAACTGGACACCGGCCGGACAGTAGCTTATTGACCCAGGGCTGCTGGGTTTTATGACAAGCATTCACTTCACTAGCTAATAGGGGCACATACACTTCTCCCTCCATTAGCATGGGTGCCTGGCATAGGTCAGAATAGGTTGGGTATTGAACCCATTTATCACCAGCAAATACCCATGCCCATTTGGTGAAATTAGTCAATATGACCGAATCTACTAAAGACAAATTTTACACCGAGTGGCTAGACCTGCCACATTGCCCAGTCTGTGATCCATGTTCTCCTACGTTGAGGATGCTGTGCACCACAGTAGATGCGCAAAACAGATGGTTAGTACAGCTGTTCCCCTTATATGGCACCATGTATAGTCTCCATGCCCATTTGGTGAAATTAGTTAATCTGATGGAATCTCCTAAAGCTAAATTTTACACCGAGTGGCTAGACCTGCCACATCGCCCAGTCTGTGATCCATGTTCTCCTATGTTGAGGATGCTGTGCACCACAGTAGATGCCCAAAACAGATGGTTAGTACAGCTGTTCCCCCATATATGGCATCACGTGTAGTCTGAGCTGCTTCCCACAGCTCACTTCTTAGGTGAGATTGAGACGGAAGCACTCGGCATATTTTTCGGAGGTGGGAGAAACCCAACAGAGATGCAGGGAGAACAAGGAAGCTCCAAACAGTTATTGTCCGGCGGTAAGGAACAAATCTTTTACTTTATGCATAGGAGATGAGGACCTTAACCATTATGCCAACTGGTCTGGTTGCTCAGGATGCATATTTTGTCACTATATATTTGTACACTTTGAAACCTTGCATACTTTATAGTAATATGCCTCATGCTACAAAGGAGATAATGTAATTTCTAACACAGCAAGCATTTGCTCATTTTTCCTTTTCTTTTGTGTATTGATTGATACTGTAGGTTCATAGGTAGGTACTAGGCTATTGGCCCTAGGGCCTCTATAAGCCTAGCCAAAAGGTACCCTGGCTTTCGCCACCCAAGAAAATGATTTTCCTGTGCCCCTGTCGAGCAGAGCCACAGAAGTGATGTAGTTCAACAAACATGCACATTTCAGATTCAGGCCTCATTATGGATCTGATGTCCATTTCATTTTTCCTCACTGATGGGTCTTAGGATCCAATATCGAATATGATTTGTCCACTTCACAAGACTTATCCGAGCCTAGAGCTCCTCCCTCTCCTTTGATGCCTCACATTTCCTCTAACTCCTCAGATCTTGTTTGCCACCATCCAGCACAGATGTGTTTCTGTTGCCTCTAGCGCAGATAAGTGAATTTTTCTTTTTTTTTTCTATTTGCTTCTAGCTTTGTTAAACTTCTTTTCATAGAATCTCCTTATCTTCTTTATCTTTCATAGCTAAACCTCCCCTCCTATGTATTTAGTTAATTCACATGCATCAGGGTTTTGCTCCCTCCCATGCTTTGTCTCATCTATGTCTGGTTATTGGCTATTTTTTTCTCCTTTTCACTTTTTCTCTAGTTTTTTTAAAAAAACTTTCCCAGTATCTTTCATTTATCTGTTTTTTGTTTACTAGCGTCTCTTTGCCTGAGAGTGATTGTGTGTGTGAGTGGTAATCCTGTGTGTAAGTCGTGCAGTTATGGCTAATAAACTAACAGGGTTGTAAGGATGCTCCTCTTGTGAAAACAAAATTCCAAATTTGGATGCCCACAAGAGGTATATCTGCTGTCTCAGGCCTGGGCACTTAAAGGCTTACTGCGATATTTGCGCAGCTTTTAATCCCCGCGCCCTATCAGACCATAAGAATAAAATAATTTTAAGGAGTATTCTACGTGTTTCTGGGTATCAGTCTTCTTGAAACCTATGACTTCCAAAGAGTTAAGGAACTGCACCCCCTCAACATCCCTTGGGACTATGTCTTCTGTCCCGGAAAAGAGGCAAAAAATATCAGATCTGACTGCCTCAGATCCAGCCGATACACATTCTTCATCGCATCCAAGAGGTACCGTGGATCCGATAGAACCTGGACTGACTATGCCCACTCCTCGGATCCGAACTTTCTTGGGTCTTAAGACTTAGGATCTGAACGTTCCCTCAGATCTGAGGTTCTCCTTCTGTGAGCAAATCCTCCTCTGATCCAGAGCCTTTGGTTCAGAGGTCTCAGAGCCATTTACCAATTTGGAGCAAGTCACCATCCCTGACTCCAACTACTCGGATCAGTCATTCTCCTGTGACGTGTACTCATTCCTCTGCTTCCTCTAGATCCTCTCAGCTTTCCCATGCAGATATGGACAGGAAGATGTGGAGTTTCATCAGAGCTCAGGTTCTTTTGGGGATTGTGCTATCTCCATTCATACTGGATATGTGATAGCTCCTACTCCTCTAGTTAAAACTCCTCTTCCAATCTGATCATCAGCTTTGGAAACCCAAGATCCAGTTTTTCTGAGAAAGCTGTCTTTGGAGCTGAGGATATATCTTTCCTGGAATCCATCAGTGTCCCAGACCAGTTCTGCTCTGATCCATCTCTTCTCCTGGGGGCTTTGGCTCCAGCACTTCAGGTCCAGTCCTTTCTGGAGGCTTCAGATCTGGGGTGGCTTGTACCTTCTCTGCTATGGTGGCTTTAGCTCCGAGGGGTGGGAAAAAGTTTTCCCAGGTCCATCAGCCTTTCAGGTGGCAGAGAGGACATTCTCTAGAGCTGAAAATGCATCTCTTCATCCCAAGGATCCTAGCCCATCTCCTTCTGATCAGGGCTTTGGGTCCATATCTTGCCTGTAGTCAGCCCCTTCAGGAGACCCTCCAGACCTTGTCCCTGCAGGTGCTTCCCTTTCCTCTGATTCCTCTCCCGAGCATCCCATGGGGAGGTTCATTGGAAGAAAAAATGCAAGAGGAAGCCATTGGACTCCCCTTGGAGTCCTTGACCTAAGACACCTACTTCAGTGAGAGAGAAGGGGCCCCTCGATCTCCAGCCGACAACATCTCCTTTGGAGATATTTTAGAAATCCTGAAGCAAAAGGGTGGATGTTCGTCAAAACCCCCTTCTTCTAAGAAGTCATTGTTTCTGGAGGCCTTTGGGATGAGCCCTTGTACATCCTGGATGACTCCACTGGTGGATGAACTTATTGATCTACTTTCCCGTAGAGTGTGGTAGGAGCCAGACACCATGGAGCCGCTACCCAAGCATGCAGATAAGTGCCAATCATTTGTATTTGAGCAAAAGTATCCCTGTTAGTGCCATTGTGGTGTCAGCAGCCACTATGAAGGAGCTAACAGAACAGAGCTCCACTGTCCACCCTCCCAAACAAGGAGACTTGGGTGATGGACAGGCACGTGAAGTGCATTTATGCTTCAGCTACCTTTATGCTGAAAGCATTGAATTACTTAGGACATTTTATGCATCTACAGAGGGACCTAGTTAAAGAATGTACCAATTTTCTGACAGAGTCCTTGTTGGAGGAGGACTTCAAGATAGTATTTCCTCAATTGGCCATGCTTTCCTCCATCTCCAGTTCCTCAGTGAGGCTAATCTCTAATGCCACAGAGGGAACCTCTAGAGCAGCCGAAACAGGCATAGCCATTAAGAGACATGCCTGGATGAGGCTTTGTGGGTTTGTGGAACCCTTTAAAGTGTCCTTCAAAAATCTTTTCGATGGTTCTTCCTATTTGGATCATCAGTCAAAGAAACTCTTACCTGCTGTGAGCAAGAAGGAAAGACCTTCTCTGCTGTAGAGATCAAATTTTCTTCCCTTCAACAGACTTTTTCAAGGAACCTATGGAGTGGGAAGAAGATGTGGTTCAGGAAATCTCAAAGTCCTTTCATGGATCCCAAGAAGATTTCCTCTTCTAGAGGCAGAGGAAGAGGATTTAATGGCAGACGCCATCCTAGAGGCAGAACAGGTCCACAGAATTAGGGCTTCAGAGAACCCTTCTCTGACGGACCCTACCAGTGCTCCTGAAGTGTTGCCCGACTGTCCTGCTCTGGAGGCAGTCGGGGGAAAAATGCCATTGCACCTAGATGCCTGGACAGATTTAACAAATGACAAATGGGTGCTAAACATAATTTCCAGAGGTTACTATATTCCCTTTTC
Organism: Protopterus annectens; assembly: GCF_019279795.1. Taxonomy (NCBI): domain Eukaryota; kingdom Metazoa; phylum Chordata; order Ceratodontiformes; family Protopteridae; genus Protopterus; species Protopterus annectens. The sequence goes on from NC_056750.1 coordinate 21,867,061, forward strand.
ACTTCCACCTCCATTGTCCAGGAGGCATCTCTCCGATGTGCCACCCAGTCAGAGGGAGAGCGCCATTCAAGAGGTTCAGAAACTTCTAGAAAAAAAGGTATCATACAAAGGGTCCCGACCGAACAACAAGGATGCGTAACCTATTCATGCTTCTTTTTAGTGCCAAAAAAGATAGGGGACCTGCAACCAATCCTAGATCTGAGCAGTCTGAACGTATTTGTCAAGAAGTGAAAGTTCCACGTGGTTATGGTTCAGTCTGTACTGCTGCTACTACATAAGCATGATTGGATGTACTCCATAGATCTCGATGATGTGTACTATCATATCAAAACAAACAGACGCTCCAGGAGACATTTGCTATTCAGGATGGGAGTCAGTTATTACCAGTTCAGAGCACTGCCATTTAAACTCACCACCACCCCCCCTGGGTGTTTACCAAATGCATGTCAGTAGTAGCAACTCACCTAAGACTGCAAGGATTCCAGGTGTTTCCATACTTGGACAATTGGCTCCTGACTGCACTAACAAGGCATCAACTTCTTCAAGCCACACAGTACCTGCTAGAACTCTTCAATCATCTGGGAATTATGATAAACTTGGCAAAGTCATAATTGCTGTCTCTGCAGAACATAGAATTCATAGGAACGCAACTGAACACGATCACGCAAATAGCGTCATTGCCCCCACAATGTGTAGTATCTCAGAGATACCAAGTTCAAGTATTACTGGATATACCACTCTACCCGCAAAACTAATTTTGAGGGCTGTAGGATCTGTGTCAGCTGTCATACTCCTAGTACCACTGGCAAGGTTCTTCATGCGAGTGCTGTAGCGGACTCTAGCTGTTCAGTGGTCCATTCTGTGCCAACTATCTGTTCCTATTAGATTAACCCCAGTTTGCAAGTGTCTCCTCCAGTGGTGGATTCCCTGAAATGACCTATATGTCTGCCAGCTTTTTCTCTTCCCCCTCCTATAGCCACAGTGACCATGGACGTTTCCCTGCTGGGGTGGGGTGGGCGCATTACCAAGGAAGAGTAGTCCAAGGCGTGTGCTTCCCAACAGAGACCAAGTTCCACGTCAACATCCTAAAGATGAGAGCAGGCCTTCTGACGTTGCAAGCCTTTCATGACTGTCTCCCTCTGGGAACAATAGCAATTCATACAGACATGTCAGTAGTCCGGTATATCAACAAATAGGGGGGGAATCATTTGTACCTTCTGTGCAGAGAGGCTATGAGGATGTGGGAATGGGCGATCTCTTCAGATCGCTTTTTCATTGCAAAGCACATTCTGGGAAGATCAATGTACTGGCAGACAGACTAAGCACATCTATCTTGAGTCCTCACGACTAGTCCCTGAACCAGTCAGTAGCAAACCAAATATTCAGCAGATGGGGCCATCCTTGCTGTGATCTCTTTGCCTCTCCCTGAACAACAAGTGCAGCAAGTACTTTGCTCTGACCCCCCCCCCCCTCCAAGCAGGGGGTCACCAAGGGATGCTCTAGTCCACGATTGGCCTCCAGGTCTCCCATATGCTTACCCTCCAGTACCTAATTTCAAAAGTCCTACAGAAATCCAGCAGGCTGAACAGCACTCCGATCATTCTCTCCCCCTTCTGGCCTCGTTAGGTATGGTTCCCCTTCTTACAGTCTCACATCAAATATCCCCATGGATACTGGATCCCAGTTAGGATCTAATTTCCCATCCATCAGAACATCAGCATCCCAGTCTTGGAGCCCTACAGTTAACTGCTTAGCTTCTTCACTTCCAAAGTCCAGGCTAGCTTCCCCTGTCCAAGAGATTATTCTTGCTTGCCAGAAGCCATCCACAAAAAATGTTTATAATAGCAAGTGGAAGAGATTTTTAATTTGGGCATCGAAACAGAATATTGATCCTTTTTTCAGCTCCTGTTTCAGCTGTACTTCTTTTTCTGAGTTTACTTTTTCAAGATGGGGCCAGTTTTTCCACGATAAAATCACAGCTGGCAGCAATTGCAAATTTTCATGTGGGGAAAGATTCTAATTCTTCATCCTCTCTTTCAACATCCAAACTATATAAGGCATTTATGAAAGTGTTTTTTCTATGTAGGCCTCCAATAAAAGATCCTTCTCCTGGGGACCTCACTATTGTCCTTCAAAGTCTTACTCAGAAACCTTTTGAACCTGCTGACTCCTGCGACATGAAATTTTTGTCTTGGAAAACCATTTTTCTTGTGGCCATTATGTCAGCTAAGAGTGTCTGAACTGCAAGCTCCATCATGTAAACCACCTTCTTCAAATATAGCAACAAAAAAATGAAAAGATATTCCCTTTTGCTGCGGTGAACTGTCCAATAAATAATCCACAAACCAAAAGACAGCTGATTCACCCAGGCTAACACTGTGCTGATAAGCAAATAAAAACTGTCTGTACAATCCAGTGATAAAAGTTCTGTTAAAATGCAGAATTTAATGAAAAAAGTAAAATAAAATAAGAACAAAAATAATAAAAATGAAGTCCCTTGTCCAACGATAAGTGCTTTCGAATAGTTGTTCTTCAGATCGTATGATCAAATGGGACATTCATCTGTATATATGAGTCAGTCAAAATTATTCACCCAATCAGAATATCAGCACCAAAATTCGGACCAATCTATGTTTGGATTTCTCCATCTGATTTGCATAAACCAGGTTAACTATCCGTAGCACTGATGAGATATGCAAAATAGGTGATATTGGTGAAGAATAGCACTTCCAAAAGAAGTAACAGGTGAAACAGCTTGCTTTCATGCATGCTTGAAGGCATGCCTCACACCAATGTGTAAAATATGCAGAATAGGTGAACTAAACAGCCAATAGTGGCTTCCAAGAAGCAGCAAAAAACAAGTCTGCTAGCCTTCATGAATTCTTATCACAAACTTATTGAATAATTCCAGAAGCAATTTTTTACATATTTGCAATGTTCAATAAAGGAAAAATATCACGAACAAATAAGTGGATGACCTAAATAGCCAATAGTGGCTTCCAAAGAGCAGCAGAAAACAAATCTATTAACTTTCAAAAATTCCTATCATGAAACTTCTTTTCTTTTTCTAAATAACCCAAAAGAAGTTTTTTTACATATCTCTGATGTTCGGTAAAAAGGATGACAGAAGAATAGTAAACATCGCTATCGATAAAAATAGGCGATGTCACCATTGAGATTTCATTTCCTAAGACAGGAATATAGAAGGATAATTACTAGGTGACAATAATTGTCAGGGCTCCATGTCTTTGCATGGCTACATTTATACCGCAATAAATTCACATGGTGACTGCCTATAAGTTTTTCCTGAAAAAAGTATACAAGTTTCAGACTCCATTTCATCCTTATATAAGTTTATGACTTCATCACATCCATTCAAGATCAATAGGAAATTTTCACTGAAGTTCCACCATCTCTGTTCAGATGTTTGTCATTCATAAATTATCCTGTCCAGATTTGTTTAGATGAAACCAGAGCAGGAAAGATATGGGCATGTTAAGCCACAAATAGTATATGTCAACAGCATCAAATCTTCTAGTCTTGACACTAACACAATTGAGCTTAATCAACTTCCTTTAGGACCTAGGTGCTCTTATGGAGCAGAATGATGAGTATGTCATTTCATTATAGCAATGTATGCAAGTTTCAGACTTCATTCCATCCTTCCAATATTAATATATAAATTTCTAACTTCTTCCCATCCATTCAAGATCAATAGGAGATTTTACTTAGGTTCCTACCATGTCTCTTCAGATATTTATCATTCATTATTTATAATCTAATTAGCTCATGGTCGATCTACGTCTCTTCAAGACAGGTTTCATTGATATGACACTATTCAACCCCGGATGTTGATCAGCTCTGAGGTTTATTATCCATTTGGTTTCCCTAAGTTCAGTTATATTCTCAATATCTCCTTTTTTGGGCCAATATATATGGTCTCTATGGCTTTATATGAAAACAAATGATCTTTATGCTGACTGACATGATTAGCTAGGGCATTATGAACATCCTGGTTTGCAATGTCCCTTTGATGCCTCTGTATGCGTTTCTTAAACATTTGGTTTGTTTTGCTTACATAAAGTGACTGGCATGATCTACATGTACCAGATAAACAACGTTGTTCGTGGTACAGGTTGCTTTGACATCAAATGTGTAAAGTCTCTTCGTTCTTGGATGCTCAAACTTGTTGCTACTATCTGAGTACAGATATTGCAATTACCACACATGAAAGTCCCCTTCTGTTCTTGAATCTGCTTCGTCTTTTGTGTATTTATGCACAATAATCTTTTCAGATTCCTCTTGTTTTTGTAGCAGAAACATGGTCTCTCTCCCACTGTATCTTTCAACTGGGAGTCTTGCGTTAAAATGGGCCAAAACTGTTGGATTATTTGCTGAATTTGATAGTTGTCTGTGCTATAAGTTAGAGCAAATCTGGACAGTGTATCTTTATCCTTCTTCCTATCTTCCTGCGTTGGTAACCAAGTCTTTCCCTTTATAACCTCTTTCTTTCAAATTTTCCTGTAAAAAGCTCACTTCTCTATTGCGTGTATCCTCTTGGTTACAACGTTTATTAATCCTGTTAGTTTCATTTCTCATGATGTTTCTGGTAATATGTCTAGGATGCATACTGCTTTTCAGCAAATAATGATTACGCCAGGTACTTTTCCTATGTAGTTCGGTTTCTAATTCTCCTTTTTCATTGAGCATAACATTAACATCCAAAAAACTTACTGTGTGTTTGGAATAGTTAGAACTGAAAGTCAAGAACGAAGTAGCTGTATTCAAATAATTATGGAAGAGCTGAAATTGCTCTATGCTTCCTTTCCATAAGATGAACAGGTCATCTACAAAACGCCCATAGTACAAAATGTTATCAAACCATGGGTTTGTCAGTATTTAAAACAAATTCCAACTCCCATTGAACTAGAACTAGGTTCGAATAACTATTGGCACAGGGGGTGCCCATGGCAACCCCCCATTTCTGTAAATAGCTTTGTTCACCAAATAAGAAAAAATTGTTCTCCAAAATCAACTCAAGTAAGTCACAAATAGTTCGAGTTTCTAATGCACTCTTCCTTGCAGATATTGGTGGTCTTATTGAATTTATACCTGCTTCATTCAATATGGTGGTAAAAAGACTATTGATATCCAATGTGGTAAGAAGAAGGCTGGATTTATCCAATATTGCTTCCATCACTGGATGCAATTTATGAAGGAAGTCATCTGTGTCTCTTAACACTGTACCATGATTCATTAAAATTTCTTTCAGTTCTCTTTCTACAAATAGGGACATATTTCCTGTAATCCAACCTTGGCCCGAGACAATGGGACGTAGTGGTGGATCTTGAAGCTTTTTATGAATCTTCGGTAAGCCATTAATACTGGGAACTGTAGGATTGGTGACATCTAAGAAGTTAAATAGATCTAAGTCAATTTGCCTTTGTAAAACCATATCATGTAGATATGATCTAACTTTGTGTATAGCTCGGTTGACATCCAAAGGTGTGACAGCAGTATAAGTTTTCGAATCCTTCAACATTTCTTCCATTTTACTGAAGTACCATGAGGAATCCATAACTACTATACTCCACCTTTGTCTGCTGGTTTCAGTATAACTTCTCTATTCTGTTGTAAATGCTAGATGGCTTCTTTCTCTTCTGGGGTTATGTTACTAAAATGTTTGGTGCGAGGATCCAATCTCAATTTCTCTACTTCATTGGTACATAATCTTGTGAATAACTCAACTGCCGGGTGACTAACAGCTACAAATGTGCTAGGTTTAATTGGTTTCTTGTTGAGCTCCTGTTTGTTACTAAATATACTCTTTAATGTAACATTTCGACCAAAACATTTTAGATCAATGACAAATTTGCTTAAATCTGATCTGAAAGAGGGAATAAAAGTCAAACCTTTTTGCAATATCGACTGTTCGGCTGCTGTTAAAACACAACTAGATATATTCACCACCAACGATTTGTTCACATCAGGGTTTTTTCCTCTTTGTGATCTGTTGCTTGTATAATAATTCTGCTCCAAAATAATTGGCAAAGTAGTAGTGACTGGTAAGTGGGCACCCTTTGATTTAGGTATAGCCCCTGAAGTAGATGCTTCAGTAGTGTTAGTTAAAGTGTTGTCAGAACCTAAAAGTTCCTGCTCTACTGAGAGTTTCTGTACTTCACTTTCAATATGTGAATTATCCACAAAGTTAATATTATGTGTCTCCAGATTTACATTTCCATTACTAGAATTACTGTTACTGATTACTGTTACTGTTATTTTACTTTTTTCATTAAATTCTGCATTTTAACAGAACTTTTATCACTGGATTGTACACAGTTTATTTGCTTATCAGCACAGTGTTAGCCTGGGTGAATCAGCTGCCTTTTGGTTTGTGGATCATTTATTGGACAGTTCACCGCAGCAAAAGGGAATATCTTTTCATTTTTTTTGTTGCTACTTTATATTTCCCTTCTTCAAAGATAGGGTCTCTTTAAGAACGAATCCTACATTTATGCTTAAAGTTGCCAGAGTGTCGAATATCAACCAGTCTATCCACCTACCAGCCTTCTTTCGCAGTCATTCTAATAAAGGGGAATATATGTCTCATTTGCTTGACCTTCGTAGACAGTTGTGCTTCTACCTGCACAGTACAAAGAACTATAGAAAATATGAGCAACTGTTTATATCTTTCTCACCTAATCGTCTACGCCAGGCAGTGTCCAAAATCACACTAGCAAAGTGGATTACTTATGCCGCTACCCCATCTTCGAAAAGCTTATTCTACTAGCTTGATATCCACTTCGTCTGCTTTTTCAACTAGAACTTCTATTGATGAAGTCTATGCAGCAGCAACTTGGTCCAAGTCCCATACATTTGTTTCTCTTTATAAATTGGTTGTTGTCTCCAGAAACAGAACATATTTTGATTCCTCGATGTTCAGTCATATCCTTCCATGAGGGCCACCCGCGATTTATGTAGCTGGAGACTCTGATCCGTTAGTGAAGAAGAATGAAATAGACAACATCAGATTTAGAAGTTATCTATTTACCATAACTTGGCATCGGTGTTGTCTAATTTTATTCTTCCTCACACATGCACCCTTCCAACCCATCCTAAGCTGCCTAGAACAATTAGGAACCCAGGGGTTCCTGGTCTGAGCTCCGGATTACGGGACTATCATTTTCCTTTCTTTACATCTTTTTAGATAACTGTCTGTAGAGTAGCAAACTCGATCTGAGGAGTTAGAGGAAATGTGAGACATCATGAGAGACAGAGGAGCTCGAGGTTCGGATCGTAATTCTTGTGAAGCGGCTCAATCAGATTCAATATTGGATCCTAATGCCCATCAGTGAGGAAGAATTAAATTAGACAACACAGATGCCAAGTTATGGTAAGTACATAACTTATATTTTTTTGCCATATTCATTTGCTGATTGAAGTTGAAGGCATCAGCAAGTTTAAGGAATACAAGTAAAAACTGCATTGATTTGCTTTATTATAAAAACCCTTTCCTTTATACTTGTGTAGTATTTTACAATCTTTAATTTTATGCATGTTACACTTTGCATAGGCAACACTATGCAGATTTGATATATTTTCTTTTAGACCGCCAGAAACAGCTTATCAAGTAATAGGCAACAGTAGTTTACTGTCTCCTAATACTTGGTATAAACAGGCAGTCTACCCACTGCCTGATGCTCACAGACAATGAACTACTCTTTACCCAGTCACAAACTACCTGTGAGAGATGCAGATATTTAACTAAGATGGGTGCATCATTTAAAAAAAAAAAAAAAAAAAAAAGTTTCTAAGCACCACATACCTCCACACAAAAAACATGAAACAGTGTCATATGCTGAGGCTTTAACAAATTTCTTGCATAATCCTCAAAGGTGTAACAAAACTAGGTCTAATTAGAAAAAAAACACAGCACATGCTGCCACATACAAAACAGAAAGTCACCAGAAAACAATGGCTTCAAACCAAGTACATTTAAACCCTCTCCTCATAAAATTGTACTGGTCATTGAAGAGTCCATAGTAAGACATTAGGACTGTACTATCTCAAGACTGGACAAAAGAAGGGGGATGCTGAGTTGTCTTTCAGGTGTCAAGATCTGTGACATCTCAATGCTCTGGTGCCCAAAGCCCTAAAGAATATGCAGTGAGACATTTCCCAGCTCTCTATTCATATCACGTGAGCATTGAGCAGAGTGCTACTTTCAATAAGAGGTGCCCAAAGCCCTAAGGGATATGCAGTAAGTCATTTCCAAGTTCTCTATTCATATCACAAGTGAGTGTTGAGCAGACTGCTGCTTTCAGTAATAATGCTGCTCAAAACCCTAAGTGATATGCAATGAGACATTTCCTAGCTCTCTATTCATATCACAAGTGAGTTTTGAGCTTTGTGCTACTTTCAGTAAGAGGTGCCCAAAGCCCTAAGGGATATGCAGTGAGACATTTCCGAGCACACTGTTCATATCACAAGTGAGTGGTGAGCAGAGTGTTACTTTCAGTAAGAGGTTCCCAAAGCTCTAAGGGGTACGCAGTGAGACATTTCCCAGCTCTCTAGTCATATCTCAAGTGAGTGTTGAGCGTTGTGCTACTTTGAGTAAGAGGTGCCCTAAGGGATATGCATTAAGATATTTCCCAACTCTCCCTTTATATCACAAGTGAGTGTTGAGCAGAATGCTACTTTCAGTAAGAGGTGCCCAAAGCCTTAAGTGTCATGCAGTGAGACATTTCCCAGCTCTCTATTCATATCACAAGTGAGTGTTGAGATGAGTGCTACTTTCATAAGAGGTTCCCAAAGCCCTAAGGGGTACGCAGTGAGACATTTCCCAGCTCTCTAGTCATATCAGAAGTGGGTGTTGAGCTTTGTGCTACTTTCAGTAAGAGGTGCCCTAAGGGATATGCAGTGAGACATTTCCCATCTCGCTATTCATATCACAAGTGAGTGTTGAGCAGAGTGTTACTTTTAGTAAGAATGGTGTCCAAAGCCCTAAGGGATATGCAGTGAGACATTTCTGAGCTCTCTGTTCATATCACAAGTGGTTGGTGAGCAGAGTGCTTCTTTCAGTAAGAGCTGCCCAAAGCTCTAAGGGGTATGCAGTGAGACATTTCCCAGCTCTCTGTTCATATCACAAGTGAATGTTGAGCTTTGTGCTACTTTCAGTAAGAGGTGCCCAAAGGGATATGCAGTGAGACATTTCCCAGCTCTCTTTTCATGTCACAAGAAGTGAGTGTTTAACAGTGCTACTGTCAGTAGGAGGTGCCCAAAGTCCAAAGGAATATGCAGTGATTTCCCAACTATCTGTTTATATCACAAGTGAGTGTTGAGCACAGTGATACTTTCAGTAGGAGGTGCCCAAAGACCTAAGGGATATGCAGTGAGACATTTCCCAGCGCTCTGTTCATTTCACAAGTGAGTGTTGAGCAGAGTGGTACTTTCAATAAGAATGGTGCCCAAAGCCCTAAGGGACATGCAGTGAGACATTTCCCAGCTCTGCTTTCATATTACAAGTGAGTGTTGAGCACAGTGATACTTTCAGTAGGAGGTGCCGAAAGACTTAAGGGATATGCAGTGAGACATTTCCCAGCTCTCTATTCATATCCCAAGTGAGTGTTAAGCAGAGTGCTACTTTCAGTAAGAGGTCCCTAAAGCCCTAAGGGGTACGCAGTGAGACATTTTCCAACTCTCTGTTCATATCACAAGTGAGTCTTGAGCTTTGTGTTACTTTCAGTGAGACGTGCCCAAAGCCCTAACTGACATGCAGTTAGACATTTATAAGCTCTCTGGTCATATCACAAGTGGGTGCTGAGCAGAGTGCTACTTTCTTTAAGAATGGTGCCCAAAGCCCTAAAGGGTACACAGTGAGACATTTCCCAGCACTCTATTCATATCACAAGTGGGTGTTGAGCTTTGTGCTACTTTCAGTAAGAGGTGCCCTAAGGGATATGCAGTGAGACATTTCCCAGCTCTCTATTCTTATCACAAGTGGGCGCTGAGCAGACTGCTACTTTCATTAAGAGGTGTCCAAAGCTCTAAGGGATATGCAGTGAGACATTTCCCAGCTCTTTGTTCATATCACAAGTGAGTGTTGAGCAAAGTATTACTTTCAGTAAGAGTGCAGCCCAAAACCCTAAGGGATATGCAGTGAGACATTTCCTAGCTCTCTATTCATATCATAAGTGAGTGTTGAGCAGAGTGCTACTTTCACTAAGAGGTGCCCAAAGCCCTAAGGGTCTTGCAGTGAGACATTTCCCAGCTATCTGTTCATATCACAAGTGAGTGTTGAGCAGAGTGTTACTTTCAATAAGAATGGTGCCCAAAGCCCTAAGGGACATGCAGTGAGACATTTCCCAGCTCTGCTTTCATATCACAAGTGACTGTTGAGCACAGTGATACTTTCAGTAGGAGGTGCCCAAAGACCTAAGGGATATGCAGTGAGACATTTCCCAGCTCTCTATTCATATCCCAAGGAGGGAGTGATGAGCAGACTGCTACTTTCAGTAAGAGGTGCCCAAAGCCCTAAAGGATATGCAGTGAGACATTTCCCAGCTATCTGTTCATGTCACAGCTGAGTGTTGAGCAGTGTGGTACTTTCAGTAAGAAATTCCCAAAGCCCTAAGGGATATGCAGTGAGACAGTTCACAGCTGTCTATTCATATCACAAGTGAGTGTTGAGCAGAGTGCCACATTCAGTAAGAGGTGCCTAAAGCCTTAAGGGATATGCAGTGAGACATTTCCCAGCTCTCTATTCATATCAGAAGTGAGTGTTGAGCAGAGTGGTACTTTCAGTAAGCGGTGCCTAAAGCCCTAAGAGATATGCAGTGAGACATTTCGCAGCTCTCTATTCATATCACAGGTGAGTGGTGAGCAGATTGCTACTTTTATTAAGAATGGTGCCCAAAGCCCTTAGGGATATGCAGTGAGACATTTCCCAGCTCTCTGTTCATATCACAAGTGAATGTTGAGCTGAATGCTACTTTCAGTAAGAGGTGCCCAAAGCCCTAAAGGGTACGCAGTGAGACATTTCCCAGCTCTCTATTCATATCCCAAGTGAATGTTGAGCTTTGTGCTACTTTCATTAAGAGGTGCCCTAAGGGATATGCAGTGAGACATTTCCCAGCTCTCTATTCATATCACAAGTGAGTGTTAAGCAGAGTGCTACTTTCAGTAAGAGGTCCCTAAAGCCCTAAGGGGTACGCAGTGAGACATTTTCCAACTCTCTGTTCATATCACAAGTGAGTCTTGAGCTTTGTGCTACTTTCAGTAAGAGGTGCCCAAAGCCCTAAGTGACATGCAGTTAGACATTTCCCAGCGCTCTGTTCATATCACAAGTGGGTGTTGAGCTTTGTGCTACTTTCAGTAAGAGGTGCTTAGTGCCCTAAGGGATATGCAGTGAGACATTTCCCAGCTCTCTATTCATATCATAAGTGAGTGTTGAGCAGAGTGCTACTTTCACTAAGAGGTGCTCAAAGCCCTAAGGGGCATGCAGTGAGACGTTTCCCAGCTCTCTGTTCATGTCACAAGTGATTGTTAGCAGTGTGCTACTTTCAGTAAGAATGGTGCTGAAGCACATGGAAAGGATTATTGATTTCATCAATTGGATGAATAACTGGTATCATTCTTGGAGGATCTAGTATATGTCAGCATGGGTTGAACAGCTGCACATTCCTAGTTGTTTTGCTAAGGAAGGCTTGCACCTCAAATTTCAGGTCTGCTGTATTCAGGTCAATGCCTTTTCTGCCCACATAGTGCCTTTTTTTAAGGTACAATCCAGTAATGGATCTTTCAGCCTAAAAATATAACAAACAATGCACCAGACAATGTAAAGGTGGCACTGTTAAGTGCTAGGAGGCTGAATAACAAATTGCCTGACCTTGAAGCCCTGCTGCATTGGAAGCACATCCATGTGTGTTTTATTACTGAAACCTAATTTAAAATTGTAGAAAGTGCCCCCTCTCTATGAGGGTGTTTTTCCCAACCTCACCTTTAGACCTAATGGGAACTTAGGTGGATATTTCGTGAAAACCATGTTTATATCTTAAGTACATTAGATGAATTTCAAATACACAAAAAATGTTCATTGTGGGCCACTTTAATTACTTGTTGATAAAGTGGGAGGACCTATACCTTAAATGTTATGTTATACCCCAAAATTCTTCAGTTTCATAGACAAAAATCCCCTGGTTGAAGTAGTCAGACAGTGCAGCAGGGGCCAGAATGCTCTTGACTATATGCACTGTTCCACTGGTATACCAAGTTCAACCAGAAGTTTGCAAGCTTCTCTCTCAAAATTTCTAAACCAGCAGAAGTAAGTGTCACAGTATTTAAAGACTTCAAATGTACAAATGTTTACAATTCTGTGATGATATCTCTAAGTTCAAGTATGGCTATAACTCTCAAAATGTTGACTAGTTGTTATACAAATAAATTCTACTCTTACCTCGGAAACTGTGTAAATTTATCAGTCCATATCAAAATTAAATGTAATGGGAAGGGTAAGAGAAAACCAATCTGGTGGTTCACATACATAAATAACAATACAATAAAAGAAAAAAGCTCATTAGAGTGTACAGCAAAAACTAAAGGCTCTCAAACCAAGGTCAGCATCAAAAGGTTATCCAAGGTACTGAAAAGTACCTTCAGGAAAGAAAAGCTTCCAAAGAACATAGGTTAGATTGGAAGTGAAGGATTATTGCAAATCCTTTTTTACTTACATTGGGAAGTTACAGAATAGCACCCAACAGTGCTTTGAACTTATTCTTGATTGCACCATCTACGATGATCCAGTGAATATTGTTGCTTCATAACTTTCAATCAAATCATTGTTAGCAAATGGCAGTTAATCGTACAGAAACTGTCTCCCTACAGTGATTGTTAAAGGCAGAAACTGTAGGAAAATTTAGATTGAAAAACTAGCTCTATGGCATCACCTTACATTCTTTAAAGTTGTGATATGATATTTTAAATTAGGTTTCAGTAACCCATTTGGAGTTCTCTGTAATCCTAGCTTGAAATACTCTGGAACAGATAGTCTGCAGAACCTCCAAAGAGAGCTGCCAGGTGCTTGCTGTAGTGGTTACAGTAGCAGACTCTAGAAAGCAGATTCTGAGGTTTGGATCAAAGTAAATTTATTTTTTCTGACTTAATGTGGACCCATTCAATAATATGATTGCTAGAAGCCTAAAACCTGATTGTTTCCTGCCTGCTGTCTGTTTTGGTTGAAGCCCAGTTGTTTCCCAGATGCCGGCTGCCTGTATACTACTTAGTTCAGTCCTTACCACTACTGTATATCTCTGTTTATTTACTTGCTCAATGTTCCCACAGTACTTGCCTACAGCTCAATGTTCCTGTAGCCTCTGCCTTTAGTGATTGCTGCAGAGAACATTTGATTGTTTCTATATGATTAACTGCAATTTGCTGACAAGTGAATGCTGCATAAATTTTGGTATTATTTCTAATATTATTTCCAGATGTATAATTTACAAGTGCAAATCTCAGCAGGAACAGAGGAGAACCTTGTTTTGTTCCTTTATTTAAACTAAATCCATAAAATAAAAACAGACACATTTTAATATATGCTTTAGAATGGTTCTGTAAATTTCTTAATAAATTCTTCAGGAAATCCAAATATTTGTAATGGTTTAAATAAGTCCATTTTTAACCAAATCAAATGCTTCCTCCAGATCTAGACTTGTAATTGACAATTTAGAATAATTTGTTTTAGCATAATCTATAATAGTTATAATACTTAGTTTTTTAACATTAATTTGAGTATGTCTCTGAATTATAAATCCCCTTTAATATTTTTGTATTAGATTACTTATTTTAGTGTGTATTAATTGAAATAAAAAAAAATTTGACCTGTATTCATTAGGATGATGGGGTCTGTATGATGAATACAGTTTAGAATTTTAACCCTCTTTCAGTATCAGAGATGTTAATATTAAAGAATATTTCCATAATGGGGGAATACCTTTACCTTTCTGCACCATCAAATTACTTTTTAATAGATATATTATATCTTGGGAGTAGTAATTTACATATTTCAGGAATATTAACATCTAAGTCTGAGGCTTTGTTATTTTTAAGTTTCTGATCTTTCATTTTGTTAAATGTTATATCTATATAAGTATGTGTGTTGCTCTGCCCTTACATTTTTAATGAACAACATTAAAAAGGATATTTAGTTCATCCTAATCATGTTCTTATTTACTCTTACCCTCAGAGTATTTGTTAAAATTTGCAACATTTTTCTCTGTTGAATGGTTTTCTCCTGATTCTGTGTTTTATATACGCTTAAATTTGTATAGTTTATTTGTTAATTTTGTTCTGCTGACAAGTCTTTGTAAACATTTAGGGGATCATAGTTTAACTTTTTTCTAATGTAAATTGTGTTACCAGTTAATATCTCTTGATATTCCTTTGATAGTTTTTCACCGTTCTTACTACTACTGTTTTTAATTCCCTTATGTACATTCAATCTTTCAGAATGTAATTTTTCTCACAATGTTTTGATATTGTCTTTCCAATTTTAATTTTACTTTATAACAGGTTTTAATTTCTCTGCATAAATACATTTTATAGAATTCCATAGTAGAATGTCTTTCATTAATTTATTACTATTCAAAACTGTGTATTCTTCAATGTCTTTAACAAACGATTCTTTAAAATCAGGTTGAATAAGTCAAATATGCTGGCATTCTAGAGATTTAAAAAATTCCTAACATTCACTGTAAGATTAAGACATAAAGCATTATGATTAGATAAAGAGGAAGGTATAACTTCTACCATAGCCACTTAATTTTGTAGATCAATTTATGTGTATACTTTGTATGTTCCTTTTTTGGTTCCAAATGCATATGAATGGTGTGTAAAAACAGTCTTTCTATGAGAATGTCATTTTATCTTTAAGGTTTAGCTTTTCAACCCATTTCTTAAGAACTTTTGATGGGGCAAAAATTCTGGGTTCCTTTTTTGCACCTGTGTCTTTTTTTATCTAGAGCACAATTAACTTCCCGGATATTAAATTGTCCTTTTACTTAATACAATTTCTAAATATTCTCTCACTACCTTTTTTGCTGTGATTTCTGGAAACCAATGCATATTTGGTTTTGTAAAATAATTGTATTATATTCTAATACAGATAAAGATTTTGGCATCATTTGGCATAAATGCTTTTTTTTTTTTTTTTTTTTTTACAAAAAAATGTTGCTGCTTTTCTTTTCTGTGTAAAAGTTAAAGCTATTAATAAATCATATTATTGTTATTCATACATTTTATATTCTTTTCTAATAAATGCATTTCTTGAAACAAAACCACGTTTGCTCTCTTAGTATTCAGAAACTTAAATAGTAAACTTCTTTATTGCCACTGTTGATGAAATTAATATTAATTGATTAAACTTTCAAAGTATTCATTTTTTATTTTATTTTCATTACTTATTAAATACTTTAATGTCAACTGAATCATTAAATGATTCACATTTACTACTGTAAATATTATTATTGGTGTGATACTGTTGCATCTTTTTGTAAATAACTTGTAACCAAAAGAACTCTTATCCACCTACATAACATTTCAAATTATTTTATCCCTTATGAAGATTTCTTACCACTAAAAGGGGACTGCAGTTTGGTTACTAAAACTTATGATGTCCAGTCAGGCCCAAAACTGCATAGGTTTTCCATCATAGGAAGATATTTTCAAGTACATTTAATGTAAGATCATGGGATTGGTTGATGTACGCCTAACATATTGCCAAAAGTGATAGGTATGGTTAGTGTGGTTTTCTGGAGGGGAACCTCACATATTTGACAACACTGACAGAATTATGATGATCCAGACAAAAACAGAGCATAACAAAACGCCACTGTTGTTGGTGTATTTTAATCCGGAGAAGGCATTTGTTAGAGCTAGCATGAATTTTATGACTAGGACAGTCATACCATCTGCAAACCCTGATAGAATAGTGGGGTTAAATAGAACGGTATTTAAAGGATCAGAGGCAAGAATTAAGGTGGGAAGATTCCTCTATGCAAAGCTGTGTTTGAACAGAAGAACCAGGCAGGGGGTGGCCCCTTTTCCGTTTATTATTTGTTTTAAACGTAGTGTCATTGCCAAAGAAAATAAAGGGACTCACAAATTCAAGGATATAACCAATATAGTAATCAAGAAAAACAAGCCCTATTTGCAGGTATTATATTCTACTTAACAAAATCCAAGAAATTACATTTCAGTGTTGAGCAACATTTTGAGACAGTTTTAAGTTGTTTTCAGGATATAAGATGTATGAAGAGTAAAAACAAAGTCTGTGGGTAAACTTTGCTGCCACATATGAATTGGCTTAGCAACATGACAAGATAAAGTATTTAGGCATATGAATTAAAAGGGGTTCTGCTATGGCACCTAAGGATAGGTAGGAAAAGACTGAACAAAAGTTAATACAAAATCTGAGAAGTTGGAAGCTTTTGACAGTGAAGATGGATAATAAGGTACAAGTAGTGAAAATGTTTCTAGTCTCTTTAGTATTTTATATAAGTCAGGAACATTTTTATTAGTAAGAGGAGAAGTTGTGAGCAATAATTAAAAAAAGAAGGCATTTACTTGGGAGGGAAAGAAGGCAAAAGTTAAGTGGGATTAGTTTTTTTTTCTCCCTATAGAACAAGATGGTTTAGGATTACGAGATTTGAAGGGATAGTTTATGGCTACATGGTCAAGGCTGCTGAGAGCATCCCTGCCATACAAGGCTACAATGCCTTCCACACATTCAGACCTCAAAATGAGTGTGAAGGATCAAAGGTGGAGGTGTATCCATCTTCATTAAAACCAAATGCACTCCGAGACTGGTCAAACAGCATGACTGTGTCTAACTACTCCATGTCCGATTAACTATTGGGAAAGGACCATACCACATCATTGCTAGCTATAGATCCCCCACCATGAACCAGGATAAGCACACCACCTTCCTCGATTTACTGGAGTCCCTCTCCGAACAGCCCAATACCTTAGTCATGATAGATTTCAACTGTCTTTCCGTAGACTTGGGGACATACACTTTTCCCAGAGGTTTCTGGACTTTAACACAAATACTCTGGAACAGATAGTCTGCAGCCCCACTAGTGGTTCCAGTGTTCTGGACATAGTACTCACCAACATGTGGGGGGGGGTCACTGTACTCCCCCATACGTGATGCCCTTCCTGGTTAGGTCAGACCTCAAATATATTTATTTATTTGCAGGTTGTTAACCAGAAAAGTCCATTGGGCCAAAAATGAGCCCGTTTTCAATGGAGTTCCAGGGGAAAAAAGCTCCATATACAAATATTACAAAGCTAATATCAACAAAGTTAACAAGTACAATACAATTTTCAAAAACTACTAAAACACAGTAACATATATTCAGAATAATAACATTTGAGCACGATGTTGTAACAAAGCATTGAAAGAAATTAAAACACAAGTATTTTGGCGTACATAAGTATAATTTAAAGTGCTGGCATGTATGCACTCATAGTTTCATGAGGTGAGAGGTAGGAAGAATTAGAGAAAAGTAGAACAGTGAGAGGTGAATAGGTTGAGTTATGAGAAAGGAAAAAAGGGGGAGGGAGTAAAAATGAAGGCTGTCAGTAGGTGGAGATTTGAGAAGGGAAAAAAAGGATGGGGGAGCAGAAATGAAATATAGGGAGTCAGGTGGGGTGAAAGCCTAGTTTGTAGTAACTGCTGGAACTGACACCCTCACAGGAATAAAAATTATAAAAAACTTCACCAAAGCTTACTACAGCATACTAGACGATGATATAAAAAGCTTCATATCACCCACAATCACTGACGCCAATGATCACTATGAGGAAGTGAACGCAGATGCCCTGTACAAACACTTAAGCAACTGCATAAACTTTGCTGTACCTGACTGGATCAAAACCAGGCCTTCCTGTAAAAACAAGCCAATGTGGTGGACTTCAAGTATAAACAGATTGTATAACAAGAGGAAGAAATTGCTGTCCAAAAGCAAGAGATGTTTCACTATGTAGAGGAAGAGTTCCCTCCTAAGCCTAAACAGGAAATTCAGAAATCTTGTAAAGTCTTCTAAAGCAAATTATAAAACTAAAATCACATCCCTAGCCAAGGATAATCATAAGGTATTCTTTAACTACGTCCGAGGTCTAAAAGGGAATGCCCAGCTATGTGCCAAACTGGTTGCAGATGGGATCACTCATACTACACTGTAAGATATCGCCAACCTGCTAGCTGACAGATTCAGCACAAACTTCACCCCCCTATCCCCACTTACCATATCCCAAAGCATACCTGACACCAGTCCTTTGCCTGGTATCTCTAGAAAATGGGTCATCTCTGCGCTCGCCAAGGCCAAAACATGGCCTCAATTGGAGCAGATAATATTTCAGGTTGTTGACTAAACAATCTAAGACAAGACCTCATAACCCATTTGGAGTTCTCTGTAATCCTAGCTTGAGAACTGCCAATGTTCCTGCAGAATAGAGAACAGCAGCAGTGATCCCCCTGCACAAAGGGGGGCCATCAACTGACCCTGGGAACTACAGACCTATAAGTCTAACCAGCCTCATCTGCAAGGCCACGGGAAGAATCATGGACCTTTTTGACAAGGACATAGACAAGTTCCAAACGCTGGACCCAACCCAGTTTGGCTATGTTAAGGGTAGATCATGCTTATTAAACCTGGAAGACTTCTTTGAAAATGTCACCAAAGCCATGGACGAAGGTAGGACAAGTGCACACAGCCTATCTCGATATTGCCAAGGCTTTTGACACAATTCCCCACTCTGGCACTTTTAAGGAACTCTCCCAAATAGGGGTTAACCCTTGTGTTACTAGATGGGTAGCCAATGGGCTCACTGACAGAATATCATTTGTCAAAATTGGTGACTGTACCTCCACCAGTGGATCCATCACCAGTCGAATACCACAGGGGTCTGTGCTAGGCCCCTTACTATTTGGCATCTATTTCTCAGAAGTCCAGGCCAAAGTAGATGGCCTTTGGCTCACCATGTCTGCTGATGATTGCAAACTAGGAACAAGTATTGAGTCCCGCAATGATGTCAACATATTACAAGAAGGGCTAACACAAATGATTGGTGCCAAAGCTATGGTCTAAAACTAAATGCAAAAAAAATGCATTGTTATTCCCTTTGGCAAAACGGAATTCACTGCAAATTACAATATTGACAGCACCCCCCTGAGTTCCAACCCAGTGGTGTGAGACTTGGGAACACAGATTGATAGTAATCTGAACTTTGGTCTCCAAGTTTCCACAGTGGTAAGGAAAGCCTTCTATGCGCATCTCATAAGCAAGGGCATAGCACCCATGTCAAGGAGTGTTGTAATGCCACTGTATTCAACTCTCATCATATCACTAATAGAGTCTAATGCACCCTTTTGCATGTACCTCACCAGACACCTACAACAGTTGGATAGACCTCCGAGGTTTCTCACTAAGAAAATACAGAGACTTCAAACCATGACCTACATGGGTAGGCTGAAAGCCCTGTCACTTTACTCTGTATCTTATAGGCTGCTGAGAGGTGACTTGTGCCTGGCCTGTAGGGCAATCTTCAGCCTGCCCTACTGTAAATGCTGCACATCTGCAAGTCAAATGTCTGAAGAGTCACTTGCTCTTGGGATCTCAACCTAGCTTGTGACAGTAACAGATCATGCTAGAGAGACAGATGTGTCTCCCAGAGCCTGACACTTTTCTGGAATAGACTCCCTGTTCACGTAAAACAGTGCTCCTCGCTGACCCTATTCAAGTACAGCCTAGATAATTGGATGTGAAACCACAAATCCATCCCTGGGGTGGCACCCACGTCCCTCGTGGACAGGGTTAGTCGGTGTTGTTCACAGACCAGCTCTGTTCATAAATTGGTTCTGCAAAGTACCCAAAAAAGAACAAATGGGGGGATACTTGGGATTAACATGGCTAGGCTTGTAAAGGATGTACGGCCGCTAGCCTAGTAATCTCCTATGAACTTATAAGTTACACAGTTAAGTCTCATTATATATATATATATATATATATATATATATATATATATATATATATATAATGTGTGTGTATAATATACGTGTATACATACGTGGATAAAACAAGCAGAATGTTGCACATCAAAGTTGAAAGAAATGGTGAAATGGAGGCGGGGTGGGTCATGAAATTAGTAGAGAGTAGGATTTGAGGTACAAATTCCTAAGGGTAATGATAGTAATAATAATAATAATAATAATAATAATAATAATAACAGCTATGCAGATTATTATGTTTATAAAGCAGCAGAAAGTATTTTAAAAACTTAGCCAACACAGGGGTGGAGAAAGGAGATTTTACCAAACAGAGATTACTACAAGTAGGGGCATAACAGATATGCAAGAGGTGGCTGGACTTTATTGAAGAAAACTGGAAAGGAAGCTATGATAGTGGGAGCAAATAACTATGGAGAGAAAGATTATAAACACAGAAGAAGAGCAATGCGGTGCACAGATGAACGCAAAACACACTTTATTTAGCGCTTTCTTCGGCTGTTCACCCAAGACTTCTTCAGCATAAAAAACACTACAATCTGATATCTTTAAATATTAAAACATCACTTCCTTAAACATCACTGATAGGATAATTTATTCATTATTAAAAAAATCTCATGAATAAAAATTAAAGCAGCAACAACTCCAAAATCAACTACTTATTGTTCATTACAACAAACTAAAGATCAATTTTAAAAACATCCATATACTGAACTTTTTAATGCGCAAAAAAAAAATATCTCTGTCATAAATCCTAAACCTTATACTGTTTAAAAAGATAAAAACACATGGCGTATTCAAAGCAATGCCTTGACGTATAGTGCCCTTGTCCACCCCTGCACCACACAGTACAAGTGTTTGAAAGTCTTTCTACTACTCAGATTAGACAGGCCCATTTATTGCATAAGAATACATATACATCTAATCTAACAAGAGATTTGGAAGAATTATTAGAGAATATCATTGGAGACAAAAACATCAGAATCATGAAACCTGATAAGAGGGGGTGGTCTGGTGGCAGTGGATCAGGGGGTTTATATAGAGAAAATGTTAATCCATCTGTACAGTGATACTTATGAGGAGGTATAGGAGGTATCGGTTAACCAACTAAACATTGCTTATAGAAACATTGACATTATACTTAATAATCTTTCATTAGATAACCAGATTACCATCACTGTGTTAAACTATATGCAACAAGACCATCCTCGTACCCCCACGATATTTGGATTACCCAAGATCCATAAGTCCACTATCAATCCCCCTCTTAGACCCATTGTCAATGCAAAAGCATCCAAGACATTTTCTATGGCCAAGTTTATTGATTCAAACCTTAAAGATGTTTTAAAAAATTGTTGCCATATTTTAAAGGATTCGTGGGACTGTCTTAAAAAATACATGACAATTTATATTCAGACCAATTAATTTTGGCTACCATCGATGTCAAAGATCTTTTTACTGTAATCCCCCATGAAGATGGCATTATGATGTTCTATGATTTTTTTATGTAAACATACCAACATAAGACACTCTAGGATATTGATGTATAAAACTGTAATGGACCTTATACTCAAAAACAATTTCATCCTTTTTGAAAGTCATTTATTCAAACAGAAAGTAGGGGTAGCCATGGGGGCAGTGTGCGCACCCTTATTTGCCAGTGAAGTGCTAGCTGAATGGGAAACATCCTTGGTGTTTAGGTCTGAATTATCTAGACACTGTAAATTCTACGGGCGTTACCTAGATGATATACTTATTTTATGGGAAGGAACATATGATGCACTACAGGAATTATTTTGTCTTCTTAAACTCTAGCACCCACTTTTTGAAATATACTATGGAAACCAGTGATGATATGATTCATTTTTTGGACAGCGGTGGTGGTGCTGCGGTAGCGTTGTTGCCTCACAGTAAGATGCTGTCCAGTTCAATTCTCTGCTAGAGCGTCTTTTGCGTGGAGACATGCGTGAATGGGCGTACCTTTGTTGAAGGTTGTGTGCCAGGGCTGGTAACTCAGCACATAAAAATCAACTACCAATCATTAGCAGACTGGAGTTCCGCTGTGGCGACCCCTAAAAAGGAAAAGCCGAAAGACACAACAACTGTTTGTAAAGATAGGGTAAACATTCATTCACCTCTACACTTTATAGAAAACCAACTTATTCAAACACATTACTGCATTTTGATAGTGGGCAGCCCGTTCACCAAAAGAGATCCTTGGTGAAGGGGCAAGGAGTTAGGTTGGCGAGGATGGTCAGTGAATATGATATGTTTTTGGAAGAAGTGAATATATTAAAAGAATGTTAAGTAAACGAGGTTATCCAACACAGTTTATTGAACGTATATTTAAACAAAGTTATTAAAAAGAGGTCGGAAGGGCATTTCTTCCCATTATTAGGGAAGGCTCCTGAGAATGACAGGATTGCCATAGAGGCAGGTCTTGGGACAGGGACAACAAAACCCTTTCAAAATGCAATGGTACTATCTTTTAATTCTCTCTATGGGAGACTTAAAGAAAAAATCAATCTGAATTGGATACTATTTGACAGTGACCAACAATATAATATTAAATTAGGTGAAAAACCATTGATAGTGTACAAAAGAGATACGTCTTTCAAGAATTTACTTGAGACAAATAGACCGAAGGAGATAAAAGGTTGGATGAGAAAATGTGGCCACTGCACACAGTGTCCATATATTTTGGAGAATGACTCTCTCTACATTCAGGGCTATGGTAGAATCATCCTAAAACAGAGAGTAAACTGTGCCAGCAAATGTTTATGTTGCTGTTTGTCAGCAGTGCCAACACTTCTATATAGGAAAAATATTAATAGTTTCAATAACTGTATTTATCAACATTTGTATGATACGAGAAGAAACAACATAAAAAATGCACTTTGTAAACATATCAAGGAATTTCCTGAACATCAGTTCAAATTTAGTGGACTAGAAAGTTTGTAACAAGGGGAGAGGGGGCCCTATAGAATTATTCCTTGAATACAGGGAATTAATGTGGCAGCTTAGATGCAATACCACTTACCCCCCAGGGCTTAATGAGATGATTTCCATCTCTAGCTATTTGAAATTAAAAGCAGACTTTCATATGTAAGGGCACTATATGTCAAGGCGTTGCTTTGAATACTTCATGTGTTTTTATCTTTTTGAACAGTATAAGGTTTAGGGGGGGGGGGTCTATATTAGAACACCAAGCATTTAAAATGTCAAGTGTTCTGATATCGACCTGTTTTCAGTGAACACTGAAAATATCAAAGAAACAGAAAACCAAATTTTTTCCTAGGGAAAGAATTTGGTTGTCCGTTTCTGTTTCTTCGGTATTTTCAGCTCTCTGGTGGAAAGTTACGGGTCGGGTTCAGGTAAGTGTGTGATTGAGTCCGGGTTAGGTTAGTTAGGGTTAGGGTGTGGGTTAGGTATGTGTGCAATTGTGTGGACATGAGGATTAGGGTGGGTTAGGTGAGTTAGGGTTAGGGCGCGGGTTAGGTATGTGTGCGATTGTGTGGACGCGAGGGTTAGGGTGGGTTAGGTGAGTTAGGGTTAGGGTGCGGGTCAGGTTAAGTATGCAATTGTGTGGACTTGAGGGTTAGGGCGGGGTATGTGAGTTAGAGTTAGGGCGCGGGTGAGGTGAGTGTGCAATAGTGATGAGCCTTAGGGTTAGGGTTTGGGTTAAGTTAAGTGAATAGTTAGTGGTGTGTGTATTGTTTAGTGTAGGGTTAAGGGTAAGAGTTTAGGTGTATGTGTGTGGATTGCTGTTTGTTTGTTGTGCTTGTGTTGTGTGTATGTGTTTTGGAACAGCGAATTCTTTCCCTAGGAAAAAAATTTGCTGTTTTGAATGTTCAATGTTTAGTATTTTCGATTGGTAGGGTTCGATATTAGAACATCCGACATTTTGAATGTTCAGTGTTCTAATATAGACCCGGTTTAGGGTTTATGACATACAGATATTCTTTTTTGTGGTGCATTAAAAAGTTCAGTATGTGGATGTTTTTAAAACTGATCTTAGGTTTGTTTTTGTAATGAACAATAAGTAGTTGATTTTGGAGTTGTTGCTGCTTTAATTTTTATTTATGAGATTTTTTTCATAATGAATCAGTTATCCTATCAGTGATGTTTAAGGAAGTGATGTTTTAATATTTAAACACATCAGATTGTAGTGTTTTTTTATTCTGAAGAAGTCTTGGGTCAACAGCCAACAAAAGCGCTAAATAAAGTATGTTTTGCGTTCACCTGTGCGCCACATTGCTCTTCTTCTGTGTTTCTAAGTTATGCAAAGAAAGGTAATACAGTGGGATAAACAGTGTTCCTTTGAAATTAAAGTAAGAAAGTGATGAACAGAATGAATGAGTACAAACTCCTCCCAACCCACGGTCACACACATGCCCTCACCATATTACTTTCATCTTCTTCTACACACACAAAAACTGCATTTCCTGTTAAGCAGGAAGTACAAGAAGCATCAGCTCATTTTAGAGTTTATACTTTTCTTTTTTTGGGCCACAATCTTTGGTTCATTGATGGTTACTAGGTATGCAGTCTAGGGGACCACTGAAAATCCAAGTCAAATTCACAACTGACCAAAAGCAGTGTCTGGTTAAGTGACTTGCTCAAGATGGTACAGTACACAGATGAAGTCTGAGGGAATCAAACTCTTTGCCACTGGAAGTAGCTTGTTAACAGCTCATTGCTTTAGTGTATTAGAAAATAAATCTTTACAGAATTCAGAATGTGTTTAATACTTTGTGTAGATGTAAAGGTCTCTGTCTGCCTTCCAGAGTAGAGGTAGGAGAAATATTAAGCGTGCATAAAAATGACTGCTGTCTACTTTAAGAACCTTTGACTCCAATGACATGATGTCCTACTCTGAAAACTAGTGGTGTATCCTAGTACTAACTAAATTACATTATGCTTTTATTGCAGCATAGTCAAACCCGAAACACCAAAGCTATTTTACATCGTCTGCTACTTTCTTATTACACTAACACAAACCATGAGTCCAATCACAGTGTTGCTGTGTCTTGTGATTTCTTTAGATGTGGAGGCAGATATGTTGCTTCTCTAGTTGAGTACCCGAAAAACACACTGTTGTACAACATATAAGCCCCTCTTAACCCAGGTACAAACAACTTATTAGTATTAAGTACTTCACCTCAAAACAACTCTCTATTTCCCTGTTTGTCAAGTTCTGCCATTTTGTACTACCAAAATTGTAGTAGATATTTAGTAACATGAAGTGTAGTTTGAGAACAGTAGTAAGAGAACAGTTTCCCTTAGACACTGTGATACAGCAGTGAAGCATTGGATCTGAATTGTCAGACATGGACTCCACTGTCCAAATTGCCATCATTATGTATGGAAGATGAGTATACAGAGGAAGAGGCTGGCGAAAAAGAAGTGGGATTGTCAAAGAGATGAAGAAAGTAGACATGAGTATAAGGAGATGAGACGCATGGCAAAGAGAGAGGTGGCGAAGGCTAAGGATAAGGCATATGGAGAGTTGTATGAAAGGTTGGACACTAAAGAGGGAGAAAAGGACCTGTACCGATTGGCTAGACAGAGGGACAGAGCTGGGAAAGATGTGCAGCAGGTAAGGATGATAAAGGACAGTGAGGGAAACGTACTCACAAGTGAGGAGAGTGTGTTGAGTAGATGGAACGAGTACTTTGAGGGGCTGATGACTGAAAAGAATGAGAGAGAGAGAAGGTTGGATGATGTGCGGATAGTGAATCAGGAAGTGAAGCAGATTAGCAAGGAGGAAGTAAGGGCAGCTATGAAGAGGATGAAGAATGGAAAGGCTGTTGGCCCAGATGACATACCAGTGGAAGCATGGAGGTGCTTAGCAGAAGTGGCAGTGGAATTTTTAACCAGATTGTTTAATGAAATGTTGGAAAGTCAGAGGATGCCTGTGGAGTGGAGAAAGTGTTTTGGTACCTATCTTTAAGAATAAGGGTGATGTGCAGAGCTGCAGTAACTACAGAGGGATAAACTTGATCAGTCACAGCTTGAAGTTATGGGAAAGAGTAGTGGAAGCTAGGTTAAGAAGGGAGGTGATGATTAGTGATCAGCAGTATGGTTTCATGCCAGGAAAGAGCACTACAGATGCTATATGTGCTCTGAGAGTGTTGTTGGAGAAATACAGAGAAGGTCAGAAGGAGTTGCATTGTGTCTTTGTGGACTTAGAGAAAGCATATGACAGGGTGCCTAGAGAGGAGTTGTGGTATTGTATGAGGAAGTCAGGAGTGGCAGAGAAGTATGTAAGAGTTGCACAGGATATGTACAAGGGTAGTGTGACATTGGTGAGGAATGCTGTGGGAGTGACAGATACGTTTAAGGTGGAGGTGGGATTACATCAAGGATCAGCTCTGAGCCCGTTATTATTTGCAGTGCTGATGGACAGGTTGACAGATGAGATTAGACAGGAAGCCCCATGGACTATGATGTTTGCAGATGACACTGTGATATGTAGTGAGAGTAGGGCCCAGGTTGGGGGGACCCTGGAGAGGTGGAGATATGCTTTAGAGAGGAGAGGAATGAAGGTCAGCAGGGCTAAAACAGAAGATGTGTGTGTAAATGAGAGGGAGGATAGAGGAATGGTGAGGATGCAGGGAGTACAGGTAGTAAAGGTGAATGAGTTTAAGTACTTGGGATCAACAGTTCATAATAATGGTGAGTGTGGAAAAGAGGTGAAGAAGAGAGTACAGGCAGGGTGGAATGGGTGGAGAAGAGTGTCAGGAGTGATTTATGACAGACAGGTACCAGTAAGAGTGAAAGGGAAGGTCTACAAGAGGGTAGTGAGACCAGCTATGTTATATGGGTTGGAGACAGTGGCATTGACAAAAAGGCAGGAGTCAGAGCTGGATGTGGCAGAGTTAAAGATGTTAAGATTTGCACTGGGTGTGACTAGGATGGACAGGATTAGGAATCACTATATTAGAGGGTCAGCTCAGGTTGGACCGTTTGGAGACAAAGCAAGAGAGGCGAGATTGTGTTGGTTTGGACATGTGCTGAGGAGGGATGCTGGGTATATTGGGAAAAGGATGCTAAGGATGGAGCTGCCAGGTAAGAGGAAAAGAGGGAGGCCTAAGATAAGGTTTATGGATGTGGTGAGAGAGGAAATGCAGGTGGTTGGTGTGAAAGAGCATGATGCAGAGGACAGGAAGAAATGGAAACAGATGATCTGCTGTGGCGACCCGTAACGGGAACAGCCGAAAGAAGATGATGATGATGTATGGAAGATGCAAATAGTTAGCTCCACTTTTTCTTATCAAGAGATTCTTTGTAAATAAGTACAAAAGTTGTGGCATTATCAGCACAGTTTATGAAGAGTGGAGCTCTTTAACCTGCTTTGGTAACTCCTTCTCAGTTACCACTGCTTCAGACTGCTGTTAGAGTTGTCAGGCTTCCTAAATGTGTGAAAAGGTCTTACCATGTATAGAAAGGATGATCTTGAAGTGTGCAGGTCAAGTATGTTAGAATTTCATATCTTTTGGTTGGCAGAAGTATTGTCACGGAAATGGAAGCTTTTCTTCTCTTTTGTGCTTCTGCTGAGAATCCATGGTTACATTAGGGCTGTCTGCATACCTTAAGACACCCCATCTATATAATTGTAATATTAACCATATGATCTTTGAACCTGTTTATAGATCACCGCTTGACTACAATATTAACATTTTCTGCCCTACATAGTCACTTCCCTGACCACTGTTTCTGAATTTCTAAGCACTAATCACATGATCTGTTACCTGTTTGACAGACCCCCACTA
The DNA here is from genome assembly GCF_019279795.1 of Protopterus annectens. Classification (NCBI taxonomy): domain Eukaryota; kingdom Metazoa; phylum Chordata; order Ceratodontiformes; family Protopteridae; genus Protopterus; species Protopterus annectens. The sequence goes on from NC_056750.1 coordinate 21,894,898, forward strand.
ATACACCTCTTCAAATGCTCAGTGTTCCACATCTATTAATGCATAAGTATCTTTTATATTATAATAGTTGCTTTTATTTCATACGAATGTAACCTAATTTGCAAATGGATATGTAGTTGTTAATTTATATTTCTTTATGTCTTTGTATATTAGTGAATGTCAGTTTAAAAATGTTTGTAGTATGTTGAAGCTTTTCTTTCCAGGCCTCTGCTGAAAAGGAGTTTTTGACTAAACTCAGTGGGACAAGCCCAGTAAGCAGAAACATAACAAAAGAAAGTAAATAAATAAAAATATGTTACTAGGTTTCCACAAGCATTTTAAATGTCATATCTACCCTGCTAGATTTAACTACTGTGGTGTCCTAGATGTGTGCAGGCCTCTAAATTCAATCTACCTTTTAGCTGCTTTCACTAGAATTAAACTGCAACAGTGTGCTTTTACCTGTTCATCGGACCTATCTGCAAGCTGCCTCACAGTTTAATAGGACACTTTAAAAGTTTTAGCCTTCTGGTATCGTACAAGCACCCAGTGTAGGTTTACACTTGAATATCCTTGTGCTCCTGTAACTTTTGTTCATTACTAGCAGCGACTCACACTCTAGGACCTGCACCCTTACACCCACATTTTCCTTGCAGGACTTTAAATCTTTATTTGTACTTGGGTAATCGGGTCTCTCCTGACTCACTCCCATTAACAGTGTTGTCTGCTCTGAATTGAGTTCCTTGGATCAGCCCGCTATGCTCAGGCTTACTTTGCTCCCCACCCTAACCCCCTGTTCCCACCCACCCCTGACATAATTTCCTTTATAGTTAACCACTTGCCCCACCCTACACTGGGTTACTCCCCCTATTTCCCATTATAGCAGTACAGACATCTACACTTTTTTCAGTACCCTCCTTCCCATTACCTTTCAACCAATGAATGCCTCTCTCTTCCTGTACTTACTTTCCATATTGTACTGCCTTACTTTAATTGAACATAGGCTCAACCCACAACAACCATCTCCTACCTGTACTTTAACCTCTCAACCCTTGTTCATCTCAGACTACTTTTGTATATCTCCCTCTCTACTCTCTTATCCAATTCTCCTGCTGCAACCTACTAAGTTTCTGCACCATGCCAACATTTCATACAAAAAAAAAACACTCCTACTTCTGTTTCACTAGATTTCCTTTGTACTAGTCACTAAGTCTGGTGACATTCACTGTAACCCAGGACCCTCTTCATCCACCAACTGCAACCCCACTCCAAACTATAACTCCACCCTAACTAATAAGCACCTCAAGCTTCATGCTCTAAATATCCGTAGCGTTCTGAATAAAACTGCAATATTACATGCATGGATAGATCTGCACTCACCAGAACTCCTAATTCTTACAGAGACCTGCCTCAAACCACATAACTCAGATAACGAATTTCTCCACCTGGCTATACCATACTATGTCTGGATAGAATAAATGGAAAAGGTGGAGGGTAGCTATCCTTTACCCTGACCATCTCACAGTAAACTCCTCTAACACCAGTCTACCACACTTCCCCCCTGCTCAGATTCTGTCAGTAAATATAATTGTCAACAAACACCTTACCTTAACTGTTACCACCATATACATACCTCCTGATGATAATATCTCCCTCCTTGAACAAATGCTATCCTGCTTCTCAGAGAGCATTACAAGAGAAACAACCATCCTAGGGGACATCAACATAAATTGGCATTCATTTAAAGCAGACTCCTCTTGTGAAAAGTATAAACATTTACGGTTTCACACAGGTCATCTCAACTACAACTTACCTAAATAAACTGTCAAATTTGCACTCTTTCATCGACTGGATGCTAGTGTCTTATTCCAATAAATACCATAAACCTGAATCACTGTCTGACTCTCTTAGCAACTGTGCGCCTGTCCGCATACTTAGATACATCTCCCACACTACTGGTACTCACAAGTATAAAACTTTCCGTAAACTGACCAACTTCAACCCAGAATACTTGAATATCTTCCTTTCCTCGCGTAATTGGTCTTCACTCTTTTCACTGCCTCTTAATGAAGCTATCCTACACTTCAGTTCAACTTTCTTAAATATTCGCAACACTCTCGCCCCTCTTCAAGCAACAAGAGTTAAATCTCAAATCTCCCCTTGGCTTACCAGCACCTGAAACATTGGAAACTTTCCTTGGGAAAAGAACCACTTGCCAACATGTTGAACTTTGCTTTTTCCCCACTGTAGTGCGATCTTGGAGTTGGTATATTTAGTTAAGGGGGAGAGCCCCCCACATAAGTGGGTTTGATTTGCTTTGTTTTTTGTTATGTTGGATTAGTAATTATTTTCCCGAGGTTAGTTTTTGATGTTCTGGGTGTTCGATGTTCTGCAGTTTCGGCAATGTCGTCTTGATCATGTGGGATTCAATGAAGTGGTAATTCCATGCTTTGAAGTAGACCCGATATAAGACATATCACTGGTTCAAATAATACACACACTCATGCCCCCTCCCCCCAACTATTGAACAAGTACTAGCTTTTGTTTTTGCAGCTGAGAAATGCCCATATCTGAAATAGTTTTCTTCATTTGGTCTTCAACCTGTAGGAATACAGATCTGTATTGAATCCGAGCCGGCAAATATTACTAGCATCAGCTCCGAGCTCCAGACTCCTCCCCTTACCCACAATGCACCTCTACTACCTTCCATCCCCATTTCTCATTTTCCGCGATTTGTAATACATCGTGTCTCCAGAGCTCCAGCTAGCAGTGGGTGATTTCTTACTATAAGTGTTCAAAAATTCTGTTCTTTTAGCCGTTTCAGGTTAGTGTAGGTACCCTTTCTCCTCTCCCATTACTTTGGCGTTGAGTGTAGGATGTCCTTCATGGATGCATCTGCAGTCATAACAAGTGGGTTGTCCTGTCGTCAGGCAGCCCTGCAGTCGGCCGGATTCCAAAGTCCGGGTCCGGCTTCGGCTGATGTCGCACTCCACCCGACGTCATCTCTGTTGGTCTTCGGGTATATAAGCATCAGCCGACGCCATTTTCCCCAGTCTTTCTTGCCGCGTGGCGCCCGAAGCAGAAGCTGTTCGCAAGTGCCGGTCGGTCAGATCCAGAGATTACTTCTACCGAATACTACTTCGAAGACTTCTAAAGCTAAGTACCCCATTGGGGACTCTTTCTTGCCTCAGCCGATGTCAGAAAAAGTTAACAATTGTTTAACCTGTGGGAAACAAATACCTCATAAAGATTTCCACTCTTACTGTCTGCCTTGTTTAGGCCCAGCCCACGACGCAGCAGCCTGTTCGGCCTGTGCCTCTTTCAACCGACGAACGCTTAGGCGTCGGTCGGAGTTTGTAGAACAGTTTTTCGGTTCTGATTTTGCGTACATTATGCCGTCGGATCCTCCGACTACCCAATCTACCAAAAAACGCAAAGATAAAAACCGACACTCGCGGTCCGCGGTTTCGGCCGAAACCACGGTAAAGCAAACCGCGAGTGTCTCGGTTTCGGCCGAAACCGAGAAAACTGATCAAAGTACAGCTGAACCTATTCTTACAACTGAGGCCCCTGCTACAACTCTTGAATCGACCTCAGAAATTTTACCCACTACGGTGGTTGACTTATCAGACACCATCCCCTTGGATGTCTCTACCCCAGCACGTGGTGCTGCTAGGCCTCCAGCAGCCATGTCCATTAAGGCCTTCGCCAGGGCTAAAGCAGCCAAGACTACTAAAACAGTGCCTGTTAAACCCCCCACTTCCAGGCCCTCTTCTAGTTCTCAAATGCTTTCTTTGGCAGAAGATTTAATTTCTTTAATTAGAGGATCTCAATCTCACCCAGACAGGGCCTCTCAGCCCCAGAGAAGAGACCTAGGGCAGAGCCCCTGAGCCAGTGTCTTCTGATGATTCTGCTGATGAATCAGACATAACTGACCAGCCAGAGGCTCCCTTCTCCAATTTTGAAGATTCTGATGCTGAAGAATCCATTCCAGCTGCTTCTCCACCAGAAGAATTCTCCTTTGGGGAAACCTTGCATGCCATGCGAGAACAGTTCCAATGGCAGCAACAGGATTTTTCAGACTCCAGAAAAAGACTTAGGACCTTTCTGCACCTCCCACAGCACAGGCCCTTAGCTATACCTCCTGTTCTCTCTGTGGTGGATGATGCTTTCAATGATGTTTGCTCCGCTCCAGATTCTTTACCCCAGCCCCTGCCAAACCAGACAGATTTTACAGGGTGCCAGATACTCATCACCACCTTTACAAGGCCCCACTTGCAGACCCAGAAACTATATCCCAGGGTCCCAAGGCAGTAGCCGCGACCACAGCTAAAAACCCTATTCCTTCTGAAAGGGAAGCAAGGTCATTAGACAGATGGGGTAAAAAGGTCTACACTTCAGCTACTCTCTCAGCTAGAGCTTTAAACTGTCAGTTTCACATGATACAATACCAAGAGTTTATGCTTGATCAGTTAACTAAAAAACTAACCACTGATGAATCTCTTGATAAGAAATATGTATTAGAGATGGTAAATAACATTCAACAGGTTAGCAACCATTCCTTAAAATGTGGCTATGATGCACTGGAGGCTTCATTTAGATCAGCCATGACAGGCACAGTGATAAGAAGGCATGCATGGCTAAAGGAACAAGCTTTACCGGATCATGTTAAAGCTAAGTTGCTAGATGCTCCTATGGACAAGACAAGTTTGTTTGGTACACCTGCCCAGCAGGTTATGAAGAAAATGGAAGAGAAGGCAAAATCTGTTCAAACTGTTAAAGATTTCTTGCAGGTTCAACCCCAAGGTTTAGCAGGAACTGGCCTGCCAAAATTGGTCCTTTCCTGACTCCACAAAATTTCCAAGGGGCAGGAATAGGCGTTCCAGAGGCAGAAACCAATCCAGAGGAGGTGCCTACAGAGGGCGACAGTGGCAAGGTAACAACAGAGGCACAGACACAGCCACTGCCACTACATCAGCACAACCACAGTGACTTAATCCTAAATCCGCCTACCAGGGAACAAATAGCAGCTCCTCTAGGCGGAAAGTTAACCTTATTTTCAAAGAACTGGCACTACATAACAAAAGACAAGTGGATTTTACAAACCATAGATCAAGGTTACGGTTTCACTTCCACACTTTACCAGTCAAAGAGGAATGCCAAATCTACCTCCAAATCAAAAACAGAGGCTCTACGCCAGATAATGGAGTTAGCAAACATGAGAGCTGTGGAAAGAGTGCCAACAGCAGAACAAGGAAAGGGTTCTATTCCAGACTATTCCTAGTTCCAAGAAAGGAAAAAGTTGGAGACCAATTCTCGACCTGTCCACCTTAAATACATACATCATTGTCCCAAAATTCAAAATGCTGACCCTACAGCAACTTCTTCCCATGCTGGGCAAGGAGTCTTGGCTGGTAACTCTAGATCTCAAGGAGGCATACCTGCACGTCCCCATTCGACCAATCTGCAGAAGATACCTCAGATTTCTTGCAGGATCAGAGCACTATCAATTCTCAGCATTGCCCTTTGGCTTATCTACTGCCCAGAGTATTCACAAAATGCCTGGCATCAGTAATCGCCCATTGCAGACTACAGGAATTCAAATTTACCCATACCTGGACGACTGCCTGCTACAAGGGACAACAAAAGCAAGCTGACAACAGATTTACAAAGGGTCATTTACTTGCTACAAGGACTGGGATACACAGTCAATTTACAAAAGTCAAGGCTGATACCATCCCAAACAAGGACATTCTTGGGCTGAATTGGACACAGTACAACAAATGGCATTCCTGACTACAGAAAAACAAAAGAACTTCCTCTTTACTTCTTGGCACTAACAAAACTGAACAAGTTAACAGCAAGAAAAGTTCTGCAGGCCTTGGGCTTCATGGCATCATGCATAATCTTGGTCCCATTTGCCAGACTACATATGAGGAAACTACAGTGGTACCTAAAGAATTTATGGTCCCAACACAGACACAGTCTAGAAACAGAAATCCCACTAATTCCATGCTTAAAACAGGAGTTCCTATGGTGGGCTCAGGCATGCCAGTCAAACCCAGGCCTACCCTTTCGCAGATGTCAACCAAGCCAGACCATCACAACAGACGCTTCAGACCTAGGATGGGGGGCCCACATGCTGGACAAATGCGTGCAAGGATTGTGGACACAGGATCAACTTCACCTGCACTTCAATCTAAAAGAAATGCTGGCAGTAAAACTGGCAATCCAAAAGTTCAAACCATTTCTCAAAGAGGGCCAGTTGATTATAAGGGCAGACAACACCACAGTCATGTGGTACATCAACAAACAGGGAGGCACTCATTCATACCCCCTATGCAGAATGACCTTGGAGCTGTGGACCCTGGCACTGAGCTACAACATTCAGTTACAGGCAATATTTGTACCGGGGAAAGACAATACTCTAGCAGACATATTAAGCAGAACCACTTCGGATGCCCACGAATGGAAGCTGCACCCGGACATCTTCAAGACCATCTCAAAGAAATGGGGAATGCCACAGATAGACCTATTCGCATCACCTCTCAATCACCAGCTCAAAAAATTCTGCACAAGGACATTCCACCCACTAGCATGGAAAGTGGACTCACTCTCCTTCAACTGGAAAGGCCTAACAGCATATGCATTCCCACCTCTTCCTTTGATACACAAGGTACTACTAAAAATCAAGGAAGAACGTCCAAGGATAATCCTGATAGCTCCAAACTGGCCAAGACAACACTGGTACCCACTACTGAAGAGCATGTCTCGGAACAATATGTGGCCAATACCCTGATGCCTTTGATGTTAACTCAGAACAACTACAGCATCATACATCCAAACCTAAAAACGCTGCAACTGACTGCATGGAACATCACATAGCAGCAGCTAATCCAGAACTTTCCCAAAGAGTTAAAGACATTATTCTTGAAGCGCAGACCTTCAACAAGAAGGAACTATGCTGGAAAATGGAAAAGGTTTGTCATTTGGAGTACGGAAAGAGGAAAAGATGTGTCAAACATAGATATGCCTAACATTCTGGAGTATCTGGCGAACTTCTTCATTCAGGCCTGTCCTACTCCTCCATCAAGATACATGCATCAGCTATTTCAGCAGAATACAGCTTTGATCCACCTGTTTTTTCGCACCCTTTGCTCAGGCAGTTCCTCATAGGAATCAAGAATGTAAAACCTCCAAGGAAACCACCATTACCAGCTTGGGATTTAAACTTTGTGCTAGAAAAGTTGACACTATCACCCTTTGAACCAGCAGCAACAGCAGACCTACAACACCTGTCATGGAAAACTGCTTTCCTACTAGCAATTACTTCAGCAAGGAGGGTTTCAGAACTTCAGGCCTTAATGGCAGTGCAACCCTTCCTAATCTTCCACCAAGATAGAGTGTCCATGAGGACTAATCCTACATTTATGCCCAAGGTGGTATCCAGAGTGTCTTTAAACCAGGCAATCCACCTACCTACCTTCTTTCCCAACCCACAAAACAGAGGGGAAAGAATACTGCATACCTTGGATGTACATAGACAGCTACGCTACTACTTGGACAGAACAAAAAATAGCAGAAAGACTGACCAACTTTTGGTAGCCTATGCAACAGGAAGGGAAGGAAAAGCTATTTCCAAACAGACAATCTCCAAATGGATAGGAAATTGCATACGATAGTGTTACTCCTTCCATGGAAAACCAATTCCACAGAACATAAGACCTCATTCTACAAGGGCAACAGCCACTACCACAGCCTTCTTACGAGGAGTGGCAACCAAAGACATTATTGAGGCGGCTACTTGGACCTCCGTGCATACATTTGCCAAGCATTATAATTTGCCTCTATATTCCAGATCCCGAGCAGGGTTTGCCACTGCTGTACTGCAAGGGATCCTAAACGCACCATAATCTACTTTTATCCTCCTCCCTAGTTGGCTATGGTATTCTACCCACTTGTTATGACTGCAGATGCATCCATGAAGGACATAGTACAGTTTTGTACCTACCATAAATGTAGATGTCCGAACTGGATAGCATCTGCTGTCAGGATTACCTCCCTCCTTCCCTCTGTGGTACTCCTAGGGTGTTTACCCTCCTAATAGCTAGCTGTTGGGGGGGAGTCTTTTATGGTGTATTTGTTTGTATATATGTACATATATGCTTATTGTTGTGTTTACCTCTATCTATTTGGAAACATTGGCATCTATCCAAATTTTAGCCTGCAAGAGGGCTACTGGCATCTGGGGCAAGAAACACTGAGGAAAATGGCGTCGGCTGATGCTTATATACCCGAAGACCAACAGAGATGACGTCGGGTGGAGTGCGACATCAGCCGAAGCCGGACCCGGACTTTGGAATCCGGCCGACTGCAGGGCTGCCTGACGACAGGACAACCCACTTGTTATGACTGCAGATGCTATCCAGTTCGGACATCTACATTTATGGTAGGTACAAAACTGTACTTTTGTTGATGTTCTTCATTCCACATTGCTGCAGTCCTAACTATTGGGTAGTCCGCTGTCCAGTCGGCCCGAATACCAAAGTATATGGCTGATGTCGGTCAGGGCGCATTAGACTGACGTCAGTACGTCAGGGTACTAATGCGCATGACCGACGTCATATCCTCAGTCTTTTTTGCCGCATGGTCCGATGCAGAAGCAATTTTGCGAGTGCAGGTTGGCGTTCTGAAAGTTTCTGAAGTCAGAGTTTCAGACCGAATCAAAGTTGGCTAAGTACCCCGTTGGGGAATATTTTGGTTTTTTCTTGCCTCAGTATTTAACCGGATGTCAGAAAAGTGAATAACTGTATTTCTTGTGGGAAACAGATACCTCATAGGGATTACCATACTTTGTGTATACCTTGTTTAGGGCCTGAGCACGGCGTTGTTGGATGCGCTCTTGTGCTAGATTTAACAAACGCACTATTAAGAGAAGGTTAGACTGTGCCAGGTTAGTTTTGGGAAGCGTTGTAATTATAAAATGCCGTCGGATGCTCCGGCCCGCTTCGCCAAAAAGCGCAAGGACAAAGCAGCAAAGCCTAGAGGGAAGAACCGACAGTCCCGGACGTCGGTTCTTTAGAAAACTCAGTGGAGCCGGAGGTTCTGCCAGGAGTTTCTTTGGAGTCTCAGGGAGAGACTTTACTGTTACAGGATGTGTCCTCTCAGAAAGTAGGCCAGGCTGAGGGGGCTTCTCAGGTGGCTGTTCTTCCCTCTCTTCCTAAGGTGGTTAGAGCCTCCCCTTCTGTTTCCAAGGCTTCTTTGAGAGGCAGGCCAAGTTTAGCTTCAGTGGGGGTTTCTCCTAGTGCTTCAGGGTCTTTGCCTAAGAAACATATGCTTAAAATGGCAGAGGATTTGATTACTATGATTAGAGGTTCTATGCCCCCTCCTGATAAGAGGCCTAGGGTGGAACCTGAGTTTGAGAGTTTTGAGCAATGTTCGGAGGCTTCTGAGTCTTCAGCTGAAGACTTGCAGGAGTATCCTCCTTATTCTGATTCTGATGTGGATGATTCTACTCCTTCAGCTTCTCCTCCTGAGGATTTTTCATTTTCAGAGACTCTGCATTCCATGAGGAGCATTTTAAATGGGAAGGTCAAGATTTCTCTGATTCCAGGAAGAGGCTTAGGGAATTCTTGTTTTTACCCCAGCATAGGCCTTTAGCTATACCTCCTGTTCTGAATGTGGTGGAAGATGTGTTTGCAGAGGCTTCCCTGAATCCTGATTCTTTGCCCGCTGCCCCAGTTAAACCGGATAGGTACTATAGGGTCCCTGAAGCTCATAAGTATCTTTTAAGAGTCCTAGGGCAGACCCGAAACTGTCTCTCAGGGGCCTAAAGGTGTGAAGGCCTCTGTTGTTAAAAATCCTGTTCCTCCTGATAAAGAGGCAAGGGCTTTGGATAGATGGGGAAAGAAAGTGTATACTTCTTCCACTTTAGCCATGAGGGCGTTGAATTGTCAGTTTCACATGTTAAAATATCAAAATTATCTCCTTTCACAATTGAAATCTAAGGTGGATGCTCTGGCAGAAGGTATTGAGTGTAAAGAGTTGCAGGATTTAGTTCATGTGTCTGAACAGGAGGGTAAACATTCCTTGCAGTGTGGTTTTGATGCTGTGCAGGCCTCCTCGAGGGTGGCTGCCACTGGTTCTGTTCTTCGTAGGCACGCCTGGTTGAGGGATCAGAATTTAGCTGAGCATGTTAAAACAAGGATTTTGGATGCTCCTTTACAGTCTGATGTGTTGTTTGGTTCGCCTGTGGAAGCAGTTTTAAAGAAAATGGAGGACAAGGCTAAGTCTATGCAAACTGTTAAGGATTTTTTGCAGGTTCAGCCTCCAAGTTTAGTAGAAATTGGCCTACTAAGGGATGGACTTATCCTGCTTATGATTCCCAGTCTAGGGGTAGGTCTAGACGTGGTAGGGGCAGAGCACAAGGTTCTTTTAGGCCTAGAACAGGGAGTTCACCTGCTCAGTCTTCTGGTGAGGGCAGGGGTCAGTCCTTTCGTAAACAGACCCAATGACCTACCTTTTCAGCTGCCAGTACATTCTCGCCTGGCAGCACCTTTGGGAGGAAGGCTGGCTCTTTTCAAAGAAAATTGGGATTTAATTACCCAAGACAGATGGGTTTTGGATATCATTCACCACGGTTACAGGTTTTATTTCCATACCTTGCCTCCTTTCAAAGGCATGCCAGACATTCCTCCTCTACAAAGAAAAGAGGCTCACAAGCAAATTTCTCTGTTGCTCCAAATAGGGGCCATTCAGCCAGTTCCTGTGCTAGGATTTTATTCTCGCCTGTTCCTAGTACCGAAGAAGGGAAACACGTGGAGACCAATTTTGGATTTATCTATCCTCAACACTTATCTGGACATTCCCAAGTTCAAAATGTTGACGTTACAACAGCTTTTACCTCTGCTGGGCAAAGATCACTGGATGGTAACTTTAGATCTCAAGGAAGCTTACCTTCATGTGCCTATCAGACTAAGTTGCAGGAAGTATCTGCGTTTTCGAGCTGGAAATTCTCATTATCAGTTCTCTGCATTGCCCTTTGGCTTATCTACTGCGCCCAGAGTATTCACAAAGGTTCTGGCTCCAGTGATAGCTTACTTCAGGTTAAAGGAAATTCAAATCTATCCTTACTTGGACGACTGCCTGATTCTGGCTCAAGAAAAGGAAGACCTTTTACAGCATTTGGAATTTGTGATAGCAATGCTAAGATGCCTAGGGTATTCTGTGAACGAAATAAAGTCCAGTCTAGTACCCTCTCAAGACATGTGCTTTCTGGGTGTGAGACTGAATACAGCAGCCCAGATGGCCTTTTTAACCCCGGACAAACAAAAGAATCTTTCCAGTTACTTCCATCAACTATCTCTTCAGTCCGGGCTGACTGCAAGGACAGTCCTTCAAGCCTTAGGGTTCATGGCATCTTGTATTCTGGTGCTTCCCAATGCCAAACTGCATATGAGGAAGCTGCAATGGTATCTCAAAAATGTATGGACACAGCACTGCCAGGATTTGGACACTGTCATTCAAAAGGAATTTTTGTGGTGGGCTCAGGAATGTCACCTAAACAAGGGACTCTCTGTGACCCGGCCAGAGGCGAGTCAGATTCTAACGACAGATGCCTCAGACATTGCTTGGGGAGCTCATCTAAATGGAAAGTGGATACAAGACAAGTGGCCTGCCAGACTACAGCATCTACATATCAACATGAAAGAGATGTTAGCAGTCCAGTTTGCATTAATGGCGTTCAAGGAGTTACTTCTTCCAGGGCAGGTGTTGATTCTAACAGACAACACAACTGTCATGTGGTACATCAACAAACAAGGGGGAACACATTCTTACCCGTTGTGCAGGCAAGCAATGATTTTATGGGAGACTGCGCTCAGCTTGCAACTAACTCTTCAGGCAAGGTTTCTGCCGGAGCACAGAACTCCTTAGCAGATGTGTTAAGCAGACAAATCATGGATCCCCACGAGTGGAAACTGGATCTTCATGTATTTCAAAAATTGACAGTGTCATGGGGAACTCCAGACATAGATCTGTTCGCTTCTCCACTAAACCACCAGCTGCCAAAGTTTTGCACAAAGGGGTTTCATCACACAGCTTGGAAAGTGGATGCTCTGTCTTTCAGTTGGAAAAATCTTCATGTGTATGCCTTTCCACCTCTGCCTCTTCTCCCAAAGGTGCTCCTAAAGGTCAGACAAGACAAGCCAAGGATGATTTTAATAGCTCCAGATTGGCCTCGGCAACACTGGTACCCATTACTGAGGAGTCTGGTAAGGAAGCCTCCATGGCCTTTGCCTTTGATTCCACACCTGTTGTCTCAGAGGGACGGTCACCTGCTCAATGTCAAGCTTCACTCTCTTCATCTAACAACCTGGCATATTCTGTTTTGAAACACAGCAGGTCTCAACTTCCTCAACAAGTTTTAAATGTGATTATGGAAGCCAGAAGACCTAGTACAAGGAAAGTGTACGCAGAAAAATGGAAGAGATTTTTATTTTGGAGTGCAGCAAACAATTTGGAGATTTCTGAGCCTAATTTGAGTGTGGCTCTTCAATATCTTACTGAGTTATTGGACAAAGGTTTGTCTTTCTCTTCCATTAAGATTCATGCTGCAGCAATTTCAGCTCACTATGATTGTGACCCACCATTGTTTTCGCATCCTTTGTTCAAGCAATTTCTTAGAGGGGCAAAGAATATAAGACCCCCGTAGAGCTCCTACTCCTGCTTGGGATCTCAATTTTGTGTTGGAGAAACTTACTCTACAACCTTTTGAGCCTCGGCTACTGCTGAATTGAAATACTTGTCATGGAAGACTGCTTTTTGTTGGCCATTACTTCTGCAAGAAGGGTTTCTGAATTGCAGGCCCTTATGGCGGTAGAGCCTTTGTGATTTTTCATAAGGATAGGGTATCATTACGTACTAATCCTTCCTTTATGCCTAAGGTGGTTTCTAGTGTGGCTTTAAACCAAACTATTCATTTGCCTACTTTTTATGCAGAGCCCCAAAATAAAGGGAAAAGATTTTGCACACTTTAGATGTACACAGGCAATTGCGTTATTATTTAAGCAGGACTAAGGATTTTAGGCAGTCTCAGCAGTTGTTTGTTTCTTTTGCTTTGAGTTCATGAGGGCAAGCCTGTGTCAAAACAAACTATTTCTAGGTGGATTGGGTTTTGCATTGCATTTTGTCATTCCCATCATGGCAAGGAGATTCCAGCTGGGATTAGGCCTCATTCCACTAGGGCTACTGCCACTTCAACTGCATTTCTAAGGGGTGGCAACTAAGGATATTTTGGAGGCAGCTACTTGGAGTTCAGTGCATACTTTCTCTAAGCATTATCACCTTCCTCTCTACTCTAAGTCTAGGGCTGGTTTTGCCACAGCTATTTTGCAAGGCATGTTGTCAGCTCCTGCTTCCTTATGATTTGCCAGCCTCCCTTACCTCTGCTTTGGGATTCTACCCAATAGTTAGGACTGCAGCAATGTGGAATGAAGAACATAGTACAGTTTTGTACCTACCATAAATGTAGATGTTCGAGGATCCACATTGCTGCAGTCCAATTTACCCTCCCTCCTTCCCTCTGTGTTTAGGGGTGGTTGTGTAGGTGAGGTTATATTCTGGTAATTTTGTATTTATTGTACATATTTTTGGTGCAGGTATGTTTGGAGTTTTTGGTTTTGGCCTTGTCTTTTTAGGGTCTTCTGACATCTGGGGCAAGAAAAGACTGAGGATATGACGTCGGTCATGCGCATTAGTACCCTGACGTACTGACGTCAGTCTAATGCACCCTGACCGACGTCAGCCATATACTTTGGTATTCGGGCCGACTGGACAGCGGACTACCCAATAGTTAGGACTGCAGCAATGTGGATCCTCGAACATCTACATTTATGGTAGGTACAAAACTGTACTTTATAGTTAGAGTAGTTTGTCTGTGGTACCCCTTCCCCCCTTAGTGTTGTCTCTAGTCTAGTGTGGTGAGTGGGTGTGTGTTTGCTTAAAGAAAGACAGTTTTTGTCTGTCTTTCTTAAGGCTTCTTTCTCTTTTTGTAAAATGGCTGAAAAACTTATCTTTAAGCTCTGCACAGACTGTGACCATAAGCTTTCCCCAGCGGATGACCACACTCTGTGTGTGTTGTGCTTAGGTGTGGCCCACCTTAGTGTGGATTGCTCCATTTGTGCGGGGTTCAATCCTCGAGCATTGAAAGATAGCAAGGCTAAGTTGGCCCTCAAAAGTCTTCTGCCTGCTACTGAACCTCCTTCCTCATCTTCGGCTTCAGTCACAGCTGCTGCTGTGACTGCCTCTCCCACTTCTCTTCCTTTGGCCTCCCCTCCCTCCCAGGCTGAGACTCAAACTCCTGCATCTAAGCCTGTGGTAACGGAGCAGAGGAGAGGTAGAGAGTGGGAGAGAGAGAGTCGAAGACAAAGGACAAGAGGAAGAGGTCCCCTTATCTCACATCCCCGAGCAAGTCTGCATGGATCCCTGAATCCCCTTGGCTCCGGTCTTAGAGGTTCTCTCCAGAGCTGGAGGAGGCAAATTCAGTCTTCTTGGCTCCGGTCTTCGAGGTTCTCCCCAGAGCTGGAGGAGGCACATTCAGTCTTCTGGGCCTCGGTTCCCCGACCTGCCAGGTTGGAGTCTGTGGCCTTGTCATGGTCGAACCGCTCTTTATCGGACATGGATCTAGATAAGATGATGCAGCGCTTTATCCATACACAGATCTAGATGGGGGTCTTGCCGGCCCCCCCCCTCCCTCTGGAGGGGGGGAGCTTGCTTCCTTTTTTCAAACCATTTCTCCATTCCTGATCCAACCTTCGGCTTTGGAGTTGTCAGATCCGAGGTTGGCCTTGGTCAGGGGGTAGGTGCAGATGGTCCTTGTTTCCTCAATGCCGACAGTTGCCTGGAGCATCTCGGATCTGACTAGTTTGGATCTGAGCTGCTCTCAGAGCCGGAGCCTGGGTGTCGGATCCAAGGGATTGGAACCTTTTCCATCGGCTCCGACGTTGTCGGGCCAGGTTCTCTCCCTCAGAGATCCATCCACTTCAGGTCCGGCTCCGATTCTCGTGTCAGACCCGGGGAGACCGGCCTTCTCATTAGCTTCCCAGGAAGTCCGCTCTGCTTCGGCGTTCGATGTGGTAGAAAGAGTCTTCTCCATTGGATCAAGACCCCTGACTGCCCCCTTGGACTCCACCCAGACCCCCTTGGCTCTGTCTACGGTCCCCATTGTCTTACCAGAAGGACAGCCCATGCCCGAAGTGCCTCAGACGTTCCCCCAGAGGAACAGATAGCTTGTGAGTGCTCCCCTGAGATCCCCACTGGAGATGTGCCTCGCAGGCTTATGTGCAAGAGGAGGCACTTTGACTCCCCTGAGTCCATAACCGAGGACACAGATTTAGATGATGGGGAGGGCTTCCAAGATCACCTCCTGACGATGTCTCCTTTGGAGACATCATGGAGATCCTGCGCCAGCGGGGAGGTTGGTCTGCCCCCCAGCCCTCCTCTGATGAGCCTGTGTTTCTGGAGACTTTCTGCATGGGCCCGTCTACTTCTTGGGTGCCCCCTCCCACAGATCTTTTAGTGGATTTGATCACTTTGTGGGTGTGGAAGGAACCAGATAACATGGAGCCGATCCTCAAGCGCCCCGATAAGATTTTAAGTCCCCCCATTGACAGGCCTTCCTGGAATAAGGGCTCCCCAGTGGACACCATTGTGGTAGCAGCAGCCATTAAGAGGGAACTATCTCAGAAAAAGTTCCTTGGTCCACCCTCTTTACCGAGAGTCACGGATGATGGACTGCCCAGGGAAGCGGGTGTATGCTTCAGCTACCTTTTCGATCAGGGTGCTGAATTACTTGGCATATGTCACGAGACTCCAACGCGACCTAGTGAAGGAGCTGGAGGAGTCTCCACCTAACTCCATGTCACAGTAGGACAAGGCTTTGTTCTCTGTGAAAATGGCCACTCTGAAGGCGGTATCAAATACATTCATGTGACTCCTCTCCCATGCTACAGAAGGAGCAACTAGGGCAGCTGGGTCCGGCGTGTCCATGAGGCGTAATGCCCGGCTCAGGTTGTGCCAATTTACCAAACCCTTTAAGGTGTCCTTTGCCAATGCCCCTTATGACGACTCAACTCTTTTTGGTAAGACCATCAAGGAGACACTAGTCCAGAGTGAGGAGGAGGGAAGACACTGTTTGCTGTCGGAATCTGCTTCTCTAACCCTCAAAGGTCCTTTTCCCAGAACCAGACAGGGCAAAAGAAGATGTGGTTCCAGAAGTCTCAGAATTCCCGGGACACTCGGGGCTCTTCTTCCCCTAGAGGCAGAGGGGGACAGAATGGACACCGGCCCAGAGGTTGAGGGGGTCTGCAAAACTTTGGGTCTAGAGCACCATCCTCAGACAGACTTGGGCAGCAACCCTGAGGGGTTGCCCGGCTGCTCTACTCTAGAGGCAATCAGAAGACAATTGTCCTTGCACCCAGTGGTATGGGAGTCCATAACAATGGACCGCTGGGTGCTTCAAATCATATCCAGAGGATATTCTATCCCCTTTGTGGGTTCCCTCATATCTCCCAAACACCTTCTGGACGTTCCACCCATGCAAAGGGAGGCAGCAGCACAGAAAATTTCCAAGCTGCTAGGAAAATGAGCTATCGAAACTGTCCCCCCAGATCTATCTGGATCGGGCTTCTACTCCAGGTTCTTTTTGGTGCCAAAAAAGACTGGGGACTTAAGGCCCATTCTGGACCTCTTTACCCTGAACCTGTCAGTTGCCAAAGAAAAGTTCCGGATGGTCACACTACAGTCCATCATGCTGTACCTGCAAGAGAGTGACTGTATGTGCTCATTAGATCTCCAGGATGCTTACTATCACATAAAAATGCACAGAAGCTCTAGGAGGTTTCTCCACTTCCGGCTAGTGGCAAATCATTATCAATTTTGAGCCCTACCCTTTGGTTTCACCACAGCCCCCAGGGTGTTTACCAAAGTGATGGTTGTAACGGCTCACCTGAGGCCTCAGGGGATTCAGGTCTATCCGTACCTGGACGATTGGCTCCTCACTGCTCCCACCAGGCGTCTACTTTCCCAAACCAGGAATTATTTTCTGACACTTGCCCTGAGTTTGGGTATCACAATCAACACATCCAAATCTCTACTGGAGCCTGTACAGGTGATAGACTACATTGGTGCCAGGATAGACGCAGTCCAGTGCAAAGTGTTCCTGACCTCGGAGAGAGTTCAAAACCGCAGGATGCATATCTCCCTGATTTACCGTTCTCACCTTCCGACAGTGGAGTCAGTGTTGAGAACCCTAGGCTCGATGGCGGTGACCATAACTCTTCTTCCTTGTTCTCGGCTACACATGCAGATTCTTCAGTGGACTCCGGTTCAGTGGTCCCTGTTGGATTTACCACTAACCTATCCTATCCACCTAAGCCAAGTGTGTCAATCGTCCCTCATATGGTGGATGAGCTCTCCGGACATTTTGGAGGGACGACCCTTTGTTCCAGCCCCGGCCCAAACCACAGTGACCACTGATGCCCCCAACTCGGGTGGGAGGGCATTGTTCGGGCAGGACAGTCCAAGGCCTGTTGTCCCCCATAGAGACCAGCTTGCATATCAGTGTCCTAGAGATGAGGGTGTTCCTTTTAGCTTTGCAGGCCCTTCATGCCTTTCTTCCTCTGGGGACGATTGCCATTCAGTCAGACAACATGTCAGTAGTTTGGTATATCAACAAACAGGGAGGGACCAGATCTTTACCCCCTTTGTCACAAGGCCATGAGAGTGTGGGAATGGGCGATCTCCACCAGTCGCTTTCTCATCGTAACGCACATTCCAGGACAGTCCAACATTCTAGCGGACAGGCTAAGTCAGACCATTCTGATGCCTTATGAGTGGTCTTTGAATCTGTCAATAGCGGAACAGATATTCAGCGAGTGGGGTCAACCTTGCTGCGATCTCTTCGCGTCTCCTTCCAACGCGAAGTGGAGCAGGTTTATCGCTCTGAACCCCCTGCCGGGGGAGTCCCCCAGAGACACTCTAGTTCATGCTTGGCCTCCTGGTCTTCTGTATGCTTACCCACCAGTTCCTCTCATCCCGAGATTTCTGCAGAAACTTGTTGACTGGGTAGCAAGGTGATCCTCACTGACCCATTCTGGCCTCGTCAGGTATGGTTTCCCTTCCTTTGGTCTCACCTCCTGGCTCCACCTTGGATCCTAGATTCCATTCAGGATCTGATTTCACACCCATCGGGGTTGCCTCATCCCAGTCTGGACAGCCTGAAGCTCACAGCTTGGCTGCTCCATTTCCCGTGATTGCTAGGACTCCTGGGCTGTCCTCCTCAGTTAGATCTATTTGGGTAGCTGCTCATAAGTCTTCAACCAGAAAGTTTTATCGCAGCAAGTAGAAATGTTTTTCTTTCTGGGCCTCTCAGAGGAGTTTATATCCTTTCATGGCTCCTATTTCCGCTATTCATGATTTCCTAGCTGATATTTTCCAGCATGGAGCCAGTTCTTCTACTGTCAAAATTCAGTTGGCTGCCATTTCTCATTTTCATGTGGCAAGAATTCTGTATCCTTGGCATCTTCTAGACTGTGTAAAGCCTTTATTAAAGGCACTTTTTTGCTAAGCCCCCCAGTCAAAGATCCTGTCCCCCCCGTGGAACCTTACTATGGTTCTCCAAGCTGTGGTCACCCCGCCTTTTGAGCCTGACGCAACTGCAGATCTAAAATTTCTATCCTGGAAAACAGATTTTCTGGTCGCTATTACTTGTGCTAGAAGGGTTTCGGAATTACAAGTCTTGTCCATCAAATTTCCATACATGACTTTTCATAAAGATAGAGTTTCCCTTCGAACCAACCCATCTTTTCTTCCTAAGATGGCGTCACCAGTTAAAATCAATCAGGCTATAAATTTGCCTGTGTTGTTTCCCAATTTTACCAACAGGATGAATACAAGCTGCACATGTTGGATGTTCATAGACAGTTATAATTCTGTTTACACAGGACAAAAAAATGTCCTAAATCTGATCAGTTGTTTGTTTCGTTCTATAGACCATTTTTGGGCAAACCTATTTCCAAGGTCACCATAGCTAGTTGTTGGATTTCTTCATGCATCCTGCAGGTCTATAAGGATAAATGCATGTCTCCTCCAGGTCAGGTTAAAGCTCATTCCAGCAGGTCCATGGCTACATCTGCAGCTTTTTGGTCTAGGGTGTCTTTGGATGACATTTGCTCTGAAGCAAATTGGTCCTCATCTCACTCATTTATTTCTCATTACATATTGGATTTGACTTCTAGAAGGACAGCATCCTTTGGCTCCCCGGTGCTCCGGAATATCCTTCCATGACTGCCTCCCAGAAGCTTAGTAGCTGGGGACTCTGTTCCACAAGTTGAAGACCAAATGAAGTAAACTACTTCAGATAAAGAAGTTATGTACGCACCATAACTTTCCATCGGAGTAGTTGTACTTCATTTGTCTTCAACCGTCCCTACCTCCTTCCCCCGGACCTTGGCGCATATTCAGCCTACGGGCTGCAGTATAGGTTACAACAAGTATGTTATCAGGTCGGGTCCTAAGTATAAGTTCAGCAAACTCGATCTGGGGATGGAAGGTAGTGGAGGTGTATTATGGTTAAGGGGAGGAGTCTGGAACTTGGAGCTGATGATAGTAATATTTGCCTGCTCTGATCCAATACAGATCCGTATTCCCACAGGTTGAAGACAAATGGAGTACAACTACTCAGATGGAACGTTATGGTGAGTACATAACTTCTTTTTACCAAGCAAAATACTCAGCCCTCCTCCCAAGATGGATGAGCTGTTGAAAGCTGCTTACTGCCACCCTTCCTACTCAGCTTGTTAAACACCCAAGTTGCTAATCAGACTTGGGTTGTCTACTTCTCAAATCAAGACTGTAGCTCTCTGTGCCTTAGAGTTGACATTTGAGTGCTTTCTGGCTGACGTTTTCCTTCTGACAGGCCAGTCCAGTCAGCTAAGAGATTCCCTACAACAAAACATATTGGTGTGGAATTTATCATTTTAGGGGTGCATTTTCCACCTTTCATGGTTATCTAAAATCTCTGTTTTTGCCAGTTTAACAGATTTTACTTGTGAGATGCCTCTCTGAAGAGTTTGTATACTGCCTGCATGTTCTGTCTGCATCCCATCCACTTCTTTTTCATGGGGGGCTCTTGTTGCCGTAAGTTCTTCTGGATGAGTACTCATTTTAAGTGTTTATTTCATTACTGTAATAAAATATTTTATTATCCATTATTGTATGGGTGCTCCTCAGTTAAGTAAAGTTTAACTATCATTCACTAGCATCTTGTTCTGGATTACTGGTGTCAGAGCATTAGCAGTTATGTTTTCTTTCTTGGCTCTGCACTTTGCTATTAAATTGGTTTGCATTCACTTTGTGTTTCCTGTCCATTATGCTTAATGTGTGCATCTTCCAAATATGTATAGTAGAAATCCTATGTTGTTGTATCTTTTGGCTTTTCCCGGTTAGGGGTCGCCACAGCGGAACTCCGGTCCGCTAATGATTGGCAGTAGATTTTTTACGTACCGAGTTGCCAGCCCTGACGCAGAACCTTCAATGAAGGTACGCCCATTCACGCATGTCTCCACACAGAAGACGCTTTAGCTGAGAATTGAACAACGCTACCGCAGCACCACCACTGCAGTTCTATAGTAGGTAGACATCCTATATTTTGTTAAATCCTTTATTTTGTTTTTGTGAAACATTGAAGGTAATCTGATGTGCTTGTAACCCTGGTCCCCTCTGAAAATGGGCTCCCTCAATTAATGCTCATCTGTCAACAGTAAGTGTAACAGTCTGTTACTGATTTTCATTGAAGTCTGGAACAAATACCAGAGAGCTTGTTCTAGCACACCTGATTCCAAGTTGGTGCTGATTTTCATTTAAGTATGGAACAAATACCATAGAACATGTTCTAGCACACCTGATTCCAAGTTGGTTACTGATTTTCATTAAGTATGGAACAAATACCATAGAACATGTTCTAGCACACCTGATTCCAAGTTGGTTACTGATTTTCATTTAAGTATGGAACAAATACCATAGAACATGTTCTAGCACACCTGATTCCAAGTTGGTGCTGATTTTCATTTAAGTATGGAACAAATACCATAGAACATGTTCTAGCACACCTGATTCCAAGTTGGTTACTGATTTTCATTTAAGTATGGAACAAATACCAGAGAGCATGTTCTAGCACACCTGATTCCAAGTTGGCTTAACCAGAAGTCCAGAATTCTCAGTATTTGAATTCTGCCTTCTTTCGACCTACAAGTTGACAATCTTTTCTTGGAAGATGCTATTTTAATCTGTATTTCCTTTATTTTAAATGATGTAGAAACTGTTGGTTCTGTGGCCAAGAGTGAGAGAAAACCCTGAGTGAAAAAGCAGATGAGTTGGAATTGATTAGCAGCTCAGGAAGCTACAACAGATGGCTGTGCCTGTCTGAGGAGTGAGTGGGCAGGTTAGGGCCATATGTTGAAACACTGCCAACCTTAAGAGAGGCTACACTTTCCCCTGGGCATGCATGTGGCTCGCCAAACCATGTGGTAGCCTTCATTGTGGGTGTGCAGAAGTGTGTACACTAGTACGGGAAGAGCATAGTGGACCACTTAGTGATGGAAAGTGCAAGCCCCTCAGCCAGGAGAACAGGATTAGATCTAATTAGAAAACACAGGTGGGAGGGGTAAGATGTAATTACTAAACACTCCTCATCTTAGAGATGGCGCAGGATAGTGGCCGTGGCAGAGAGGTGATAATCCACTAGGTGGGCGTTAAGGCTTAAGGGTTTGGACGCTTGTGATATCAGCTCTCTACTTTATGCCATCCCATTATATGGAAGGTTCATGTTCTATATACTCTGAAATGCAAACAACCTCCCTATGTGCCTGGAAGACAGCTTCATCTGGTCAGTTTTTATCCATGGTGACTGTGACCATGTTGTCTCTGTCAGGGGAAAGAATGTGACCAAGACTAATTAGGGTTCGCTGATGGTCAACATGTGGGATGGCATATGCACCTGGGAAAAATTATTTCTAAACTGAAATATCATTGTTGTGAAAGGCCTTTCAGCAACTTATGGTCTTTGCCAAAGATTTGAAGTGTCTGCTCAAGCCCTGTGAGAAACTTCATAGGTTGAATGTATGCATTGTTTATGAACATTACAATACTTATATCTGGAACCACTAATTAGTCAACATATTTTTTTTTTTGAAAAACATAACCTGACTTCATGGTATGTTTGTTGCATTTCTGTTGTTAAAGATAAGATAGTTGACCCTGTGTGCATCTGTTTAATCCAACTGCTGTCACAGTATAGTAGTGACTTATGCTGTTTACTTTAAAACTGTATCTGTGGCTGACATCAGTTAGTGCCTCTTTGCCTAGAGTCACATTTTTAGCAAATAATAAAGATTGTCTGCAATCTCTTGGTGAGCACCTCGTTTGGACTGGGCTGTTCATAATGTGATCTCTCATTTGTATTATCATTTTACCAATGATCAATTAGACTACATTGAATGAGTATTACTTTAAATTTAATCTTGGGTTTGGTGACTACAAAGTAATTTATGCTACAGGGATCTGCGGCAGGGGATGTGAGGTACCCACAAACACACAAACTTGCTGTAGGCATGCAAATGAATTGGTATTCTCTGAAATATGTTGAAAACAAACTGACCACGCCTGAAGTATGGAGGATCCGTCCCTGATATGTTATTACATCATTTAGATTTTTTTTTTACTTTGCAGGATCACCTTATGTGGTATGGGTTGTACTGCAGCCTCAAGTTTTGTACCTGTTGGGGGCTCATGCATGTAACACCAGTTAACTGGAGGAAATTTCTTTAAATAAAAAAGTAAATATAATAGCTACCAAATGCTACAACTTTAAGAGCTTCTCAGTCTGCAGATAAGCTTGCCGTTATAAATGTGACGAGGTATGGGTTCTGCATTTTGCAAGTATTTCTTATAAGATTGCTGCCAGTTAGGACATTTATCTTAAAATGTCACCTTTTCTTTTATCATGATGGGTCGTGTGACAATTCACTGATGTGTTTTGGGGGTTCTGCATGGAAATCTGATTTTGAAGTATCACTGTGGGTTATTTTCTTTGCATACAACAACTTGTTTATTGAAACACTGAATATATACATTTTTGAAAAATAGATCTTATACATGCTCTTATTTTGAAATAAAAATGTGTATCATATGACTTAATAGTTTTGTATCAGCTACATAGAGACCATGATACATTTCTACATTTTAAGTTGTTGATATTTCTGAGTGAAGCCAGAGTGGCTTGGTACTTTTTTTAAGATGTCAGTTTTGGTGAGATCCGCTTATTTAAAATGTTTCTCATTATTTACAGCTTGCACTGCAGACCTTTGGTGCTATCCAGAAGTTACTTAAGGTAAGAAATGAGATTATAGGGCTGTATGTTGAAATATACCCAGTAAGTTTTGTTTGTAAGTAGTGTACTGTTGAAAAATTGTGTGTGTGTGTGTCTGTCTGTGTGTGTGTGTCTGTCTGTGTGTGTGTGTGTCTGTGTCTGTGTGTGTTTGCGTGTTTGTGGAACTGACACTCGGCGATCCTTTAGGGTTTGTCAGGTAAGTCCCTTGCTGGAGAAATCCTAACAAAGTTTTATTTTCCTGGGGAAAACTTAATTTTTTTCTGTGAAATTGTTAATTTTTGGCTAAGAAACATGTCAGGGGATTTTTACTTTGTAAATGCTTATGTGAACAGACTGCATTAAATCCATTTCCTGACTGTTTTTGTACATAATTTTGTAAAAAATACATATTAGGGGCACAACTTTGTTTTTTTTGAGGACTTTAAGTGTCTTTCTTATGTGAAAACCACTTTTTTTGCTGTACTAAGGTCTACAGACTCTTCCAGGCACCGCTACTTGTTTGTGTGGCTTCTTTCTTGGCTGAATCCATGGAGCAGATTCCACCCTCCACAGTTCTTACCCTAAATGCAAGAAAAAGAAGAAAAAAAGAAAATTAGTAAGGAGTCCTTGGGTGTCAAGCTAGCTCTTCTTCTGTGTCATATGCCAGTGGGTGGCTCCACTATGCCTGGACTTGGTTCCTCAGATCGCCCATCTTTTTCTCTCGGTCCTTCTGATGTAGCATCTACAGCAACAGTGGGCCAGTGCACGTTATTTGTAGATGTACGGATGTCCTCTGTGGGTAAGGAAGAACTACTCTTGTTGTTCTTGATGAAACGGGTGGGTGAAGGTCTACTGCTTTTCTGGAAAAAGGGTTCCTGATCCCTGGGGTAGTGTACCTGTCTTGGATCAATCTCTTTCCATGGATTCACCCAGGAAAAGAAAACAAAAATTAAGAATGTGACTTCTCATAGGCTCATCGGTAAGTACTAGGCTAGCGCTCCTTGTGGGCCATTTTAAGCTTAGCCAGTTTCCCTTTTTGTGTTCACATGAATTTGCCCCATTTGGTTAGAGATTTGCCTTACCCATTCCATAGCTGATACCATAAATAATTTGAGGGGACTCATGCAAAGGATAAAGCATTTAGGAGCAGACTCTGTTCATTATTAGTACAGGGGCAGTCCTGGAGTAATTTTTCTTTTTCCCATCGATACATCCAAGTTATGCTTGAATATGGACAGTGATGAACTTTGTTTTATGTGGATGGGGAGTTTGTCCTTGAGTAGCAATAGCCTCTGTGAGATATACCTGTTCCTCTAAACCATTCTGTTGATGTTGCAGAAGAGGTTTAGATCTTTAGACCAAGTATTTCTGATGCCATTTGACTTGCTGATGTGCAGTAAATCTGTCAGTGCTGGGTTGGAGGATAGCTTGTATGCCAGACACAGGTCACACAGTCTGTAGTATATCAAGTGTAGTGACATGGCTTTGAATCAGTCCATGTAGGACATGTTGTTTAGGCCTTTTATCCTTTTAGTAAGGGGCATTTGTGGGCATTCCAGTTGTTGCATGTGTCTGGACAGATACATACCAAAGGGGGCATTATATTCAATGACTGTCCTGATGAGGGCTTAGTAAAGGAAGACAGTGACATCCCTAAATCTAGACACAATCCCTTTGTTTATAAGCTGTGCAGTATATTATGACTTTCTTACAATAATAGACACATGTTGGTTAAAAGTTAGGTCACTGTCCACGTACGTTCCCAAATCCCAAAAAACTGGGTTAACTTCTAGGGGTGTATTTGTTAGCATGGTAGTTCTAAGGATAGATGACTTCCCAAAGGATACAGTAATGCATTTTTTTAACATTTGGTTCCAATCCATGATTTTGGCACCAGATTTTTATTTGGTACAAACCTTCCTGCAGGATGGCTAAGTCATTTGGGGATTCAGTAACTGCTCCTAACTTGCAGTAATCTGCATACTTAGTCAGCTAGAGCCCTTTGGTAATGGCTTTTCTTTCAGAAAAGTAGATGTCAAACAGGAAACGTCCAGTGCAAAACCCTGGGTGGGACTCTACTAGTGACTTGTCTCTTTCTGGAGGTAACTTCACCTATTTTGATTTCCTGTGTCTTATCTGTGAGCCAGGTGGCAATCCAGTGGGGTTTATTCCCAGTTTCTCTAGCTTTTCTACTATTCCTGAGTGGGGAATTTTCAAAAGCTTTGGCCAGTTGAGGTATGTGGTGTGTGCTGTTTTGCCTTCATTCAGTGCTTTGATGACCTTTTCAAAAACAATCCGCCATGTTGTGTAAGCATGACCTGCTCTTGATGACTCCAACCTATGAGGGGTCTAGTCTTTGGAAGTTACCTGTTATGATTGATTAGTTCAATGATAAGTCATTCCATGGCTTTACATATGCAGCTGGTCAGACTTATGGGTCTGTAATTGACTTGGTCTGTGGAAGGTTCGCCCTTATGCAGGGGAATGACTATAGCTGTTCTCCATTCATTTGCTACAAAACCTGTATGGAGGCCGAGATTGTTGTTAGGGGTGTGGCTAAATCATGCATGTTAGGTAGTCCAATCTCTCCTTCATGTTTACATATGGTTCGGAGCCAATCCTTGGCTCCAACTCGGCCGATTTTCAAGCTCGAAGACTTCTGGTTGGTTCGTGGCTAAGCAGGTATCCCATGGTGCACCAGTGCAATCCCCAGATTTCATTTGCCACGTTGACGAGTTTGGATGTGCTTCTCTTGGCTCTGGCTAAGTTTTTGCAATTTTTCATTATTCTAGTATATTTAGATAATTATTGAATATATACATTATAGGACTTATCTTTATTGTCTTGTGGTTGTGTGACCTTATTAGTGGTATCCTGTGTACCAGTAGTTAGGCGCAATTGCACTTTGCCTAGACCGTTAGTTTTGGTGGTTTCGCCCTTTTCTTCCTGTTATTACAGTTAGGATTTACCTAAATTGCCTTGTGGCTTTGTGTGTCTAGTATAGTAGTTTCCTGTATTCAGTAGTTAGACGCACTTGATTTTTTCTTCTCTAGAGAATTAGTTTGGCGAGTTCGCCGTTTTTAATCAATAGGGACTCCTATTGATTATTTCCTGTCAAGCGATTATTGTTGACTGGTGGTCTTTCGCGGTGACCCGCTAAAGTCTTAATTTCTTACACTTGTTAATTGCTACCCTTGAGCGTGTGTGTGTGTGTGTGTGTGTGTGTGTGTGTGTGTGTGTGTGTGTGTGTGTGTGTGTGTGTGTGTGTGTGTGTTGTGCCTTCTTGGTCTGTTTGAATTAGAAGATATGATTCTTTACAGGGCTAGGCCCGTTTAACTTAGAGGACCTAGTCCTCATGTTGCTTCCACTGTATTTTAATTGAAATATTCTTCTGTGTGACTGAATCTGTCTAGTGTTTAGTGGAAAATCTAGGTTTCTATCTTACACCAGGCTAGGCCTGTTTAACTTAGAGGACCTAGTCCTCATGTAATTCGTCTGTAGGGCTAGGCCCGTTTTAGTTAGAGGACCTAGTCCTCAGTCAATTTCTTCTCTTTCTTTTTTTCCTCTGATTGCTTGTGGGTTGCAATGTCTAAGGATAGCAAGGAGCACAAACCCTCTGGGTTTAAAAAAATGTATGAAGTGCTCCCAGAAAATGTCTTTGACCGATGGCCACAGTAGCTGTGTCTACTGTTTGGGAGCCATCCTTTGCAAGAATCATGTTTGTTCTATCATGCTTTCTCTCCTAGAGTGTTGCAGGAGAGAAAGAACAAACTGATACTCAGGGGGTCTTTTGAAGCCAACCTTCAAGGAAGCTTTGTCTGGTTCTTCGGCTTCCTCATCTAAGTCAGGATCTGACAAAATCTAAAAGTTCAAAAAGGCCTTCTCTGGCACTGGCTACTGTTTCGGAGCTGCCTGCCAAATTAATAAAACCTGCCTCCTCGACTCCTCAGTCTTTGGAGCCGAAGGAAAGCACTGTGGTTTCGGTGTCTGTCACAGATACTTCGGTGCCAACTGCTGAATCCTCGCAGATAGTTGACTCTGCTTCTCGGAGCCTGATTGTAGAGTCCCGACCGGTCTCTTTGATGGTCAAATCTCCAGTGCCTGCTAGGTCGAGTTCCCCAACCTTATCTTCCAGGTCTGCCAGAAGAAGATGTGGAGAGGGTAGTACTGAGATTCCTCAAGTCGTCTGCCCTGCCTAAATTTTTGTTGGCACCGACCCAATCGGCCTCGGAGCCACTCAAACCAGTCTTGTCTCCATCCATGATTCCTCCTCCGAGCCATGCTGGTTTTTCGGAGCTGGAGTGCTTGTTACCAATATAGGAACCCTTGGTTCCGGCTCCCCTTGCTGTTGCATTGGAGCAGAGTTCGGCTCCGACATGCTCGGCTCCATCCATCTTGTCCAGGGACCAAAGCTCTTCTGTTGGCACGGAGGGGGAGATTTTGAATTGATCTTCATCGGTTCCGAGCCTTCCTCTCGGTGCATCCGCCAGGGTGAGCTCGGACCCTGCATCTATCTCGGAGCCGATAGCTCTGGCTCTGGCACCGTCCTTTGTCTCTTCGGAGTGGAGACGGTCTTCGGAGCTGGAGAGATCTGCTTTTGAGGTGATGAGGAGTATGCTGTTACAATCTACAGCCCCTGCCAGTGGTACAAGCACTCTTCCCCGCAGGGCTCCCACTTCGGTCTCAGTCCCTACTCTCTCCGGAGACAGCAGACACCCACAGCCTCAGGAGCCACCGGCTGGTGGCCCCCACTCTTCCGGGGCATCCCCAGAAGGTCCTGTTAAGAAGCCTCCATGGAAGAGAGTATGCAAGAGGAAGCATATTGACTCCCAGGATGAGTCTCTGACATCAGACACTGACCTCAGTGAGTTGGAGGGGTCCCCTAAGTCGTCCTCTGATGATGTCTCCTTTGTGGACATCTAGAGATACTTAAACAGAGGTATGACTGGCCCACTGTCAACCCTTCTGATGAGGAGTCCGTGTACCTGAAGGCTTTCGGGTCTCAACCCTCTGCCTCTTGGGTGTTTCCACCTTTCGATGAGCTAATGGATCTGGTTAGGAGGAAGGTGTGGGATACTCCCGATGCCATGGAGCCAGTTCCTAGAAGACCAAATAAATTCCTGTCTGCCCCTCCTGGAAAAGAATTCTTGTCTAAGGGTGTTCTCATAGATGCCATGGTGGTGGCAGCAGCCACGAAGAAGGTGTTGGCGGAGACTTCTTCCTCTGTACATCCGCCAAACAAGGAGTCTCGACAGATGGACAGATTTGGGAAGTGCATATTTAGTTCAGCGGCCTTTACACTTCGATCCCTGAACTATCTTACCCATTTCACGAGGTTGCAGAGGGATCTCCTCAAGGAGTTAGGAGATTCCATACAGGGTGCTTGTCCTGAGGGAGTCCTGGATAGGATCTCTGCTCATTTGTCCACCCCAAATTCTGTGGTTAACTCCACCATGCGGCTCATATCTCATGCGGCTGATGGAGCGAGCAGAGCAGCGGGTTCAGGAGTTGCCCTTAGGTGCCACTCCTGGATGCGCTTGTGTAATTTTGCGGAGCCGCTCAAGTCCACCTTCATCAACACCCCATTTGATGGTTCCTCCTTGTTTGGTTCCAAGGTGGAAGATGCACTCACTCGGTATGAACAAGAAGGAAAGACTCTCTCTGCCACGAGAGTCCGTTTTACCGTCCCCTCTCGACCATACCCCAAAGGTCAAAGGGGAGGTAAGATGTGGTTCAAAAAGTCCCAGAGGGCGTTTCCAGACACACATAGTGAATCCTCCTTCAGAGGCAGAGGAGGAGGAAATGGTAGATGTCTCTCTAGAGGCAGGGGTGGACCGCAATACCAACAAGACCGTGGTTCCTTTCGAGGGCGGCCTTATCAGCACTTCTGATGTAGGGCCCGACTGTGTTTCTCTGGGGCCAGTCGGGGGTCACATCTCTTTGTATCCAGAAGCCTGGCTAAATTTAACCCAAGACAAGTGGGTACAAAGAGTCGTTACCAGAGGATATATCATACCCTTTTCCCTGCCACCATTTGTTCCCAAGAAGATCCCAGATGTTGCACCCAATCACAGGGATCAGGCAACTGTGGAGATCAACAAGTTGCTGTCAAAAAGAGTCATCCAGCTCGTGCCAGCAGACCAGATAGGATCCGGAACTTACTCCAGGTTCTTTTTAGTTCCAAAACTAACCGGAGACTGGAGGCCAGTATTGGACCTCAGCAGATTAAACGAATCCGTGAAAAAGGACAAGTTTTGGATGGTAACACTGCAGTCAATACTCCCGTTGTTAGGGAAAGACTATTGGATATGCTCTCTAGATCTCCAAGACGCCTACTACCATATAAAAATGGACAAGGCATCAAGGCGGTATCTGCGCTTCCGGCTGGGAGCCAGTCATTATCAGTTTCGTGCTCTGCCCTTGGTCTCATCACAGCCCCCAGGTGTGTTTACCAATTGCATGGCAGTAGTGACAGCTCACCTGAGAAGTCAGGGATTCCAGGTGTTTCCGTATTTGGACGACTGGCTCCTGACTTGCCCCCACCAGGCATCTACTTCTCCAAAACGGGAACATCAGCATCCAGCTTTGTGCTCAACTAGGGATCTCCATAAATTGGGAAAAATCTGCATTACTGCCCTCACAATCTGTGATTTTTATAGGCGCAGAGGTAGACACAGTGGATATGAGTTTGTCTTCCCGCCGAAAGAGCACAAAACCTCATCTCACAAGTTCAGCGACTTCTCCCACTTCGGAAGGTCAAAGCAAAGTGGATTCTTCATCTTCTTGGAATGATGGCCTCAACCATTCTGTTAATACCTCTAGCCAGGTTGCATATGAGAATCCTTCAATGGCTCCTGTTCTCCCAGTGGTCATTCCAATACCTACCTCTGAATCACTCTATTCTGCTGACAGAATCATGCAAAAAGGACCTTCGTTGGTGGATAGCCCCCAACAATTTGTTCACAGGAGCTCCCTTTGTGCCTGCCTAACCCATTGTCACTGTGACCACGGATGCCTCCCAGGTCAGGTGGGGGGGGGGCATTATCTGGGCAGGACGGTCCACAGCACATGGCAAGAACATGAGGCTCATCTGCATATCAACGTTCTGGAGATGAGAGTGGTGCTTCTGACGTTGCAAGCACTTCAGTACCTTCTTCCTCCAGGGACGATTGCGACACAGTCGGACAACATGTCAGTTGTGTGGTATATCAACAAACAGGGCGGTACCAGATCTTATCAACTCTGTTGAGAAGCCATGCGAGTTTGGGAATGGGTGATTTCTTCCCAGCGCTTTCTGGTGGCAACGCACATTCCGGGGGCAACCAACGTGATAGCCTACAAGCTGAGCCGGGCAATCCTGCTGCCCCACGAGTGGTCTCTGAAATGGGAAATAGTGGAACAGATTTTTCTAAAATGGGGACAACCTTGCTGCAACCTTTTTGCCAGTCCAGTCAATGCCAAGTGCAGCAGTTATTTTTCCCTAATTCCCCCTCCGGGGGAAGCACCCAGAGACGCTCTGGTACACGATTGGCCCACGGGATTTTTCTATGCCTTCCCTCCTTTTCCTCTAATCTGATCCTCATTGCCCCTTACTGGCCTCAACAGGTCTGGTTTTCCTTCCTCGAGCCTCTTCTCCTGGATGATCTTTGGATCCTGGACCCAGTTCCAGATCTACTGACCCACATGTCAGGTTTGCTACACCCCTCTCTCCACACCCTCAAATTGACAGCTTGGCTGATCCAGTTCCATCTCTAGTCAGGCTTTATGATGTTTCATCGTCAGTGTCCCATATTCTTTTATCCTCACACAAACCATCAACCAGAAGGCTGTATGACAGTAAGTGGAAAAGGTTTTCTATTTGGGCACAGAAAATGAATGTGGATCCTTACACCACTCCCGTTCCCTTAATTCTGGAATTCCTTTCTGAGCTTTTCCAGCAGGGATCTGCCGCAGCCACCATCAAAGTACAATTGGCGGCTATTTTAAATTTTTATTTGGGATCTCCAAATGTTAACCTTATGTCGCATATGTTATGTAAAATCTTCTTGAGAGGAGCCACCTTGCTGAGACCACCTTTACAGTAACTTGTGGCTTCTTGGGACTTAAATTTTGTGTTGTCCAAACTAACATCCCCTCCTTTTGAATTGTCTCATTCAGCTTCCTTAAAGTATTTATCTTGGAAGACTGTGTTTTTGGTAGCTATAACATCAGCCAGACGTGTTTCTGAGCTACATGCCCGGTCTATTAAACCACCTTATTTAGTTTTTCATAAAGACAGGGTTTCTTTATGTACCAGTCCTTCATTTGTCCCCAAAGTTTGTTCTTCTGCCACATTGAACCAGTCCATTGAACTCCCAGTCTTCTTTTCCAATCATAGCAATGCAGCGGAATACCTTTTTCACCAGTTGGATGTTCACAGACAGCTGTGTTTCTATTTGCAACGGACCAAAGAATTTCGGAAGTCAGACTAATTGTTCATTTCCTTTTCTGATTCCAGATTGGGTTTGCCAGTTTCTAAGGTGACATTGTCTAACTGGATTTCGAGTTGCATAGCTATCATCTACAGTTCGGAGGGCAGACCCTTACCTCACAGGATCAAAGCTCACTCTACCAGGTCTCTGTCTACCTTTGCAGCCTTTCAAGCCAGGATACCAATTGATCATATCTGTGGGGCAGCTACGTGGGCTACCCCTCACACCTTTATTACTCATTATAAGTTGGATTTGGCTTCTAGGGGTAGAGCATCCTTTGGCTCCACTGTGCTCAGGAGTATCTTCCAATGAGCCACCCAAGAATTAGGTGCTAGGGACACTGTCCCATATGTAAAAATGAAGGTGAGATTGGACTACCTAACATAAAGAAGTTATGTACTCACCATAACGTTCCATGTTTGTAGTCCATCTCACCCTTCATTTTTACCAACCCTCCCTCCTGCCCCCATCCCGGAAGATATGGAGGTAATATTATAAATTTCTTGGTTGGCGACCCTTTAGTATTGACTTGTTATTTAAGGGTTTCTTTCTATCTCTTTCTATTGCTAGTGAGCAGCAAACAAGATCTGGGGATTGCACTGGTGCACCATGGGATACCTGCTTAGCCACAAGCCAACCAGAAGTCTTCGAGCTTGAAAATCGGCCGAGTCGGCTCCGAACCCATGTGTAAAAATGAAGGGTGAGATGGACTACCAACATGGAACGTTATGGTGAGTACATAACTTCTTTATGTTACTTAAGATGCATCAAGGGATATTGCCAGGACCCAGCCATGCAGTATTATTTGCTTCTGATAGCAATTTTAGGACTTGGTCTTGTGTTACAGCTGGAGGGGAACCAGTTTCAGGTATATCTTGAGGGGACAGAAGGAGGGGAGAGAGGGATAAAGTTAGAGCTACATTTATCAGCTAGTAGGTTTGCTATACCTCCAGCATCAGTATAGTTTGCATTATTCCCAATCAGCTTGGTGCCTTGCTGTGTTGTGCTTTCGAGATTACAAACTTAAGCCAAAGATGACTGCAAGGCATTTTTAGTTAGGTAGCTATTTTAGAGTCAGACTTGGCTTTGGTGGTTTTTATTCAGCTCCTGATAATTTCAGTGACAAGGGCTGTACCGTTTAGGAGTTACTCTTCTTACTTTTTGGTTAAACTGTTTTCCTTTTATTATAAATCTTGTTGATAGTATGTTTCCAGCATGTAGGTTTATTTCTGGGGTTTGCCCTGTACTTGTTCCTGTGTGGTACAGCTGCATCAGTGCAGCTGTTTACATGCTGGTATGGTGTGGTGGTGTACATTTCTGTGTATTCAGTGGTGTTAACTGGGTTTAGTGGGAATTTGAAGCTTGCCAATGTATCACTTAGGAGTAGGGACACTTTTTTCCGCATCAATGTCTGTGGACAGGAAAGACTTGCTGGGATTTACTATGTTATTAATTTCCACTTTCTTCTGACAAGAAAGAGTTTTCTATCTTTCTGACACCGATTTTCAGTCTGAAGAGCAGGGTAGTGGAGGGAGAATGTTTTTCTTCAGCGTTTTCCTCTCAAGCTCAAGATTCTGATTCTGAGGAAGTTATTGCTTGAGATTTCCCTCCAGAAGACCTGTCTTTTCCTGAGACCTCATCTGAAATAAGAGGTATTTCAGTGGGAACAAAATGAAATTCCAATTTTCCAGCATAAGTTTTGTGATTTGTTATATTTGGGCTTTTCACAGCCTGCAGCTCCATCTGCTTGTTTTCCTCACAGCTTACAGTTTACCTGATGTCAACCTCCTGCTTCTAAAAAGCCTCATCAGTAGCACAAGTTAATTCAGATTCACAAATATCTGTTTTTTAACCCCAGAGAAGACCCTGCAGGGATTTCCTTATACAAAACTGCTTCTGCCAAACATTCTGAATGTAAAACAAATAGGATTAGTATTGGCAAAGAAAATAAGGGACTCAAATTCAAGGATATAATTGGTAAAGTAATCAAAAATAGGCTTTATTTCAGATGATATTATTTTGTACATGATAAATCCAGAAACAAAAAGGCTATAGCTGTAAATGTTGTACCCACACATTAATCGTTTCCCCAGTACCTTTCTCCCTTGCACTTCTCTTTTCTTCTGTTCTTCCCTCTGCATGCCTAACAACTATAAAGTGGATTTTTTGCTCTAGAGAGGGAAAGGTAATAGAGTGGGATGAGGCCATGCAGAAGTGTGGATCAGGTTAGAGACCGTCTTCTTTACCAGGGATTGAAGTCAGACTGTAGACAAAGAGAAACGGATTTAGGGACTCATAAATGAAGGACCAGCTCCAGTACAGTTTTTATTTGAGTCTAGAACAGAAGCCACTGTTTAAAAAGGGCTAATAAGGACATGTAGACTATTGTATGATAACTGTAAGAGTGAATCAGATGAGGTTGGAATGGAAAGCAATTTACAAGGGAACAATGGAAGGACATATCTAAGTCCAGAAGGTTTTAAGATATTTGCTTGGTGTTTTATACTCCAAACAGACTTCAGAGAATGTTTCCTTATGTAGATAGCAAATGCTGGAAGTGAGATGAGATGAGAGAGAGAAAAAGAGAGAGAGAGAGAAGTAACTGGGAACATGTTTTTTGAGAATGTGATGAGTTGGTAGATTTTAAGACTACACTACAAAGTAACCTGTCAGAAATATTGGGGGAACAAATGGCTGTAACCAAGGAGACAGTTTTTTGAGGTGGATACAGGATATGAATAGTCTAGACATAGTAAGGCCTTATTAAGTTTAATGCTATTGGCCGCCAAAAACAATTACTGGAAAATGGAAATCAAAATCTAAACCATCTGTAATTGAAGCATTGAATATTTTTAAAAGAGACAAAATATAGGTAAATGGGATCTGTAGAAATGGGAAGGGGTAAATGACATAGAAATAAATGGAATTTGTGGTAATGATACATGCAGAGTAAAGTTCAAGAGCAGGAGTGACGTGTAAGGGAATGCATAAATTGAGCAGTTTATGTAATGTTGGAGTGAATGACTGCTATTATAAAGAAAGAAAACATATATGTAACATGTAGTACATTAAAAATGTTAATATGGTTTGTTTCTTTTCTATTAAGGTATGTGTGCCTATATCTTATGTGATAATTTAATGAAGGTGTTTAAAAGATCCCAAATTCAGGCAAGTCATAGAATTGATGAGACATAGGTTCTCTTGGCTGATTGATCCTCCTTCCCTTGAGGAAGAGATCCTCCCGAAGGCCTTTTCAGTCTGACGCACCTGAATCATGGTTGGTCCCTCCCAATATCAAATGATTGATCTAGTTTTGGGAAAGCTTGGTGAAAGCCTGATGTTTCAATAGCTGTTGTGATGAACCTATAACAAGATCCTATATCCTCTCAAAGTGGCCTCATCGGAGTAAGGCTCCTCTCACAGGTTCTCTCTTGGTGAAAACAACCACCAAAAGAGACCCCTTTGTTGAGAGTCAAGTGATCCACCCTCCAGATAAGAATTATTGGCTGATGAATTGCATTTAGAGGCACATTTTTGTGTCTGGTACTTTTGCAACGAGGGCACTGAACGATTGCACACATGACCAGCTTTCAGTATTATCAGGTAGAGAAGACCCTTGACATATTAAAGCTTGCCTCACAGCAATCTCCTTGGCAAGGTAGAATCACAGGTGATAACAATGGAGAGGGTCACCTCCCATGTCTGTGAAGTTGACACACAGTACACTGGATTGGGGAGCAAAAGCAGCTAGGACATGTTTCACTACGAGACACCAAGCTGGTCTCAGATTGTATGGTTTCATGGAAAACTTCAGGTCATCCTTCACCAGTGCCTCCTTTGATCATTCCTCAATCATTGGACCAAAAATGAAGAAGAGCTTGCTGCAGAAAATGGTCTTGGCTCCTGGAGTGAAGTTCTCTTCTCTGCAGCAGTCTCTTCAGAGACCAGAAGGGTGTGAAGAACTTATGGCACCCATCAACAGTATGACAGGAACTCCACTGGCTGTTGGGAGTTCTGCAGTGAATGCCACCATAGGGGTAGAGGGACACAGGTGGACCACTAAATCATGATGTTCTGGAGTCCTATCCCACCTTCATTCTTACAAATGGGTTCGGAGCTGATCCTCGGCTCCGACTCTGTCGATTACAAAGCTCAAAGTTGGCTCGTGGCAAGGTAGGTATCCCATAATGCAGTAGTAACAATCCCCAGATCTCGTTTGCTGCTCTACGAATTCAGAAGTGTTCTCTTTCTTGGCCGTGGCTAAGTTGGAGTATTTTTCTTCAAATATTGATAATGTTCTTTTTTGACTGTAAACTTAATTTAGTATTAATAGCTTTCTGTTGTTAACTTGCGAGTAGTTAATTAGTGTGTGTTTTCTGCAGTTTTATTGCAAACTGTTTCTGTGCAAATTGGTGTTGCTAAATGTTGGTCGTCATTTCCTCAGGCCTCCCTTAGTGGTATCCCTTCGTTTTCTCTTGTACTAGTTATTGTTAAACTTTCTTAGGTCCGTTTTTTTAGTTAGGACCTATTTTTTGCCTTCCTGTTGCTTGTTATTGTCCATCTCGCCTACTCCTCTTTTGAGGGCAAGGCCCATTTAAGTTAGAAGACCTAGTCCTCTATTGCCTTTCTCCCTTGTGTGTTGTTTGTTCAGCAGGGCTAGGCCGTGAAGTTAGAGGACCTAGTCCTTTATTGCCTTTCTCCCTTGTGTGTTGTTTCTTGAGCAGGGCTAGGCCCGTTTAAGTTAGAGGACCTTGTCCTTTCTTCTTATTGTGTGTCTACATTTACAGTCGTTGTTCTGGTAGCTATGTCTAAGGAAACTAAAGACCATAAACCTTCAGGTTTTAAAAAGTGCTTAAAATGCTCACAAGAAAATGTCCCTGACTGATGGGCATAGTATTTGTGTGCACTGTTTGGGAGCCATACATCTACCTTGGCAAGGTAGAATCACAGGTGATAGCAATGGAGAGGGTCACCTCCCATGTCTGTGAAGTTGACACATAGTACACTGGATTGGGCAGCAAAAGCAGCTAGGACATGCTTCACTACAAGACCCCAAGCTGGTCTCAGATGAGGAGACATGCACCATTTGCCATTCTTTTAGTTCATCCAGGAAAGGAAGAACAAACTGATTTTGAAAGGTCTCCTTAAACCTTCCTTTGAGGAGGATTTAGTTAGTTCTTCCTCTTCTTACTCCAGGTCTCCCTCTTCTAAAAAAGAGAAGGTTAAGTTGGTGAAAAGACATTCTCCTACACCAACTACTAAAGCAGGACCTCCAGAGAAAGTTGCCAAAATTGACAAATCTTCTACCTCTTCGGCTCTTCTGCCTTTGGAGCCGGTTGAGGTTATTGATACAGACCTTCCAGTTTCGGCTCCAAGTTTTTCGGAGGCTATAGCTGGATCCTTACCTCGGAGCCGGTCAAAAGACTTATTACTGGTATCCCTGACGCTTAGATCTCCAATTTTGCAGAGATTGCGATCCCCTAACTTGTCTTCCAGATCCTCCAGGAGTCTTTCTGAGGAGGATGTCGAGAGGTGGTGCTTAGACTTTTGAAGTTGTCGGCGCTAGCAAATTTTTTGGCTCCAACCTAATTGGTTCCAGAGCCATCTAAGGCCATATTACCTGTTTCTGTTTCTCCTCCGAGCCATACCGGTCTTTCGGAACCAAAGCTATCAGTGCAGTTTGTTGTGGAACCGTTGGTTCTATCACCCCAAGTGACTGTCTCGGAGCCAAGCTCTGCTCCGACACCTTCGGTGCAGTCCCTGGTGTCTAGGAGTCAAAGCTCATCAGTCGGCCCTGATAGGGATGCTTGGACCTGAACTTCTTTAGTTACGAGCCTACCTCTCAGTGCGTCGGCTTGGCTGAGTTCGGATCCTACATCTGTCTCGGAGCCGATTGCTCTGGAGCCGGGGGCTACTTCCGCTTCCTTGGAACTGGTGATG
The DNA here is from genome assembly GCF_019279795.1 of Protopterus annectens. NCBI lineage: Eukaryota > Metazoa > Chordata > Ceratodontiformes > Protopteridae > Protopterus > Protopterus annectens. The sequence goes on from NC_056750.1 coordinate 21,932,713, forward strand.
TCCTTGGAACCAGAGCGATCTGCCTTCGAGATGATGAGGAATGTGCTGTCTAGATCCAGTCTTCCGAGACCTCCCTAGAATACCCTTCTGAGGAGCCCCCTCGGAAGAGAACTTGCAAGAGGAAGCATGTAAACTCCCCTGATGAGTCCATCACCTCTGACACTGACCTCAAGGAGTCAGAGGGGTCCCCTAGGTCGTCCTGTGATGATATCACCTTCGTAGATATCCTAGAGATCCTGAAACAGAGAGGCGGCTGGCCCACCGTCAGCCCTTCTGATGAGTCAGTGTACCTGAAGGCTTTAGGGTCTCACCCTTCAGCCTCTTGGGTGTCTCCTACCTTTCGATGAGCTGTTAGATTTGGTGAGTCGAAAGGTGTGGGAAACTCCTGGCACCATGGAACCAATCCTTAGAAGGCCGAACAAATTCCTTTCAGCTCTTAAGGAAAAAGAGTTTCTGACCAAAGGTGTGCCTCTAGATGCCATGTTGGTGGCAGCAGCCACAAAGAAGGAACTAGCAGAGACATCCTCATCTGTCCACACACCGAACAAAGAGTCTCGAATGATGGACAGAAGATACGGGAAGCAAATTTTTTCTTTGGCGGCTTTTACACAAAGACCGCTGAATTACCTTACCCATTTTACTAGGCTTCAAAGCGATATCCTAAAAGAGCTGGGAGATGCTCTCCAAGGTACCTTAACTGAAGGAGTCCCTGAGAAGGTTACTGCCCAGTTGTCCACCTTAAACTCTATTGTTAACTGCTCCATGAGGCTGATATCTTACGCAACAGATGGAGCGAGCAGGGCAGCAGGTTCAGGAGTTTCCCTTAGGAGACACTCCTGGATGCGTTTGTCTAATTTTGAGGAGCTCTTCAAATCTACATTTACCAATGCCCCCTTTGACGGTTCCTCTTTGGAACAAAGGTAAAAACACACTCACCAGATGCGAGCAGGAAGGGAAGACTCTCTCTCTGCCGTGGGAGTATGTTTTTCTGTCCCTTCTAGACCATACCCTAAAGGTCAGAGAGGGGGGAAAATGTGGTTCAAGAAATCTCAGAGATTTTTCCCAGACGCACAAGGTGATTCCTTCTCCAGAGGCAGAGGAGGAGGAAATAGTGGTAGACATTGCCCTAGAGGCAAGGGGGGTCTGCAAAACCAGGGTGACCGCGATTCTTTTCGTGGACGTCTCTATCAGCGCTCCTAAAGTGTGGCCTGGCTGCACTTCTCTGGAGCCAGTCGGGGGGTCGCTTATCCTTGTACCCAGAACCCTGGCACAACATCACACAAGACAAGTGGGTATTAAGGATAATTTCCAGAGGATACTCCATACCCTTCTCTTTTCCACCTCATCTAACCAAGAAAATCCCAGATGTTCCACCCAATCACAGGGATCAAGCAACTATAGAAGTCCAAAAGTTGCTTCAAAAGAGAGTCATCCAAACTGTCCATGCAGACCAGATAGGATTCGGAACTTACTCCAGATTCTTTTTAGTGCCAAAACGAACAGGGGACTGGAGGCCCATCTTGGATCTCAGCAAGTTAAACGAATCAGTGAAGAAGTCCAAGTTCCGAATGGTAACACTGCGGTCTATTCTCCCTCTGCTAGAGAAAGAGAATTGGATGTGCTCCATAGACCTCCAAGATGCGTACTACCACATAAAAATGGACAGAGCATCAAGGAGTCATTTATGCTTCCGGCTGGGAGCCAGTCATTACCAATTTCGTGCTCTGCCCTTTGGTCTCACCACAGCCCCTCAGGGTGTTCAACAAATGCATGGCGATAGTAACAGCTTACTTGAGATGTCTTGGATTCCAAGTGTTTCCGTACCTGGATGACTGGCTCCTGACTGCCACCACCAGGCATCTATTTCTACAAGCCAGGGATTCAACCATCCAAATCTGTACTCAGCTAGGCATCACTATAAAGTGGGAAAAGTCTGCCTTGTCACCCTCTCAATATGTGACTTCTATAGGTGCAGAAATAGACACAGTCGCAATGATGGCTCACTTTCCTTCAGACAGAGTGTTAAATCTAAGACAAATATACAGCCTGCTTCCCCAACACAAGGTCAAAGCAAAGACAGTGTTCAAACTCCTGTGAACCATGGCCTCTACTATAACCCTAGTTCCGTTAGCCAGGCTACATATGAGAATGCTACAACGGCTACTGTTTTATCAGTGGTCTCTTTAGCAACTGCCTCTGTCTCATCCCATTTTAATAACGGAATCTTGCAAAAAGGACCTTCATTGGTGGATCCAGTCCAATCAACTAACGATAGGGAGACCATTCATTCCTCGCCAACCCGTTGCTACTGTGACCACAGATGCCTCCCAGATTGGGGGGGGGGGGGCATTATCTAGGAAGGACAGTCCAAGGCACATGGCAAGAACACGGGGCTCACTTGCATATCATTGTCCTAGAGATGAGAGCACTGCTACTAGCATTGCAAGCACTTCATGACTTTCTTCCTCTAGGGACAATAGCAATCCAACCAGACAATATGTCAGTGCTATGGTATATAAACAAACAAGGAGGAACCAGATCCTACCCCCTGTGTCGAGAGGCTCTACATGTTTGGCAGTGGGCGATATCTTCCCAATGCTTTCTAGTTGCAATGCATATCCCGGGGAGAACCAATGTGATAGCCGACAAGCTCAGCAGGGCAAACTTGGTGCCTCACATGTGGTCTCTGAATCAGAAAGTCACAGAACAGATTTTCTGCAAATGGGGACAGCCTTGCTGTGATCTGTTTGCCACCCCAATGAACATCAAATGCAGCAGCTACTTCACCCCCCCCCCCCGGGGGGGGTGGAGACACCGAGAGATGCACTTGTCCACAATTGGCCCTCGGGACTTCTTTATGCTTTTCCTCCCTTTCTGCTAATATTGAAAGTTATCCAGAAAGCAAAGACTTTGGGAAGCAGAATGATTCTCATTACTCCTTAGTGGCCTCATCAGATTTGGTTCCCCTTTCTCGGGCCTCACCTTCTGGATGATCCATGGACTCTGGACCCAGTACCAGACCTTCTGACACATATGTCACGCACGTTCCATCCCTGAGTCCACACCCACCACTTGACAGCATGGCTGCTCCACTTCCATCCCTAGTCCGGCTTCATGATTTCCCCCCTGCGGTTACTCATATCCTGACATCTTCTCATAAACCTTCAGCGAGAAAATTGTATGCTATCAAGTGGAAAGATTTTTTCTCTGGGCACAAGCTAGGAACATAGCTCTATACACAGCCTCCATTCCCTTAGTGTTAGAATTTCTAATTGAGCTGTTAAATCAGGGATCAGCTGCTGCAACAATCAAAGTTCAATTAGCAGCTATCTCCAGTTTTCATTTGGGGCAACATGAACCTAATCTTATAGCTCACAGATTGTGTAAATCATTTTTAAAAGGCACTACCTTACTAAGACCTCTTTTTCAAAAACCTATATCTCCCTGGGATCTAAACGTTGTTCTTTCAAAACTTACCTCACCGCCTTTTGAACCTTCACATACATGTGATTTAAAGTTCCTTTCACAGAAGACCATTTTTCTGGTAGCCATTACATCCACCAGAAGAGTGTCAGTGCTGCAAGCATTCAGTCAAACATCCTTACTTGATATTTCATAGAGACAGAGTTTCCCTTCGCACTAATCCTTCCTTCATCCGTAAGATGTGTTCACAATCAAATATTAATCAAACTATTGAACTGCCAGTCTTTTTTCCAAATCATACAAACAAAGCAGAATATAAGTTTCATTAACTTGATGTACACAGACAGTTAAGGTTCTATCTACATAGAACTAAAGAGTTTAGGACATCAGACTAATTATTTATATCTTTTTCAGAGACGAGAAAAGGAATGCCAGTCTCCAAGATAACGTTATCAAACTGGATTTCAAATTGCATATCTTTTATTTACTCTTCTAATGGCAAAGAACTCCCATTTAAAATTAAAGCTCATTCCACCAGATCTATATCCACATCTGCTGCTTTTCAAGCCAGGATTCCAATGGACAGTATATGTGCAGCAGCAACTTGGGTTACCCCTCACACCTTTATTACTCATTACAAATTGGACTTGGCCTCCAGGGGTAGAGCCTCCTATGGTTCCACGGTTCTTTGGAGTATATTCCCATGAGCCACCCGAGAAAAAGCTGCTAGGGATGCTGTCCCTTATGTAAGAATGAAGATGTGAGATAGGACTAGAGAACATAAAGAAGGTATGTACTCACCATAACATTCCATGTTTGTAGTCCATCTCGCCCTTCATTCTTCCGTGTACACCCACCTACCCCTGTCCATTTATCCTTGGAGGATCTGGAGACAAGATAGTGTCTATCTTCCTTAGAGTTGGAGACCTTTCATCTTTGTTTTTCCATGTGGAAATACCTTTATATCACTATTATAGTCAGCAGAAAACAAGATATGGGGTTTGTTACTAGTGCATTACGGGATACCTACCTTGCCACGAGCCAACTTAGAGATTTCGAGCTCCGAATCCATATGTAAGAATGAAGGGCGAGATGGAGTACAAGCATGGAATGTTATAGTGCGTACATAACGTCTTTTTTTTTTTTTGTGCCACCAACCAATCCCCCCTTAGAAAATAGTGACTTCATCCCTTAAAATGTGCTCCGATGGTCCTCCTCTGGAGGTAGTTGAGGGTTGATTATCCCTCCACTTACCAGTGTGGTTGAGAGTAAGGTGGGACAAATGGACCAGGGAAATAATTTCTAGAAGATTTCCCTTTTTCACAATTAAATGGCCACTCTGCCTGTCACTACTAGACATTCCACCTTTACAAACGGAAGTCACCAGGAAGAGTATACATCCTGTTATAAACAGAGATAGCCAGGAGGTCCCACCAAACCAGAGAGGGTCTTGAATTTAATCTGGTTACTTTTTTGTCCCAAAAAAGATGAAGGACATCCAATGAATACTCAGCCTAAGTGGATTAAATATGTTTTTTGGGAGACAGGGAGCCAGATGGACAGATTGTAGTCAGTCCTTCATTGTTTTTAGAGGGAGACTGGATGTGCTTTCTAGATTTCAAGGACATCTGTTTGTATAACAAGTTAGTCAAGTCCCTGGCTTTCAAGATAACTGCACAGTGTGTAACAGCTTAATTTTATCTCTCCGAGTATGAAAACAGAAACTTAGAAGAGAGAGCCAGTAAATTCGTATTTTTGGGCGAATTTCAGTAATTGGCTAGTAAGTGCACTGACTTGATGCCAGCAAAAACGAAATTCAGAGAACCTGAAGAATTCTGCAGCTGTTCAGCAAAAAGCAGTGCTGGCTCTATCTTTGGTGCAAGATATGACTTCTAGTAAAGTAGAGGAAAAAATAAGTCAATTGTGCTCATCTGAATAAAATGAAACACTGATGGAGTATATCAACTGAAAAAAAAGAAGGCTGGAAAATGGAAGAAGCTTTAAACAGATATTCAGATGAGATGATAAAACTGCAGAAATCGGAGGTCAAAACAAAGAAAATGCTGGCTGAATATGAAATTGATCAAGAAGAGATGTTTCAAAAAATAATAGAATTAGAGGACAGCGCATGTAGGGAACACCTTAGAAGCTGGAAGGAGAAACAGACTGCATTAATTTTATGAAAGTCCCTTGATCTTCTTAGTTAGAAACCTCTAAGGTCTCTCCAATTGCTGCAGGTGCTTTGTACGATACATGCCGAAAGGGGTGTTATACTCAGTTATGGGCCTGAGTAGTGATGAGTATAGAGGGGTTATAACCTCCTTTGCTGCAGAAGGGATGCCTTTGCTAATCAAGTGTGCTAAATAGAAAGACTTCCTTACTACATTAGACACATGGTGGTCAAAGTTAAGGCTGCAGTCTACTTGTTGATCTCAGATCTCTTACCACTTCGTTGGTACATAGGGTTTTGTTAATTTGATAGTGTGAAGGAACATTGTTTTTACCGAAGGGAATGATGATGCATTTCTTTGAATTCAGTTTGTTGGTCTGCGTAAGACCCTCCAGAAGTATACTGACATCATTTAGGGATTCAGTAATTGCACCCAGTTTACAGTCATCTGCAAACTTGGTCAGCCACAGCCCCTTAGTTTTGGCCTGAACCTCTGAGAAGTGTATAACAAACAGTAGAGGGCCCAGCACTGACCCTTGTAGCACCCCGCTGGTAACAGGTCTGCTAGTTGATGTCAAGTCACCCACTTTGATGGTGTTTGTGAGACAGTTGGCAACCCATCTTACAACAAAGGGGTTTACATTCAGTTTGCTAAGTTTATTGGTAATGCTTGAGAGTGGAATTGTGTCAAAGGCCTTTGCCAAATCAAAGTATGCTGTGTGCACAGATATGCCCTTTGCAGTAGCCCTGGTCACATTTTCAAAGAAGTACACCCGGTTTATTAGGCAGTATCTGCCCTTGACGAAGGCGAATTGGGTCAGATCCAGTGTTTGAATCTTGTCTATGTCTTTCTTTATGAGGTTCATTATGATGCGTTCCATGGCCAGGATGGGTTTCTCCTCCCCCTTTTCCAGCCATGACATAGGTGTACAAATATAGCTTCTCTTAGATGATGACAAGAAAGCTCTGAAATTTCATAAGGAAGGTGCCAAAATAAGCTTTTGTATACTGGCTGGACTTCTATTCCTTGGCAAGATATGTCTCATGTAGCTAGAAGCAACAGCACAGTGATCTATTCAAACATCTAGTTTTATGGTAAGTTTACTTATACAGCTGTAATTTTCAGTAGTGACTAAGGGCCCTACTTTACCCATCAAGGGTGTTCGAAATACGGACAGCTGCCCAGAGACAGTCTACTAGGAAAATATGCAAAGGCAAATTTATTATTTATTTATTTACACTTTTTGACTGGGTTGGTCCCATTAGTTCAGTGGTTTCTTTTCAGGGGAGGCCTGAAGTGGCTTTCAAACTGACTAGGAGAAATATAGCCAGGGCACCTGGGAACTTTCCATCTGAAGTAGGAACTTCATTTGTCAGCAACCTTTGGGATACGGATCCGATCTCGGATCCGAGCCGGCAACTTCTATCATAGCATAGATCCGAGCTCCTAGCTCCTCCCCTTACCCATAATCCCCTGCCTACCCTAACTGACCTCAGATCTAGTTTGCCGCTCTTCAAGCAACAGCTAGATTCCAGAGCTCTTGGCGTTTTTGTGAGGAAAAAAGTTTTTCTTTCTTCTTTCTGAGTGAGTGATTGTGTGTGCGTGGTAGGTTACCCTTTACACTAAACTTGTTATTATTCTAGCTTTTCAGCTTAAATTTAATTTAAAATATTTCTCCCTCCCCCGCTGGTCGTAGCGTGTGTGTGTGACTTGAGTGTTAGGGGCCTAGTGAGTGTGCTTTACTTTAGTAATGTCGGAGGCCCTTAAAGCCATTTTTTCGAAATGCACCGAGTGCGGTCACAAGCTTTCACCGGCTGATGGCCACACTTAGTGCGTTAGGTGCCTTGGGGTTGAATACCTCTCTTCGGGTTGCGCGATTTGCACGGCGTTCAACCCCAGGGCACTCAAGGATCGAAGGTCGAACCTAGTTCTGGCGGGCCTTTTACCCCCAGACTCTGCTTCGGCCTCCGGTACTTCGGTGCCCGCTACCCTCCCGGTAGCGGTCACTCCTGCCTCCCTTCCTCCGACCGGAACTCAATCTCCCGCTTCGGCTCCGGAGGATAGGGAGTCCAGGAAAGAGAAGCGGTGGGAGAAGCACCTTAAGCGGCGGGCCGATGACACTTCATCGGCCCCGCCCGCCAAGAGGGCTTCTCCGTCTAAGTCTTCTCGATCTCCTCCTCCTCGGATCTGATCCCCTTGCTTCTCCCCGGGACCTGAGGAGGAGGTGATCTGGTCCCCGTCGAGGTCATCGAGGCGACACTGCAGGTCTGCCTCGGTGGCCTCTTCGAGGTCCACTTTTAGCATGTCTGATGCGGACATGGACCGGAAGATGAGGAGATTCATCCAGGCCCAGATGCAGATGGGAGTGCTCTTGCCTCCCCCCCCCCTCTGGGGGGGGGGAGCTCGACCCTTTTTTTCGCCCTTATAGCTCCTTCTCCGACCCGCATTCCGGGTTCGGAGCGCTCAGAGCCGAGCCACGTTGGATCCGGGGGTAGGTCGGAGCCGACCGTGCTGGGCACGTCGGCTCCAACGGCTCCCTCGAGTTTGTCGGATCCGACCTCTCGGAGCCGTGGGCCGAGCTTTGGATCCGTGGGATTCGGTGTGCTTTCGGCTCCGTCCTGGTCGGAGCACACTGGTCCTTCGGATCCGACGTTCTCGGCGCTGGGTCCGATCCCCGCTTCGGATCCAAGTGGGAGTCAGATCTCGGATCCGTCAGAGAGCGGCTCCCCCTCAGCTTTCGCTGCGGTGGAGAGGGCACTGTCGAGTGCTTCCAGGCCTCTGGTCCTGGCTTCGGCTCCCTCCCGCACTCCTTCTCATCCGGTCCTGGCTCCCCTCATCCGGCCCTCGGGGCAGCCTGCCTCAGCGCCTCTAGGAGTTCCAGTGGAACAGGATACAGCCCGTGAGGACTCCTCGGACAGCCCCCCCGAGGAGATTCCTCACAAGGCAAAGTGCAAAAGGAGGCACATAGACTCCCCTGAGAGTGTCACCGAAGATACGGACTTGGATGAAGGGGAAGGCTCCCCTAGATCACCCCCCGAGGATGTCTCCTTTGGAGACATCATGGAAATGCTCAAAATCAGGGGTGGGTGGTCTGCCCCTAAGGCTTCCTCTGATGAGTCCATATTCCTTGAGGCGTTTGAGGCAGGACCATCTACCTCTTGGTTGTCCCCTCCACCTGACCCCCTGGTGGATCTCATATCCTCTAGGGCTTGGAAGGAACCGGACACCATAGAGCCGATCCCCAAGCGTCCGGACAAAATTTTGAGCCCCCCTGCAGAGAGATCACACTGGAGCAGAGGTCCCCCTGTGGATGCCATGTTGGTGGCTGCAGCCACCTAGAAAGAGTTGGCTCACGAGAGCCCCACGGTTCATCCTCCGAGCAAGGAGTCTCGCGCGATGGACCGTCTTGGGAAGCGGGCCTTCAGTTCAGAAACCTTCTGTATGAGGGCCTTGAACTACATGGCACACGTTATTCGGATGCAGCGGGATCTAATTAAGGAATACGCTGCTTCCCCCCCCAGGGTCCATGTCGGAGGGAGACAAGGATCTGTACACCTCCCGAATGGCCACCCTCCACTCTATCTTTAACACCTCTATGCAGCTGTTGTCTCATGCTACGGAGGGAGCTGCTAGAGCAGGCGGAGTCGGGCTTGTCATGAGGAGACAGGCCTGGCTCCATCACTGTGACTTCTCGGAACCCTTTAAGGCGTCATTCGCGAATGCCCCTTTTGATGGTTCTGCACTGTTCGGCAAAACCGTTCGTGACACTCTTGTCCAGAGCGAGAAAGAAGGGAAGACCTTGTCTGCCGTCGGAGTCCGCTTCTCTGCACCCCAGAGGTCCTTTTCCAAGAACCAAAAGGGTCAGAAGAAGATGTGGTTCCGAAAATTGCATCAATCCCAGTCTGCTCAGGACAACCAGTCCTCTCGTGGCAGAGGAGGACAGGGAGGACGCCGCCCCAGAGGCAGAGGGGGTCCCAGGAATTTTGAGTCCAGAGAACCGTTCTCTGAGAGGCTCACGCAGAACCCCTGAGGGGTTACCTGACTGCTCCACTCTGGAGGCAGTCGGGGGGTGTTTTTCGAGGCACCTAGCAATATGGGAGTCCATAACAACAGATCGCTGGGTGCTTCGTATTATATCCAGAGGTTACCAAATTCCCTTTATAGTAAACCCCAGAATCAGAAGCCTTCCCGATGTTCCACCCAGTCAGAGGGAGGCGGCTGCTGCAGAAATTCAGCAGCTTCTGCAAAAAAGAGCCATCCAGCCCGTCCCCCCAGATCAAGTCGGATCAGGGTTTTACTCCAGGTTCTTTCTGGTGCCAAAAAAGAGGGGGGACTTGAGGACCATCCTCGACCTCTCTCTCCTAAACCTGGCGGTACCCAAAGAAAAGTTCCGAATGGTCACGTTGCAATCCGTCCTCCCCTTATTGCGGGAGGATGACTGGATGTGCTCCATAGACCTCAAGGATGCGTACTATCACATTCTAGTGGACAGACGTTCCAAGAGGTTTCTCCGCTTCCGCCTGGGAGCCAGTCACTTTCAATTCAAGGTCCTCCCCTTCGGTCTCACCTCAGCCCCCAGGGTGTTCACCAAGGTCCTAGCGATAGTAGCGGCCCACCTGAGACTCTAGGGAATTCAGGTCTTTCCATACCTGGACCCCAACAAGGCATCTACTTTGTTCATCCAGGGATTATTTCCTCAGTCTGGCTCCACTATTAGGATTAACCATCAACATGACCAGATCCTCTCTCATCCCTACACAGGTGTTGGATTTTATAGGGGCAAGACTGGATTCCAGACAGATGCTTGCATTCTGGACTCCAGATCGGCTTCGGAACCTGATGTTGCACGTGCAGGCCATCCTTCAACTACAAACTCTTTCGGCGGAATTTATCCTGAGGGCCCTAGGATCTATGGCGGCTGCAATCCCTCTGCTGCCATTGGCCCGGTTGAACATGAGGGTTCTGCAGTGGACCCTCCAGGTACAATGGTCCCTGTCTCGCAACCCCCTGTCTCACCCCATTTCCTTAAGCAAGGTTTGCAGAAGATCGCTCCTGTGGTGGCTCCAGTCTCCCAATCTCCACACGGAACGTCCCTTCTCACTACCTCCGCCAGTTGACACAGTGACCACGGACGCTTCTCGCCTGGGGTGGGGGGGCATTTTTCAGGCAGGACAGTCCAGGGCACGTGGAACGACGTAGACACCTCTTTGCATATCAACGTCCTAGAGATGAGGGCGGTGCTTTTGACGTTGCAGGCACTGCACAACTCTCTTCCGGTAGGGACGATTGCAGTACAGACAGACAACATGTCGGTCGTCTGGTACATCAACAAACAGGGGGGAACCAGGTCTTACCCCCTATGCCGCAAGGCCATGAGAGTGTGGGAATGGGCGATTTCCACCAACCGCTTTCTCATAGCAACGCACATTCCGGGACGGTCCAACATTCTAGCGGACAGGCTCAGTTGTACTATCCTGACTCCTTACGAATGGTCTCTCAACCATCGAGTTGCAGAGCAAGTATTTGCCCGATGGGGGCAACCTTGTTGCGATCTTTTTGCCTCTCCTTCAAACACCAAATGCAACGATTACTTCGCTCTGATCCTCCGGGAGTCCCGAGACTCTCTAGTTCATGCTTGGCCTCCCGGTCTGCTTTATGCTTACCCTCCTCTTCCCCTGATGTTGAAATTATTACAGAAAGCCAGGCAGCTGGGGAGCAAGATGATCCTCATTGCCCCATTTTGGCCTCGTCAGACGTGGTTCCCTTACCTATGGTCTCACCTAGTGTATCCACCATGGATTCTGGATCCCATTCCGAATCTCATTTCTCACCCTCTCGATCTTCCGACTCTGAACCTGGTCAACCTCAAGCTGACGGCTTGGTTGCTCCAATTCCACTCCTCATAAGGACTCCCGGGATCTCATCACCTGTCAAAGCCATTCTTGTAGCAGCTCACAAGCCTTCCACCAGGAAGGTTTATCGAAGTAAGTGGAAACGCTTCACCATTTGGCAGAACACCGTCGTTTAGACCCTTTTACAGCCCCGATAGCGTCGGTTCTAGATTTTCTAACCTCTCTCTTTCACCAGGGGGCTAGTTCTTCCACAGTCAAGGTACAACTGGCAGCAATCTCATACTATCACATGGGGCAAGAGTCTGGCCCTCTTATCACTTCCAAACTGTGTAAGACCTTCCTCAAGGGTACCTTCCTCCTTAGGCCTCCAGTCAAAGAGGTGGTACCTCCATGGGATTTATCCTTAGTCTTGCAGGCCTTGACTGGTCCCCCATTCGAACCGGCCACGGTTGATCTCAAATTTCTCTCTTGGAAGACAGCCTTTTTGGTGGCCATAACTTCAGCCAAAAGAGTGTCGGAATTGCAAGCTCTTTGTGTCAAACCACCATATCTGGTCTTTCACCCGGATAGGGTTTACCTAAGGATCAATCCGTCCTTTCTACCTAAGGTATCTTCAGAAGTGAACATCAATCAATCTATCAATCTTCCAGTGTTCTTCCCCAACTTTCATAACAAAGGAGAGTACAAGCTACATTCCTTAGACGTACACAGACAACTACGTTTTTATATCCATAGAACTGCTGATCATAGGCAATCCGGTCAGTTGTTTATCTCCTTTGCCAAAAGTAATTTCGGAAAGTCAGTTTCTAAAGTTTCTCTCTCTCGATGGATGTCAAGTTGTATTCTTTTAGCATATCAGAGCTCGGGAAGGCCTGCACCTCAAGGAGTCCATGCTCATTCTACTAAGGCCGTTGCCACATCTGCGGCCTTTCAAGCTAGGGTTCCACTGGATGACATTTGTTCCGCAGCCACTTGGGCTTCATCTCACACCTTTATCAGCCACTATAAAATAGATGTTGTCTCCCGAGGTAGGGCGTCCTTTGGCTCTGCGGTGCTCCGGAATATCCTTCCATGAAGGCCACCCAAGATTTAGGTAGCTGGGGACTCTGTCCCAAAGGTTGCTGACAAATGAAGTTCCTACTTCAGATTAAGAAGTTATGTACTCACCATAACGTTCCATCTGAGTAGGTATCTTCATTTGTCTGCAACCATCCCCCCCTCCTTCCCCCTGACCAAAATGATCGTTCTGGTGGTTATTAGCATATGTTCCCCTTGGGACACTTTTATCTGCTGTGCTATGGAGCAAACTTGATCTGAGGTCAGTTAGGGTAGGCAGGGGATTATGGGTAAGGGGAGGAGCTAGGAGCTCGGATCTATGCTATGATAGAAGTTGCCGGCTCGGATCCGAGATCGGATCCGTATCCCAGAGGTTGCAGACAAATGAAGATACCTACTCAGATGGAACGTTATGGTGAGTACATAACTTCTTATTTTCTTTTTGTTCATTTAGTGCTATAGGATCTTTTGCATCCACCTGAGCTACCACCGACTCAGTCAAATGGGGCTTTGGTTTAACATCTCATCTGAAGGATGGATTACATTTTTCTTGTGGGTTACTTAGCAAAGTACGGAACTCTTTACAGCTCCCCTACTCTGTTATCCTTCAGTTTATAGAAGACATTTTTGACAAAAGATTCTAGTTTCCCTAGTTTGAGTATATCTAGTAGGGATTTTCAACTTTTAACAGGGTTTTAACTATTCTTCCCTAGCAACACAAAGTTTGTAAGGCTTTTTTTAGAGTGACTTTCTTGATGAGACTTACTCTTAAAGATGCTTTTCCTCTGTAAGATCTCAGTTTTATCCTCTGAAAGTTAATTGTCTCCCCTTGAACCAGCAGACACTGTAAACATTAAATATCTGTCCTGGAAAACATCATGTCTAGTTGCAATTCCCTTCAGCCAAGATAGTTTCTGAACTACAGATCCTGTTGCTGTTTACCTTCACTGACATTTCATAAGGATAAGAGTCTCATTTCATATAAATTCAGCCTTCATGTCCACGTTAGCCTCAGAGTTGAACCTGAATCAGTCAGTATACATGACAGTTTTCTTTCCAGAATATTCCAGCAGAGATGAATATGAACTACACTGCCTAGATGTTCACAAGTAGTAAAGAGTTTACTTGCAGAGAACTAACACCTCTAGAAAGGATGACCAGCTTTTCCTTTCCATTGTCCCTAACCGGTTAGGCCATAAAATCCGCAGGTGACTAACTGTATTAACTATTGGTATGCATGTATTACTAAGGCAAGTCCATGTAAACCAAAAGCCCATTTGGTTAGATGCATGATTATGTCTTTTGCCTTTTCAAGAATCTTATCTGTAGATGATACTTGTGCTTCCACAACATGGGCTTCACTGCATACTTTTGCAAGACAATATAAGCTAGATGTAATTTAAGTCTGTCATCCTATGGGGGGACCATTCTGTCACTGTTCTACCCAAAAAAATAGAACTGGGGACTGTGTCCAGCCTGATGAAGTGCACAGACTGGATTGTGTATGATACAAAAAGTTAAGTAAGTATTATTGTGATAGATTGTCATGATCCATGTCTATTTACCTCAGTAAAATTATTCCTCCTTCCCCTGCTAAATCTTGCTTGCTTTCTCTATCTCACCCTAGATGTTCTTCGTGTTTCACTGTTGCATTCATTACATTTGGGTAATCTGCTGGCAGGTTGCCCTCAGTCGGCCTGATTAACAAAGTCTTGGGTCCTGTGTCGGTTGCTGTCCCTTCTTCTATGACGTCAGGTCGTCAGGGGTATAAAACATGCAGCCGATGTCATTATCTCAGTCTTTCTTGCAGTGCGGTTCCTAAAGCAGAAGCAGATGTTCATCGTGCATACAGCTGCAGTAATCACAGATGGGTTTTCTGCCGTCAGGCGGGTCCTCGGTCGGCCGAATTCCAAAGTCTAGGTCCGGCGTCGGTTGTTGTCGATTTCTTTCCTGACGTCAGTGCGACAGGGGTATATAAGACACAGCCAACGCCATTTTCTTCAGTCTTTTTTGCAGCGTGGTGCCCGAAGCAGAAGCAGTTCGCAAGTGCCGGTTGGCCAGCTCCTGAATTTACGAAAAATTGGAAACCGAAGTCTTCTTTAAAGCTAAGTACCCCGTTGGGGAAACTTTTCTTGCCTCAGACCGATGTCAGACAAAGTTAACAATTGTATTTCTTGTGGGAAGCAAATACTGCATAAGGATTTCCATTCCCTCTGCATACCTTGTTTAGGCCCAGACCACGACGTCTCGGGCCGTCGCTTTTGCGCTACTTTCAATAAACGCACTATTAAGCGTCGGGCGGAGTTCGCCCAACACTTTTTTGGTAAAGCCTTTGATTATAAAATGTCATCGGAGACTCCGACTACCGTTTTGTCCAAAGAACGCAAGGACAAGGACCGACACGCGAGGTCCGCGGTCTCCACCGACACCACGCCAAAACCGGCTACACGTGGTCCGGTTCTCAGCGAGACGCCTATGCAGCCCCTGACTACCGACGACACTTCTTTGGCGGTGTCTTCTGTAACCGAGATCGCAGGTACCTCGACCCATACCCAGACTACAACCACCGAAGCCACTGTGAGTGTTGAGCCTCCTAATGTGGACGGGTCCACTTCCCCCATGGTGTCTTTAGACCCTCATCTTCCTTTTCCATTAAGGCCTTTACTAAGTCCAAATCAGCCATGCATCCCAAGAGACCTGTTGCACAGGGCCGATCTCCAGGCCCCATGCCTAAAAAGCAGATGCTAAAAATGGCTGAGGATTTAATTACTCCTATCAGGGGTTCCCAACCCCCTCCAGACAAGAGACCCAGAGTGGAGGAAGATTCTCCCTCTTCTGACCAGGGCTCCATTTTTTCAGAACATTCTGATGTAGAGGAACACTCGTACTCCTCTTTTGAAGATTCTGATGCAGAGCAGTCCATTCCTTCTGTATCTCCCCCAGAGGTTTTTCTTTTGGGGAAACCTTGCACACCTTGAGGGAACACTTCCATTGGGAAGGCCAAGACTTTTCTGATTCCAAGAAAAGACTTAGGGAATTTCTTTTGTTACCTCAACACAGACCTCTGGCGATACCTCCTGTCTTGGACATACTTGATGATGTTTACTCGGAGGCTTGCCTTAATCCGGATTCCCTGCCTCCTGCCCCAGTCAAGCCTGATAGGTACTACAGAGTTCCTAACTCACACCAATTTCTTTACAAAAGCCATAATGCTGACCCTGATACCATTTCTCAAGGCCCCAAGGGAATGAAGGCCTCTTCTGCTAAGAATCCACTACCTTCCGAAAGAGAGTCTAGATCCTTAGAAAGGTGGGGAAAAAGGTATATACCTCGGCCACCCTAGCCATGAGGGCCTTAAATTGTCAGTTCCATATGCTTAAATATCAGCAGTTTCTGTTATCACAATTAAGAAATAAAATGTCTCAACCTGAACAACCAGATTTGAAGGAGTTGCAGGATATGATGCATAGTGCAGAACAAGTGGGTAAACACACCTTACAATGTGGCTATGATGCCTTAGAGGCCTCAAGTAGAGCTGCTGTTACAGGATCAGTCATTCGTAGACATGCCTGGCTTAGGGAACAAATCTTGCCTGATCATGTTAAAGCTAAACTACTAGATGCTCCTTTACAAAAGGATGTACTATTTGGTACTAATGCTGGGGAGATACTACGGAAAATGGAAGAAAAAGCTAAATCTATGCAAACTGTCAAAGCTTTTCTACAGGTTCAACCACCACGTTTTAGCAGAAATTGGCCTTCTAAAAACTGGTCCTTTCCAGCCACGGACAAGCCCCAAAGAGGTAGATACAGGCGCACAAGGGGCAGAGGACAATCTCAAGGATCATATAGAGGCAGACAATGGCAAACTCCAGCACCAAGAGGTGGCGAAGACAGTGCACAACAATACAGGAAACAAACCCAATGACTTCCTCCTTTCCATGCCAAGCAAATACCAGCTGGCAGCACCCTTGGGAGGAAAGCTGGCATTATTTACAAGAAATTGGCATATTGTCACAACAGACAAATGGATCCTGGACATTATAAACAGAGGCTACAGATTTCATTTTCACACTCTTCCAAAAATGAGAGGTATGCCAAACCTGCCACACAATCAAAGGGCAGAGGCACAAATACAAATTTCAAAGCTCATGGACATGAAAGCTATTCAAGAGGTACCTACTCACGAACAAGGTCAAGGTTTTTATTCCAGACTATTTCTGGTACCAAGGAAAGGAACCGACTGGAGACCCATTTTGAACTTATCCATCCTAAACACATTTCTACTCATACCAAAATTCAAGATGCTCACATTACAGCAGCTTCTTCAAGGAGGCATACCTGCATGTCCCAATCAGACAAAGCTGCAGAAGATACCTCAGATTTCTTGCAGGTTCAATCCACTATCAGTTCTCTGCATTGCCCTTTGGCTTATCTACTGCGCCCAGAGTATTCACGAAATGCCTGGCATCAGTAATTGCCTACTGCAGACTTCAAGGGATACAAATTTACCCTTATTTGGATGACTGCCTGATCCAAGCGGACAGCAAGCACATACCTCTGGAACATCTGGCTTATGTAACACGGTTATTGAATTCTCTGGGATACACAGTCAACAAAGAGAAATCCAGGCTAACACCATCTCAGAAAATAACTTTCCTGGGTGCCAACTTGGACACAATCACCCAGATGGCCTATCTCACGCCAGAAAAACAGGGGCAACTAACTCAGTACTTCAAAATACTAGCAAATTGTACCAGGCTCACTGCAAGGAAAATCCTGCAGGCTCTGGGCTTCATGGCATCTTGCATTCTTTTAATCCCATGTGCAAAGTTGCACATGAGGAAACTTCAATGGTACCTAAAAAACCTATGGTCTCAACACAGCCACAGTTTGGAAACAATAATACCAATAATCCCATGTTTGCAAAAGGAATTTCTATGGTGGGCCCAAGCATGTCAAACAAACACAGGTCTTCCATTCTGCAAGCCTCAAGCAAATCAAGTCATCACAACAGACGCCTCAGACTACGCCTGGGGGGGCGCACATGACAGACAGGTGCATTCAGGGCAAATGGTCCCAAAAGGAAAAGCACCTTCACATCAATCAAAAAGAAACGCTAGCAGTGATAAATGCAATTACAGCTTTCAAGGACCTCCTGCATCCAGGGCAATTATTGATAAGAACAGACAACACCACAGTAATGTGGTACATAAACAAACAAGGAGGAACACATTCATACTCCCTGTGCAGACTAGCCATGTCACTTTGGAACTTGGCTCTGGAATGGCAAATCGAACTTCAAGCACAGTACTTGCCAGGTTTGGAAAACACGCTGGCAGACAATCTAAGCAGAAATATGACAGACCCACACGAATGGAAGTTGCATCCTCAAGCGTTTACAAAGATAATCCAAGCGTGGGGAAGGCCAGACATAGATCTCTTCGCCTCCCACAGGAATCATCAATTGGAAAAGTTCTGTTCAAGGACCTTTCATCCAAAGGCCTGGAGAGTGGACGCCCTTTCTTTCAGTTGGACAGCATGGACAGTTTACGCTTTCCCACCTTTGCCTCTTCTGCCCAAGGTGCTCTTGAAAGCAAGAGCAGACAGACCGAAGATGATACTGATTGCTCCAGACTGGCCAAGACAACACTGGTACCCACTCCTGAGGAGCCTAACGCATACTCCTCCCTGGTCCCTACCTCTAATGCCTCTTCTACTGACTCAGCACAGCTACAAAACTCTTCACAGTCAGCTGAAAACACTCAATCTCGCTGCATGGGAAATTCCTTAACACCACAACAGACCCTACTCTCCAAAGAGGTGCAGGATGTCATTTTGGAGGCCAGAAGGCCATCTACCAGAAAGGCTTACTCCGCAAAATGGAAACGGTTTTGCTCTTGGAATGAGAAAAAAGGCCAGGATCCTAGAAAACTGAATTTGCCTCAGGTATTACAGTATCTAGCTGAGCTGTTGAACAGTGGACTTTCATTTTCCTCCATAAAAATTCATGCCTCAGCCATTTCTGCAGAATTCAACACTGATCCACCCTTATTCTCTCACCCACTCTTAAGACAGTTCCTCAGAGGGGCTAAGAATATAAGACCTCCAAGGAAACAACCAATGCCAGCCTGGGATCTTAATTACATTCTAGAAAAATTAACATTGCCTCCCTTTGAACCAGCTGCCTCAACAGATTTGCAATATTTGTCCTGGAAAACAGCTTTCCTTCTGGCCATTACCTCAGCTCGTAGGGTTTCGGAACTACAAGCCCTCATGGCTGTGCAGCCCTTTCTCATCTTCCATCAGGACAGGGTTTCCCTTCGAACCAACCCGTCATTTATGCCTAAAGTGGTATTCAGGGTAGCTTTAAATCAAGCCATACACTTGCCTACCTTTTACCCCAATCCTCAAAACAAAGGGGAAAGGCTGCTACACTCCTTAGACATCCATAGACAGCTACATTATTATTTGGACAGAACAAAGCCTTTCAGGAAATCAGAACAACTTTTTGTGTCCTATGCTGTAGGAGCTCAAGGGAAGCCAGTTACCAAACAGACAATTTCAAAATGGATAGGCCACTGCATACGGTTTTGTTACTTCTTTCATGGAAAATCTGTCCCTACAGGCATCAGATCCCACTCCACCAGGGCCACAGCTACCTCTACAGTCTTCCTCAGAGGAGTTCCTACCAAAGATATTTTGGAGGCAGCCACTTGGAGTTCTGTGCATACCTTCACCAAACACTACCACCTGCCTTTATACTCCAAAACTAGAGCAGGCTTTGCCACTGCTGTGTTGCAGGGCATTCTGGCTCATCCCAGTTCCACCTAGTGCCTACCGCCCTGTGTGTAGCTTTGGGATTCTACCCATCTGTGATTACTGCAGCTGTATGCACGATGAACATAGTACAGTTTTGTACCTACAATAAATGTAGATGTTCAAGTGCTAATGCAGCTGCAGTACAGGTTTCCCCTCCCTCCTTCCCCTCTTGGTAAAGGCCTAGGGGCTAACCCCTCCTCATACAACCTGATTGGGTTATCCTTGTATGGTATATTTGCTTGCAACTACTGATTTTTGCTTATATTGCATTGCATGAATATATATATAATTTATGTATTGCTTTCCTTCTGGGGGCACCTGACATCTGGGGCAAGAAAGACTGAAGAAAATGGCGTCTGCTGTGTCTTATATACCCCTGTCGCACTGACGTCAGGAAAGAAAGCGACAACAACCGACGCCGGACCTAGACTTTGGAATTCGGCCGACCGAGGACCCGCCTGACGGCAGAAAACCCATCTGTGATTACTGCAGCTGTATTAGCACTCGAACATCTACATTTATGGTAGGTACAAAACTGTACTTTCGCAAGTGCCGGTTGGCCGACTCCTGAAATTTTCATTTTCAAGTTTCAGAACCGAAGTCTTCAACTTAAAGCTAAGTACCCCATTGGGGAAACTTTTTCTTGCTCCTTACCGATGTCAGTAAAAGTTAATAATTGCATTACTTGTGGAAAGCAAATACCTCATAAAGATTTTCATTTGTACTGTATTCCTTGCCTAGGCCCTGACCATGACCTACCTTGCTGTCGGTTTTGTGCTTTATTTAATCAGTGCACTATCCGTCATCAGTATATTTTTGCCTCTAAATATTTCGGTTCTCGGTTTAATTATCCAGAAATGTCGTCTGCTAGCCATCCTACTACCGGGATTCCAAAAAAACGCAAAGATAATGACAGAGACAGGCCGCCGAAGTCCAAAACTGCCGACGACGCTTTTCCTAAGCCAGTCGCCAGTTCACCGGTACTCAGTGAGGCACTTTCACAGCCCCTAATACCCGCTACTTCTGATTCGCAGGCCTCTACTGAGACCCATTTGGAGTCCAGCATGCCGCGAGATGCTTCAACTGTGGAACCTGCGGATGTCTCTACCTTGGATGGGTCCGGAGCCGCTGTGCAGGTACCGGCTTCTGAGGGTATATTCAGGCCTACTGACTTGCATATTAAACCAACGCCATCTTCTTCTAGGCCTAAAACTCTATCCATGCCTAGAAAACCGACACCCTGTCCGCATGGTCAGGCCTCTATGCCTAAAAAACAAATGATAAGAATGGCTGAAGACCTTATTACTTTAATCAGGGGAAGCCAACCTTCCCCCTCTAAGAGGCCTAGGACTGAATTTGCTTACGATACTTCTGATTAGGATTCTGAACTTTCTGTTTCCTGTGATGACCAGGATTTACCCTTCTCTACCTTTGAGGATTCTGATGCAGAGGACTCTATTCCATCTGCTTCCCCTCCAGAGGATTTCTCTTTTGGTGAAACCTTGCATACTCTTAGGGAGCATTTTCGCTGGGAAAGCCAGGATTACTCTGATTCTAAAAAGAGGCTTAGGGATTTCTTACTCCTGCCCCAACACAGGCCTTTAGCTGTCCTCCCTGTACTGGAAATTGTTGATGATGCCTTTTCGGAGTCTAGCTTGGTCCCTGACTTTTTACCTCCTGCTCCCAGAAAACCTGTTAGATATTACAGGGTTCCTGACTCTCACTAGTTCCTTTTTAAAAATCCCACTGTGGATCCTGAGACCATTTCACAGGGACCCAAGGGTATTAAGGCTATTACTGCCAAAAATCCTACCCCCTCTGATAGAGATTCCAGGGCGCTGGATAGATGGGGTAAGAAGGTATACACTTTTGTAACCTTGGCCATTAGGGCCTTAAACTGCCAGTTTCGTATGTTAAAATATCAGCAGCATATTACTGGATTGCGTAAACAGAAAATGATGTTGATTCCTGACTGTGCTGAAAATAAGGATTTGCAGGATTCAATGCATTCTGCTGAACAAGTTGGAAAACATACTTTACAATGTGGTTTTGATTCACTAGAGGCATCTTGCAGGGCTGCTGTCACTGGGTCTGTACTTAGAAGGCATGCTTGGCTTAAGGAGCAATCTTTGCCAGGTCATGTTAAAGCTAAATTGCTGGATGCTCCCTTAAATCATGACCGCCTGTTTGGCAACAAAGCAGAAGAAGTACTTAAAAAGATGGAGGAAAAAGCTAAATCTATGCAAACTGTTAAATATTTCCTGCAAGTACAACGTCCAAGATATAGTAGGCATTGGCCCTCTATGAATTGGTCCTTTCCTGCCTCTTCCAGGCCTTCTCAGTCCAAGCCCAGAACCAGCGGAACACCCAGGCTTCAGTCCCAAGGTACGCACAGGACTAAGCAGTGGGGGGCTCCCACTTCCAAATCAGGGAGTAGTAAGACTCCTCCCTATGGTAAACTGTCTCAATGACTTAACTTTAAAACTTCCAAGTCCTTCTCCACTGACTGCTCTTTTAGGGGGAAAGATTGCTCTGCAGGCAAAAAACGGAACTCATTACCCAGGACAAATGGGTTTTAAATATAGTTTCACGAGGATACAGATTTCACTTCCACACATTACCATCCCCAAAACAGTTGGCCATATCTACCCCCAAATCAGTAGGCAGAGGCTCAAAAGCAAGTACTCTCTCTTAAATGTAAGGGCTATTCAAACTTCACCAGAAGAGGAAAGGGGACAAGGTTTCTACTCAAGACCTTTCCTGGTACCCAGAAAAGGACCTTTCTATCCTAAACATCTTTTTGGTGGTCGCAAAATTCAAGATGCTAACTCTTCACCAGCTGCTTCCTATGCTAGGCAAGGATGCCTGGTTGGTAACACTGAATTTAAAGGAAGCCTACCTGCACATCCCAATCAGGGAATCTTGCAGAAGATACCTACTCTTCAAAGCAGGCTACGTGCACTGTCAGTTCTCTGCACTGCCCTTTGACTTATTTACTGCGCCCAGGGTATTCACAAAGTGCCTAGCTCCAGTCATTGCATTTTGCAGGCAAAGAAATAATCAGATATACCCATACCTGGACGATTGTCTAATTCAGGCAGAAAGCCAGGACATACTTTTGAATCATTTGGCGTTTGTACAAAAGGTGCTAACTTGTCTGGGGTACACCATAAACAAAAATAAATCACATCTTGTACCCTGTCAACAAATTATATTCCTGGGAGCAAGCTTGAACACAACTTCCCGGATGGCTTTCCTCATGCCAGAGAAACAAATTCATTTGACAGCTTACTTCAAACTAATGGCCACAAAAACCCTGCGATCTGCAAGGCAAATACTGCAAGCCTTGGGCTTCATGGCCTCCTGCATTCTCTTAATTCCATATGCAAGACTGCATATGAGGAAACTACAATGGTATCTAAAAAGCCTTTTGTGTCAACATTCTCAGGATCTAGAAGCAATGATTCCTATCATACCTTGCCTACAGTTAGAGTTCCTTTGGTGGGCAGAGGCCTGCCACCAAAACAAGGGACTACCATTCACTCTACCCACAGCTGTCCAAACCCTAACAACAGATGCATCAGACTATGCATGGGTGGCTCACCTGGCAGGGAAGTACGTTCAGGGCAAATGGAACCCAAGTCAAATGCACCTGCATATCAATCAAAAAGAAATGTTAGCTGTACATAATTCTCTGACAGCCTTCAAGGACCACTTTTCTTCCAGGAAGATTAATGGTAAAGATGGACAAACATCACTGTTATGTGGTGCATAAACAAGCAGGGGGGTACCCATTCATACCCCATCTGCAGACTAGCCATGACTCTGTGGAACACAGCTTTGAGATACCAAGTGCATCTACAGGCTCAATTCCTGCCAGGAAAGCTAAATACACTGGCAGACAAACTAAGCAGAAATCTCTTGGACCCACACAAGTGGAAACTGGAACCAAAGACTTTCAACATGTTGATAAACAAATGGGGGAGCCCAGATATAGACCTGTTTGCCTCCCCCCAGAACTACCAATTGGACAAATTCTGCACAATGATTCCCCATAAACAAGCTTGGAAAGTGGATGCCCTGTCCTTCACCTGGAAAAATCTATCAGTTTATGCCTTTCCTCCTCTGCCTCTCATCTCCAAAGTACTACCAAAGATCAAACAGGACAAACCAAGGACAATGCTGATTGCACCAGACTGGTCACGCCAACACTGATGTGCCCCCTCTTGCGCAGTGTGTCACTGCCGGCACCTGCCTCAGACCCCTACCTTGCGGTCCCAGTAGGGCCAGATTCTGCATCCTCGGCTTCAAACCCTGAACCTGGCAGCCTGGCTAATTACCTGATCTCTCCGTTACCATCCCTCAGTAAACAAGTGTTGGATGTCATTCTGGAGGCAGGGAGGCCTAGTACTAGAAAATCTTATGCTGAAAAATGGAAAAGATTTTGTTCCTGGAACCAAACTCAAGGGATGGGCACAGCAGTGCCCAATTTACCTCAGATTCTTCAATACTTAACTGAGATGCTTCACAAGGGCCTTTCCTTTTCCTCCATCAAAATTCATGCCTCAGCCATTTCAGCTCATTACAACACTGAACCACCCCTCCTCTCTCATCCACTGCTCAAGCAGTTCCTCAGAGGAGCCAAAAACTTAAGACCACCCAGGAGAGACTCAACTCCAGCCTGGGACCTTAACTTTGTTTTGGAAAAAACTCACTCTACCTCCTTTTGAGCCAGCTGCAAGTGCAGAGTTAAAATTCCTTTCTTGGAAAACAGCCTTCCTTGTAGCAATCACTTCAGCAAGAAGGGTGTCTGAATTACAGGCCCTTATGGCAGTGGTGCCTTTCATCATCTTTCATGCGGACAGTGTGTCCCTCAGGACCAATCCCTCCTTCATGCCCAAGGTAGTATCCAGTGTGGCTCTTAATCAGTCCATTCATTTGCCAACCTTCTTTTCTAATCCTCAGAACAAAGGGGAACGGATACTGCACTCCTTAGATGTGCACAGACAACTTAGATTTTACTTGGACAGGACTAAACCTCAAAGGAAATCTGAAGAGCTGCTGGTGGCATTTGCTGCAGGGGCAGAGGGGAAGGCAATTTTAAAGCAAGCCATTTCTAAATGGATAGGCCATTGCATTCATTTCTGCTATAAGCACTATGGAAAACCTATCCCACAGGGGATAAGACCACACTCAACCAGGGCTGCATCTACCTCTACAGCCTTTCTCAGAGGTGTCTCTACCAGGGACATCCTAGAAGCTGTTACCCGGAGTTCTGTACATACTTTCACCAAGCATTACCATTTGCCAATTTTCTCTAAATCCAGAGCTGGTTTTGCCACTGCAGTCTTACAGGGCCTTATAGCTGGTCCTAATGCTATCTAAATTCCTCCTCCCATCCTTAGCTTTGGAAATCTACCCAAATGTGATGACTGCAACAGTGAAATACAAAGAACATAGTACAGTTGTGTACACTTACCATAAATGTAAATGTTTGAGTGTATTCACTGTTGCAGCCCTGGTTACCCTCCCTCTTGCCCTGACTTCTTTTGGCTATACCTCTATTCCCCTTTACTATGCTTAAAATCTTTTTGGTGTACTTGCTTTTTTGTTAGAGGTATAACCTTGCATATATATATTTAATTGCTTCCCATTAGGGGGGCACCTGGCATCTGGGGCAAGAAAAACTGATGCAATGGCGTTGGCTGCATGCTTTATACCCCTGACTACCTGACGTCATGGAAGATGAGACAGCAACCGACACAGGACCCAAGACTTTGATAATCGGGCCGACTGAGGGCTACTGCAAGCAGATAGCCAAAATGTGATGACTGCAACAGTGAATACACTCGAACATCTACATTTATGGTAAGTGTACACAACTGTACTTTATGCTGAATGAGTGTGGAGCCATTCCAGGCCCATAGAGCAGCAGTGCCTCCTCTTGCTGAATGATGGTGCAGCCACTCCAGGCCCATAGAGGGGCAGTGCCTTCTCTTGACAGATGAGGGTGGAGCCAGTCCAGGCCCATATAGCAGCAGTACCTCCTCATGCTGAATGCTACATTCTGACAATCATTTTGAGCCTTGGCCTCCACCAAGGCCCCAAGGATGATATACCCAGAACATTCTCTCCCTCCCCAGGATAGGCACACTCCTCTTCCTCTGATTGTGCTGTCAAGTGCCCAGGCTAATCAAACTCCAGGGCTTTAACCCTCTGTGCCACAGGTGCAGGCTAATAAATGAAGAGTGGTTAAGTTGTGCACCATCTCTATGGTAGGAGTAACTTTCAAAGGCCTACTGTTGCTATGAGAATATGGAATGACTGTTGCCTGTACCTCCAGCTGTATTGCCTTTGTGGCTGCCATTAAAAAGCTTTCTACATCATTCCTTGTACTGTTTGTGGATCCATAGTTATTCAGAGAGACTTTTAACTGGCTAATTTTTAACCCATCTGTCCTCAGTAGAAAATCACACTCACCATTATTTACACCAAATATCATACCATTTTTCTGGTTTTGTTGTATTTTGCAGCCCTTTAACTGGATTGTGCCTGGAGTGCTTATGGGAGGAGAGAAAAGAAAATCTGAGAAGGCAAGGTAAGATTGATTTGTAATAAATGTACATGTATATGTAAAATATGTATTAAACAAAAGTAAAAATGGCACTGGTTTGTCTTTGGCTTGGTAAACATAATGTTATCTGTGACACAGGACTTCCTGCTAAAGCTGTGTACAGCATTATTACCTAGAATGTGTTGTTCCTTTCTGACAACTGTACTTATGCTTGATGTTCATCGTGCATACAGCTGCAGTCATAACAGATGGGTTCTCCTGCCGTCAGGCGGGTCCTCGGTCAGCCGAATTCCAAAGTCTAGGTCCGGCGTCAGTTGTCGTCGCTTCTTCCCTGACGTCAGTGCGACAGGGGTATAAAGGAACCAGCCGACGCCATCTTCTTCAGTCTTTCTTGCCGCGCGGTGCCCGAAGCAGAAGCAGTTCGCAAGTGCCGGTCGGCCAGCTCCTGAAATTACGAAAATTTTGAAACCGAAGTCTTCTTGAAAGCTAAGTACCCCGTTGGGGAAACTTTTCTTGCCTCAGACCGATGTCAGACAAAGTTAATAATTGTATTTCTTGTGGGAAGCAAATACCGCATAAGGATTTCCATTCCCTCTGTATACCTTGTTTAGGCCCAGACCACGACGTCTCGGTCTGTCGCTTTTGTGCTACATTCAACAAACGCACCATTAAGCGTCAGGCGGAGTTCGCCCAGCATTATTTTGGAAAAACACTTAACCATATTATGTCGTCGGATACTCCGACTCCAGTTTTGTCTAAAAAACGCAAAGATAAGGACCGACACACGAGGTCCACGGCCTCTACCGACACCATGCCAAAGCTGACTACACATGCTCCGGTTCTCAGCGAGGTGCCTATGCAGCCCCTGACTACCGACGACACTTCACTGGCGGTGTCTCCTGTGCCCGAGGTCGCAGGCTCCTCGGCCCACACCCCGACTACAGATACCGAAGCCACTCTTGGCGTTGAACCTCAAAATGTGGACAGGTCTACCTCCACTCAAGGTGTCTTCAGACCTTCCTCTTCTTTTTCCATCAAGGCTTTCACTAAGTCTAAAGCAGCCATGCATTCTAAGAGACAAGCTACACAGGGCCCATCTCCAGGCCCCATGCCTAAAAAACAGATGCTTAAAATGGCTGAGGATTTAATTACTCTTATCAGGGGTTCTCAACCCCACCGGACAAAGGCCCAGAGTGGAGGAAGAATCCCTCCTCTGATCAGGGCTCCATTATTTCAGAGCACTCTGATGATCAGGAACATTCTTACTCCCCTTTTGAAGACTCTGATGCAGAGGAGTCCATTCCTTCTGTATCCCTTCCAGAGGATTACTCTTTTGGGACACTTTGCTTACCTTAAGGGAACACTTCCACTGGGAAGGCCAAGATTATTCAGATTCCAAGAAAAGGCTTAGGGAATTTCTCTTGCTACCTCAGCACAGGCCTCTGGCTATACCTCCTGTCTTGGACATCCTAGATGATGTTTACTCGGAGGCCTGCCTTAACCCGGATTCTCTGCCTCCAGCCCCAGTCAAGCCTGACAGGTACTACAGGGTTCCTGACTCACACCAATTTCTTTACAAAAGCCATGCTGCTGACCCAGAAACCATCTCACAGGGCCCCAGGGGAATTAAGGCCTCCACTGCTAAAAATCCATTACCTTCCAAGAGAGATTCCAGATCCTTAGAAAGGTGGGGAAAAAAGGTATATACCTCGGCTACCTTAACCATGAGGGCCTTAAACTGTCAGTTCCATATGCTAAAATACCAACAGTTTTTGTTATCACAATTGAAAAGTAAAATGTCACAACCTGAACAACCAGACTTGAAGGAGTTGCAGGATTTGATGCATAGTGCAGAACAAATGGGTAAGCATACCTTACAATGTGGTTTTGATGCTCTAGTGGCCTCATGTAGAGCTGCTGTTACAGGATCAGTCATACGTAGACATGCCTGGCTCAAGGAACAAACCTTGCCTGATCATGTCAAAGCTAAATTACTAGATGCCCCTCTACAAAAGGATGTATTATTTGGTGCTAATGCTGAGGAGGTATTAAGGAAAATGGAGGAAAAGGCTAAATCAATGCAAACTGTGAAAGATTTTCTACAGGTACAACCCCACGTTTCAGTAGAAATTGGCCTTCCAAAAATTGGTCCTTTCCAGCCACGGACAGACCCCAAAGAGGTAGATACAGGCGCTCGAGGGGCAGAGGACAATCCCAAGGATCGTTTAGAGGCAGACAATGGCAAGCACCTACACAAAGAGGTGGTGAGGATAACTCGCAATCATTCAGAAAGCAAGCCCAATGACTTTCCCCTTTGCATGCCAAGCAAGACTCAAATGGCAGCCCCTTAGGAGGAAAACTGGCATTATTTTCAAAAAATTGGCATATTGTCACAAAAGACAAATGGATCCTGGACATTATAAACAGAGGCTACAGATTCCATTTTCACACCCTTCCAAAAATGGGAGGCATGCCAAACCTGCCACACAATCAAAGGGCAGAGGCACAAAGGCAAATTACAGATCTCATAGACATGAAAGCTATTCAAGAGGTACCTACACACGAACAAGGTCAAGGTTTTTATTCCAGACTATTCCTGGTACCAAGGAAGGGAAAAGATTGGAGACCTATTTTGGACCTATCCATCCTAAACACATTTCTACTCGTACCAAAATTCAAGATGCTCACTTTACAGCAGCTTCTTCCCATGCTGGGCAAGGAGTCTTGGCTGGAAGCATTGGACCTCAAGGAGGCATACCTGCATGTCCCAATCAGACAAAACTGCAGAAGATACCTCAGATTTCTTGCAGGTTCAACCCAGTATCAATTCTCTGCATTGCCCTTTGGCTTATCTACTGCGCCCAGAGTATTCACGAAATGCCTGGCATCAGTAATTGCCTACTGCAGACTTCAAGGGATACAAATATACCCCTATTTGGACGACTGCCTGATCCAAGCGGACAGCAAGCACATTCTTCTGAAACATCTGGCTTATGTAATAATGTTGTTGAACTCTCTGGGATACACAGTCAACAAAAAGAAATCAAGGCTAATACCCTCTCGGAAGATAATTTTCCTGGGTGCCAACTTGGACACAAACACCCAGATGGCCTACCTCACGCCAGAGAAGCAGAGGCAACTAACTCAATACTTTAGAGCACTAGCAAATTGCACCAGGCTGACTGCAAGGAAAATCCTGCAGGCTCTGGGATTCATGGCATCTTGCATTTTACTAATCCCATGTGCAAAGCTGCATATGAGGAAACTTCAATGGTACCTGAAAAACCTATGGTCTCAACACAGCTACAGTTTGGAAACAATAATACCACTAATTCCATGTCTACAAAAGGAATTTCTGTGGTGGGCTCAAGCATGCCAAACAAACACAGGTCTTCCATTCAGCAAGCCTCAAGCAAATCAAGTCATCACAATAGACGCCTCGGACTACGCCTGGGGGGCGCACATGACAGATCGGTGCATTCAGGGCAAATGGTCCCAAAAAGAAAAGCACCTTCACATCAATCAAAAGGAAATGCTAGCAGTAATAAATGCTATTATAGCTTTCAAAGACCTTCTGCAACCAGGTCAACTATTGATAAGAACGGACAACACCACAGTTATGTGGTACATAAACAAACAGGGAGGAACACATTCATACCCCCTATGCAGACTGGCCATGTCACTTTGGAACATGGCCATGGACTTACAAATCGAACCACAAGCACAGTACTTGCCAGGCAAGGAAAACACACTGGCAGACAACCTAAGCAGAAATATGACAGATCCACACGAATGGATGTTGCATCCAAATGTTTTTACAGAAATAATCCAAGCATGGGGAAGGCCAGACATAGATCTCTTTGCCTCCCACAAAAATCATCAATTGACAAAATTCTGCTCAAGGATTTTCCATCCAAAGGCCTGGAGAGTGGACGCTCTCTCTTTCAGTTGGACATCAATGACAGTTTATGCCTTCCCACCTCTTCCTCTGCTGCCCAAAGTTCTATTGAAAACCAGAGCAGACAGACCAAAGATGATTCTCATTGCTCCGGACTGGCCAAGACAACACTGGTACCCACTCCTGAGGAGCCTGACGCATTCCCCACCATGGTCCCTGCCTCTAATGCTTCTTCTCCTGACTCAGCACAGCTTCAAAACTCTTCACAGCCAGCTAAAAACACTCATTCTAGCCGCATGGAAGATTCCTTAGCATCACAACAGACCCCACTCTCCAAAGTGCAGGATGTCATTTTGGAGGCCAGGAGGCCATCAACTAGAAAAGCTTACTCCGCAAAATGGAAACGGTTTTGTGTCTGGAATGAGAAAAAGGGCCAGGATCCTGGAAAACTGAATTTACCTCAAATACTACAGTATCTAGCTGAGCTGCTAAGCAGTGGACTTTCATTCTCCTCCATCAAAATCCATGCCTCAGCCATTTCTGCAGAATACAACACTGATCCACCCTTATTCTCTTACCCTCTCTTAAGACAGTTCCTCAGAGGGGCTAAGAATCTAAGACCCTCAAGGAAACAACCAATACCTGCTTGGGATCTCAATTTCATTCTGGAAAAACTGACCTTGCCTCCATTTGAGCCAGCTGCCTCATCAGATTTGCAATATTTGTCCTGGAAAACAGCTTTGCTTCTGGCTATTACCTCAGCTCGTAGAGTTTCAGAACTACAAGCTCTCACGGCTGTGCAGCCTTTTATCATCTTCCATCAGGACAGAGTTTCCTTACGAACCAACCCGTCCTTTATGCCTAAAGTGGTATCCAGGGTAGCTTTGAATCAGGCCATACATTTACCTACCTTTTATCCTAATCCTCAAAACAAAGGGGAGAGATTACTACATTCCTTGGACATCCACAGACAACTGCGTTATTATTTGGACAGAACAAAGCCTTTCAGAAAATCAGAACAGCTCTTTGTGTCCTATGCTGTAGGAGCTCAAGGAAAGCCAATTTCCAAACAGACAATCTCAAAATGGATAGCCCACTGCATACGCTTTTGCTCTTCTTTTCATGGCAAAACTGTACCTACAGGCATCAGATCTCACTCCGCAAGGGCCACAGCTACCTCTGCAGCTTTCCTCAGAGGAGTTCCTACCAAAGATATTTTGGAAGCAGCCACTTGGAGTTCAGTGCATACCTTCTCCAAGCACTACCACCTACCATTATACTCCAAAACTAGAGCAGGCTTTGCCACTGCAGTCTTGCAGGACGTCCTGGCTCCTCCTAGTTCCACCTAGTGCCTACCACCCCTTTCTTAGCTTTGGGATTCTACCCATCTGTTATGACTGCAGCTGTATGCACGATGAACATAGTACAGTTTTGTACCTACCATAAATGTAGATGTTCGAGTGCTAATACAGCTGCAGTCCAGGTTTCCCTCCCTCCTTCCCCTCTTGGGACAGGCCTATTGGCTAACACCTCCTCATACAACCTGATTGGGGTATTCATTTATGGTGTATTTGCTTGCAACTACTGTATTTTGATTATATTGCATTGCTTTATTACACAAATTTATGTATTGCCTTCCTTCTGGGGGCACCTGACATCTGGGGCAAGAAAAACTGAAGAAGATGGCGTCGGCTGGTTCCTTTATACCCCTGTCGCACTGACGTCAGGGAAGAAGCGACGACAACCGACGCTGGACCTAGACTTTGGAATTCGGCCGACCGAGGACCCGCCTGACGGCAGGAGAACCCATCTGTTATGACTGCAGCTGTATTAGCACTCGAACATCTACATTTATGGTAGGTACAAAACTGTACTTTTTCTTCTTCTTTCTTTTCCTGAAGAGTAAACTATCAAATATAGTTTGGATTCCAGTCATGCTACAAGATAAAAACAGTATATCCAGTGGAGAATATCGTGCACATACCAGTGGCAAAAAATCAAGCAGAAACTAGGATGTAGTCAATTAAAATGAATGTTTAAAACAATCAAAAATTAAATTACAGCTGGGTACAAAATTAACTCTATAGTCCATGAGATATGTCATGATCCAATGTTGCCTTTTCAGCTCGCCTCAACATGTAAGTTTATCAGATCTGAGGCTGTCACTTCAGAATCTTCAGCTTCGAAGCATCACCTCTTTTTCCATAATGCGGCACATGCATACATTTCTTCAGATCTTATTTGCCAGTTTTCAATGTTGGACCTGTTCTTTTGAAGCTCCTTTGCAGAGAAGTACTCGTCTCTTTGCTACATTTTTGTTCATAATTTTTATTCATTGTCTTGAATATTTCCTCCTCTTTCAAAAAAGGAAGGAATCGTCCTTTTCATCTTCTATCTCTGCTTTTTGTAGTTGCTTGAGTGTGTGAGCTCTGCTCCTGCCAGGCATCTTACCTGGTTACCTGTTACTGGTTATTAGTTACTTTTTGCAGTACCTCTGCTTTATTTGGTTAACAAGTTGTTACATTTTTTCGTGTGCTGCTACAGATTTGTCAGTTTGTTGGTTCCCTGGAATGATTGTATTTCTTGTGTTGTTACTTTTCATTGTAGCGTTTCTATTTTGAGTGCTGTACTTTGTTTTGATAGCTTGGATAAGACATTGGGCTTTTGGGGTGGAGTCATAAACTGCCCCCTCATCATAATTCTTACGACTGCTGAGTATTTTGTTTGTGGGATTCCCATTTGGATGCTGACTGCTAGACCTGCAGTTTGCTCAGAGCCAGGGCCTTTGCCTTGACTATAGGGCAAAGCCTGTCATGAAAGGGATGCTTCTCCCCTTCTGCAGTTAATGCCCCAGGTTTTTTCTTCACTTTCTCCATTAATGCGATCAGTGGAGAAAAAGAAATACAAGGAGGAGAAGACTAGAGACAGGAAGACGGAGGAAAATGAAAAGGAAAAAGGAAGAGAAACAGAGTGGCCTAGATGCAGCCTGTTGACTCAGCCATTGATGATGAGCCAGAGCCCTCTGCCTCCTTGGCTTCAGTTGTGGATCCAGTGTTGGTACCCCCTTGGTATTAATCACCACTGTTACTGGCTCCAGTGTCAGAGCTACTCAGCTCTCCATACTTTGAGATCTGAAGTTCCATTTTGTCTGTGGCACCAGATTCTGCTCAACTCCAGTTCCCCTTCCTGGCAATTATTCCAGATCTGGAGTTCCTTGGTGCCCTGAACTTCTTGGATCTGGTCTTCCCCCTTTAGGACCCAAGAAATCAAGAAACCCATGCACCAACTTAGCAGTTTGTACTCAACAGCTTCTTCTATGCCTGCAAGGTCCATGTGGAGTATTAAGAATTCAGATTTGGATAAGTTGATTCAAACTTTTTTGAAGGTGCAGATGAACCTAGGGAATCACTTCATCTCCCTCAGTTCTGAGGGTGGAAGGTTCTGCTTATCCTACTCCACTACTAATGTCTCTTTCTGTGGTTCATCCTTTGGCACCTGTGACGCTGGATCTGATGCTTCTTCTACTTTTACCATCCAAAGGCTGAACTATATGGTACACTTGACTAGGCTTCAGAGACACTTAATCACTGAAGTTACTAAGTTGGTGGCATCTCAACCTTCAGCTGAGTCTTGTAAAGTCATGGAGACTTAGTTGGCCACTAAGTTATCCATACTAAACATTTTCAGGCAATTCATCTGCAATGCAGAGGATGGTATGGCACACTCAGCAGAGACCAGCATTGCAGTCCACTGAAATACCTGGACATGCCTGTATAATTTTGCAAAGTGCTTCAAGGCATTCCTTCCTTAATGCCTCCCTTGGATGGGTCCAGCATTTTTAGACCAAAAGTTAAGGGCACACTGACCAGGAGCAAACAGGATGGCAAGACATTGTCTGCTATGTGAGTTTGCTTTTCCACCCTACAGAGGACAAACTTAAGATACTGGGATGAGGGGGGATAGCTGTTCTTCTGTACCTCACAACAGTTTTCTCATAATGCTTTAAGTGAAGTCTCCCACAGGGACAGAGGGAGAGAATAATGGAGGGCACCCTAGGCAATGAGGTGATACACAAAATCAGAGCTTTAGAGAACCTTTCTCTGGCAAGCCCTTGCATTGCTCCAGAAACCATGCCTTACTGCTGGCTCTGGAGGCAGTTTGGGGGAGGGTGCATGGCTGTCCACACCCAAGCCTCATACCCCATCACATCTGATGCGTGGGTGCTGAGAGTCATTTCCAAGGGTTACACCTCTCCTTGTGAGTTTCCCTCAGGTTTGAGACAAAAATCCCTTTCAGACATACCACCCCAATAATGAAGGGAAGCAGCATTAGAGGTTGCTCTTAAAACAAGTCATCCAAGAGGTCCCACCAGACCAGAGAGCATCTGAAGTCTATTCAAGATTTTTTGGTGGCAATGCAAACCAGAGATCTTTATCCCATTTTAGACTTAAGCAAACTAAATGTCTTCATCAGACAGACATACTTCTAGATGGTGGCAGTGCAGTCCATTCTACCTCTACTGAGAAAGGACAATTGGATGTGCTGTTTGGGCCTCAAAGATGTTTATTATTACATAAAAATAGTAAAGCATTCCATGAGGTTCATGCACTGCAAACTCTCAGCCAGTCACTGCCAGTTTTGAGCACTGTCCTTTGTCCTAACCACAGCTCCCCGAATGTTCAGTAAATGCATGGCAGTAGTAGCAGCTTGACTCAGGCTTCAGGGGATATGGGTCTTTCCATACCTGGACGTCTGTCTCCTTACAATGACTTCAAGGGCATCATTAGTCTAGGCAAGAGGTTTCTTCCTTCATCAGTGTTTTTCACTTTCGACAAATCAATCTGGAACCTGTTCAAGCTCTAGATTTTATCAGTTGTCATCTGGACACCACCTCTCAGATTGCCAGACTTCCTCCCTTGAGACTGTTATCTGTACAACTTCAAGCTAGTCAAATTCTGCTGCTTTAGAAACCACCAGCTTACTTGGTTCTTCGTCTTCTTGTCTGATGGCTGCGGCAGTCTCTCTTGTTCCTACAGCCAGATTCTTCATGAGGGTTCCTCAATGGTCTCTTTCAGTCCAGTGGTTTGTCACAATTCACCCAATGAAATTTCCTGTTTGTTTCGCCAACATTTGTCATCATCACATCTCATAATGGCTGACTTTAGATTATGTTTCTGCAGAATAGTTTGTTCTTCCATGGCAACAGTGAACACTGACACTTCCCTTCCTAGGGTGAGGGGGCATTATGAAGAGAAGCAGCCCAATGGTCTTTTTTTTTTTTTTTTTTTTTTTTTTTAACAAAACATCTTTATTAAATTATCACTTATGAAATAGGTAATCATACAGTTATATTTATTTTATTACTTTATTTTTATAAAATACATAATCCCATAATAAATAAATATGAATTTACATAATCTCAGCTGCAAGCATTTGACATCACAAACTGTAATGACATAATCATAGTTGCAAACATTATACATCACTTAAAATCTACCCAGTCATTGTCAGTCAAACATTACATGGCTCATTCAAGTCCTTCCTTCTTTTAAACCGCATTCCTCCCCTGTATGTATTGTTCTCACAATTCCCTTTTTTTCCTATATAATTTGCTCTTGCCATTTTTAAAGATCCCAATTCCAATTGTTTTATCTCTGTTATTATAGTCACTACTTTTAGTACAGTAGGTTTAGACTTTGATTTCTATTTTTGTAGTAATTGCTTTTTTGGCAGCCACCATAATTAGACTCACCAAGGCCTTATTATGTGTAGACAATTCCGATTCTGTGTCATAGCTCAGAAAAATCATTTCCCTAGCTACACCAATTTGCTAACCCAATATCTCAGACAGAGTAGTCTACAGGGAATCTTTAAAGTCTGCCAACTCATTACACTCCCAGAAAATAGGTTCCCAATTACCCCTTTCTTTCCCATCACACCTCTAACATGTGATGTCTACCTGAGGAAATATTCTCTGGAGTCTGCTTGGCGTATAAAAATATCTATGTAAACATTTCCAAACAAATGTCCTAAATCTTCTAGATTTTTTTAATATTTGGAAGACATACAAATATCCGTCCATTGTTTCTTTGTGAATTGCTTATTCAGTCACTCTTCCCAAGCCTTTCTAACCTCTTCTGATTCATTCTTATAGTTATCATGCAATATTTTATATGCTCTACTAATTATTCCTTTTTTAATGGCAGCTTCTGTTCTAGATTCTACTAATAACTCTACCAGTGCTGGTCTTTCGCTTAGGACCACCCTATTTCTTTCTCTTTGCCTATACTCTGATATCAGTTCTTGATAGGGAAGGCAATCTCTAACCTGCAGTCCAAATAAATTCTTGGGGTCCTCCCATTCTGTTACCTTTCCCTTTCTAGTTATTTGCTGTCAGTACCTTGGTTCTTTGGACAGTTTTATCCAATAAATTCCAGCCCCCTCTTGCCTATTGTCTGTATCCCTAATTGCAGTCATCACTGTCAGCAGAATCTACTTTCTCCATTCCCGTGTTGGCTTAGTTCTTAGAATGCTTTCTGCTATTTTATGAATATAATATTCTGTACAGTTAATGTTGTTCTCCTTAAGGATCTGCATCCAAAATCCCAGTCTCTCCTTGTTTCTTAAGCTTCTCCCATTTTCATTATCATCCCTCTCCACTTTGAATTATAGGTTTCTGCTTGTGCTGTATATAAAAGCCTTAACTGTGTAGCTCTAAAATACCCCTTCAAATCAGGTAATCCCAGTCTGAATTGTTCTATTGGAAGAATCGACTTCTCTCATTTGACACTTGCCATCTTCCCCTCCCAGATAAAATCCTACAATTCTTTATTAATTGCTATCCACAACTTCTCTGGTTGATAAAAATATAGACTTGTTTGTGTCTTTCGGCTTTTCCCAGTTAGGGGTCGCCAGAGCGGAACTCCGGTCCGCTAATAATTGGTAGTGGATTTTAATGTACCGTGTTTCCAGCCCTGACGCACAACCTTCAACGAAGGCACGCCCCATTCACGTATGCCTCCACACAGAAGACGCTCTAGCTGAGAATCGAACGGATAACATCTTGCTATGAGGCGACGAGTATCTTACTTTCAATATCCATATAACAGAGCTTCCATTTTCTCAGTTTTTGTATTTTTTTTGTTTAGTCTCTTCCCACATATATCCATCCATAGCAGTCACACTAGAATCATTTTTAATCCATACTCCTAAATACTTCATTTTATCATCTCCCTGTAAATATGGATATTGCTGAACCAGTTTGTATGGGGTACATAATTTACTGCTATTGCCTTTGTTTTCGCTTCATTATTTTTTTTATCCTGAAAAGATTTGAAACTGTCTCAAAATATTCCACAACACTGTAATGTCCTTTTCTGGTTTTGCCAAGTATATAATAATATTATCTGCAAATAAAGCCAGCTTTTCTTGACTATCATACCAATCATATCCTTGAATTACTGAGTCTCATATTTTCTTTGCCAGTGGTTCTAAATGTAATGCAAATAACAAAGGTGAAAGAGAACACCCCTGCCTGGTTCCTCTGCTCAAGCAGAATTTATCAGAGGACCCCATCCACTTTAATTTTCACCTCCGTTCCCTCATATGTCCTCCTAATCAACCATATAATTTTATCAGGGAATGCAAATGCTTATATTGCTCTACTCATAAAGTCCCAGCTTACTCTGTCAAATGCTTTATCTGCATCAAGACCCACGAACAACAGAAGTATTTTCTTACATTCTGCTTCCATCTGAATCATCAATGTTCTGTTTAATGTCAAATGTTTGCCTCCCTTCCACAAAACCACATTGAGCCAGATCTATCAATTTTGGCATTACTTTTGACATTCTTTTAACCATTGTAGATGTGAATCATGGTTTAGTATCGAAATGAGTCTGCATGAAGCTGGATCTGATGGATCTTTACCCTCTTTAGGTATTACAGCTACCACCGCTTTCTTCCAGGATGGTGGTACTTATCCTCCTCTTAAAATACTGTTAAACAAAACCTCCCAGATCTTTATAAGTTTTTTTCCTCCTACCTTCCAAATTTCCACAGGAATACCATCTATTTCTGGTGACTTTCTTGTAGATTTATTATACATCACCATTTTTATCTCATTTCCACCTATTCTAACTGTTAAAATAATTGAGCATCTTCCAGGTCTAATCTTGGCATATTCAATTCATCCATAAACATTTCCATTTGTACCTTTTCTTGATTTCCATGTTTTTCTGCTTTATACAGATTTTTATAGAACTTCTGAAATAGTTGTAATACCTCTACAGGATCTCTTGTTACCTTCCTTGTCATAGAGTCCGTAAGCTTGGTGACAGCCCTTTCTACTTTCTGTTGCCTGAGTCAGTGTGCTAAATGTTTTTGTGCTCTGGAGTTATCAAAAACAGTTGCTTAACAGCAATCTTTCTAAACTCATGCATATTATCAAGGTAATCCCTTATTTTCTGTCTAGCATTCTGCAGTTGCTCCTCTTGTTCTGTGAGATCCTCCCCTATTCTGCAGTACTTTAACATTTGTCAGACCCTCTAAATAATTCTTATTTCTTAACTGTATCTCCCTTTTTTATTTTCACCCTATTTTTAAACTCCACTTTAATTTTATCCCACTCCCTAGCTAAATTTTCAGAAGAAATTTCTGTCTTCTGTATATCTCTTGAATAAATTCCATTACCCATTACTTAAATTCATTGTTTTTCAACAGATAGGTGGGAAAGCACCAGCGTCTCATTTTTACTTCATTACTCTGTTTTTATTTTGATTATTACTGGCACATGATCTAAAATAGTTATTGGGTGTGTATCTAGACCTTCAGTTAAATGCACATGTTCCTGTAAGTGTGAATTCTGTCTAGCCTAGCTCAGTTTTTGTATCTTGGGGAATAATACGTAAATCACTCTGAACTCCTAGTAATGAATTTCACATCTTCCATGCCAAATATTTTCATACATTTTTTCAAAAGTCTACCCTCCTTTGTTATACTTTCCATTCTGGGCTCCCCAGAGACATCTTCACTGCTGAAAATTCCAGTCCCCACCTATAAGTAATATTCCTTGCTGAAAGCTGATTATTTATCCCAGAATATTCGGTCCATTATAGCAATTTTAGGTGGAATATAAATACATGCTAGCATAATCATCCTCCTTTGCCAGTATCCCCTTAATACTATAAATCTGTTGCTATTATTTTTATCCTTTTCTATGACTGTTGGAGTGCCTCTTGCAGTTAATATAAGAACTCCTCTTTTCCTTTGTCTCAGGTATTCCTCTGAATAACCATCCTGAAAAACCTTTCTTTATCAAATTCCCATGTTCAGTTTTTTGCAAGTGTCTCTCTTATAGCATAAGTTTTTGCAGTCTGCATTTTTAATACAGTTCACTACTCTTTCTTTTTTGTATTTATCTGAGAGACCATTAACATTTAAAGACATTACAGAAAGCATCATTGTATTAAAAAGTTATTATTCCTACCTTTTATGTATAACAGCTTTTTTGTTAAGTGTCTAGATCTGATGTTGTCATGTTCATTCGTTCCTCAAACTGTGGGTTCAGATCCGAACCTTGGATCTGACTCTGCCTCTTTTTATAGCTTAGGATACGACTCTCGAGCTTCTCCAATACCCATAATACCCCCTGTCCTCCAAATTACCTTCTGTCTCATTTGCTACACTTCTTGCAAGCTGGGATTTTCTCTCTCAGAGCTCCTTGTGGGTCGTAAGTGATATAAATCAAACTTTTTTATTATCTTCTATTTCTTATTTGTAGCTTATCACCTTCCTTACCCTTCTACAAACTTTTTTTGTTATTTTCGGGTTTCTTCATTAGGTCTGAGATACTTTCATACCTTCAGGTATTTCTTTTCCTACCATTGTTGGGTGTTTTTCCTTTTCTGTTTCCTTAAAAAAAAAAAAAAAAAAAACTCCTTTCTCTTAAAACCTTTCTCATTTGTTGTGTAGTGTAGTTAAAACCGATATATGGCTGACAAACCTGACAGGCCTGTTGGGTTCAAAAAATGCACTTTGTGTGGGCACAAGATTCCTCAGTCTGATCTTCACAGGGAGTGTGTTTACTGTGTAGTGCCAAGTCATTTGGACATGTCCTATGATATATGTTCTGGTTTCAGTTCCTGTGCTCTGGTGGAATGCCGGAACAAACTTATCCTTAAGGGTCTTCTTCCTCCGTCGTCTTCTTCTGTTGCTGGACCATCTCGAGAATCAGTGGCTTAAACCCCCACGAGAAAGCACAAGGAGCCCAGGAAACGCTTCCCTGCTTGGTCTCATCCTAAAAGGGCTACTTCTGAATCACCAGCTAAGACTCTCAAGCTGTCAGATCCAAAGCCTTCTGATCTGACAGAAACTTTATTGCCACCTCCTTGGTGCCGATCTCTGAGTCCCTTCCTGGAGGTTGTATCTCCTACTATGAGGTCTCCATTCCTCCAAACTACCCTGAAGAAGATGTTGAGACCTTCCTCCATGTCATTCTTTGTCAAATCTTCCAGGAGCCTTTCTGAAGTGGAGGTGGACAGGATGATGAGGAGATTCCTCAGGACGCAGATACAGATAAGAGTTTTGCATGTTCTGTCCCCTACTGGATCCATGAGCCACCCTACCTTTGTGCCTTTGATTTCTCCTTCTCTGATCTGACCTCCCTTTTCGAAGCCCTCAGATCAGGAGGTATCCAAAGTCGACATATTGGATCTGATGGCCCTTCCTCCCTTGGCTCCAACATTTCTGATCTGATTGGCTCTGACTTTCTTAGAACACAATGGATCTCGGAGCTGAAGTGTCAGCGTCAAGTCTAAGGGAATGTCCTCGACTCAGAAGGTTTCAGAGCTTTTGCTTTCTCTCGGAGCATGACAGCTTGGCTCCAACTCCCCTTCAGTGCAGGGGGATCCATGAGGGTTTGGAATTGTCTGCT
The DNA here is from genome assembly GCF_019279795.1 of Protopterus annectens. NCBI lineage: Eukaryota > Metazoa > Chordata > Ceratodontiformes > Protopteridae > Protopterus > Protopterus annectens. Next base: position 21,973,441 of record NC_056750.1, read on the forward strand.
CCTAGAACCTCTGTTCAGAAGAGATTGCTTTTGGCTTCTCCGGGTCCTTCTGCATTTGAAGTGGTGGAGAAGGTTTTCTGTCAGCCAACAACTATCTCGACTCAACTTCCTTCAGCTTCCACTCCTGTTCTGACTTCTACTCCTGAGGCTAATCATCCTCCACCTCAGGGACAGCCAGATCCTAAGAGCCGCTAAGCAGCTCACTCTGAGGAGTGCCTCTTCTCTTCTGACACCTCCCAAGAGCATCCCACTGAGGAGGTACCTTGAAAGAGACTGTCAAGTGATTATACTTGGATTCCCCGCAAGAATCACTGACAGAAGACATGGACTTTGATGAAGGGGAAGGGTCCCCAAGATCTTCACTGAATGATGTCTTCCATGGAGACATCCTTAAAATCCTGCACCAGAGATGTGGTTGGTCAAATCAAAGCCTTTCCTCAGAGGAGTCAGTGTTTTTGGAGGCCTTCAGGTCTGGCCCATCTTCATCTTGGGTGTCCTCCCCTTGTGGATGACCTTATCGACCTGGTCTCCCACTGGACATGGAAGAAGCCAGACACTATGGAGCCCATTCCAGAGAGAGCTGATAAGATCTTTATTACCTGTCTGATAGGCAACACTGGACCAAGGGTTCCACGGTAGATGCCATGGTTGTTGCAGAAGCCACTAAAAAGGAGCTGGCCAAACATAGCTCCTCTGTCCATCCCCCTAACAGGTAGTCTAAAGTTGTGGACAGATTAGGGAAGTGAGTATACTCTTCAGCGACTTTTGCACTGTGATCACTTAATTACTGGACACACTTTACCACACTACAGAGGGACTTAATTAAGGAAATCTGTAGTTCTGCCCCAGGGTCTGTATCTGCAGAGGAGCAGAAGACTTTTTTCTCCAGATTGGCCACCCTACAGTCTATTTCTAACTCATTCATGTGGCTAATCTCATATGCAGCAGAGGGTACCTCAAGGGCGTTCATTTCAGGCATTGCTATAAGGTGTCATGCTTGGATACGGCTCTGTGACTTTGTGGAACCTTTCAAGGCATCCTTCTTCAGTGCTCCTTTTGATTGATTGTCGTTGTTTGGCCCTACTGTTAGAGATACTCTCCCATAGTGAGATGGATGGAAAGACCTTGTCTGCCATCGGAATCCATTTTTCTACCCCACAAAGACCATTTCCAGGAACCAATATGGTGGTGAGAAATTGTGGTTCAAAAAGTCTTAAGGTCTTTTTCAGGAATCACAGGGAGATTTTTCCCCCAGAGGCAGAGAACGAAGTAACTATAATGGTAGACGCCATCCTCATGGCAGATGGGAGCTGCAAAATCAAGGATCACGAGTTTCCTTCTCAGACAGGTCCTTTCAGCACTCCTGAGAGGTTGCCCAACTGTCCCTCTCTGGAAGCAATTGGGGGGCACTTGTCCTTGCACCCAGACATCTGGTTAGCCATCACAAACAATTGTTGGGTGCAAAGGATCATATCCAGAGGATATTCCATTCCATTTTTCCACAATCCAAAACCAAGCAGAAATCTCAGCGATGTTCCATCCAGTCAGAGGGAGGAAGCAGCATTACAAAAGAAGTCATCCAGGTGGTCCCACCAGACCAAGTCAGATCCAGAATTTCGTCGGTGTTCTTTTTAGTGCCAAAGAAGACAGGGGACCTAAGGTAAATCTTGGACCTAAGCCTACTAAACAACTCAGTAGACAGTGTGAAGTTCTGGATGGTCACGGTTCAGTCCATTCTACCTCTGTTATGAAAGGACAACTGGATGTGCTCCATTGACCTTCGGGATGCGTGCTATGACATCAAAATGAACAGGCACTTCAGAAAGTTTCACCATTTCTGGCTACAGACCAGTCATTATCAGTTCAGAGTACTGCCTTTTGGTCTCACCACAGTTCCCAGGTTGTTCATTAAATGCATGGCAGTAGTGGCAGCTCAGTTGAGACTGCATGGATTCAACATGTTTCCTTATCTAGACTACTGGCTCCTGACTGCACCAGCCAGGCATGTACTCTTACAAGACAGGGGCTATCTTGTACAGTTAGCCCCTACCTTGGGTATCACAGTCATCATACAGAAATCTCAGCTACAACCCGTGTAATTGATCGACTGTATAGGAACTTGCTTGTCTAGACATAGCCAGTTTTCTAGCCTACCTGACTCCAGACAGGATTTACTCTTTAAGATCACATATCAGACAAATTCTAGCCATCCCAATACCCCTAGCAAGCCTAGTTCTCAGAGCATTAGGTTCAATGGCTGCCACAATAACCCTGATTCCAACAGCTCGCTTACACATGAGAGTACTCCAATGGAATCTGGTGGTTCAAAGGTCCTTACACGCCTATCTGCTTGCTCATCCCCATCAGGTTGTCCCGTGTGTGCAAAAATTCTCTTCTTGGCTCTACTTGGAAGAAGTCACTCAAGGACGACCCTTTGTTCTTCCGCCCACGAATGCCACATTGACCACTGACTCTTCTCAGCTGGGGTCATTATCTGGGTTGCATGGTCCAGGGCATATGGCTGACACAAGACAACAATCTGCGTATCGATGCCCTAGAGATGAGAGTGTTGCTTCTAATGTTGCAAGCATTTCAGATCCTTCTACCTCTAGGGACTATTGTAATACAAATGGACAATATGTCGGTGGTATGGTACATCAAAAAATGGAGAGGAACCAGATCTTACCCCTTATGTCAAGAAGCGATAAGGGTTTGGCTGTGGGTGACCTATTCCAACATTCTGGCACACAGGCTCAGCAGAATTATTCTGATGCCTCACGAGTGGTCTCTAAATCAATCAGTGGAAAACACTATCTTCCACAAGTGGGGTCAACCTTGCTGCAGTCTCTTTGCTTCGCTCCTTAACAACAAGTGCAGCAGGCCATTTGCCCTGATCCCTCCACAGGGGCAGTCACCCAGAGATGCTGTAGTCCATGTTTGGCCCTCAGGTCTTCTTTATGCCTACCCTGCTCTACCCCTCATACCCAAATTTCTTCAGAAAGCTCAGAGGTTGAAGAGCCAAGTGATCCTCATTGCTCCCTTCTAGCCTCAACAGATTTGGTCCCCCTTCTTTTGGTTGCAGCATGTCCTCCGTGGATGCTGGAACCACATCCAAATCTTCTGTCTCACCTATCAAGGCTTGTTCACCCAGGATTGAAATTGACTGTATGGTTTAAGTTCCAGTGATGGCTAGAGATACCAGACTTTCTTCACCAGTTCAAAAGATTTTAATATCATCTCTTAAAGCCTCTACTAGAAAGGTTTAAAAAAGTAATTGGAAGAGATTTTCAATTTGGGCTCATCAAAAACATTTGGATCCTTTTATAGCTCCCATTCCTGCAGTTTTGGATTTTCTTGCTTCAATTTTCCAAAGTGGGGCAAGTTTTTCTACTATTAAGGTGTAACTGGCAGCCATCTCAAACTATCACATTGGGACAATGTATCTTCTCTGGCTTCATCTAAACTATGTAGGATGTCTGTCAGGGGTACCTTTTTACTTACACCATCTATAAAGGACCCTACGTCTCCTCCTTTGGACCTAACCAAGATGTTGCAAGCTCTTGTCTTATCTCCTTTCGAACCCTCAGCCAAGGTAGATTTGAAATTTCTGTCTTGGAAAACTGCCTTTATAGTGGCCATCACATCTGCTAAAAGGGTATCTGAGTTACAAGCTTTATCAGTCAAACCTCCCTACTTGTTTGTTCATAAAGATAGAGTGACCTTGTGTACCAATCCCTCCTTTTTTCCTAAAGTTGCCTCCGAAAACAGTATCAATCAGGTCATTAACCTGCCAGTTTTCTTACCCAATTTTCAGAACAAAACTGAATATACTCTTCACTTGTTAGAAGTTCATAGACAGCTGCGCTTTTATTTAGACAGAACAAAATCTTTCAGAAAAACTGATTAGCTTTTTGTCTCCTTCTCCAGTGTTAGGTGGGGAAGGCCAGTATCCAAACTCCCTTTGTTTAAATGGATCACAGACTGCATTTCTCATGAGTATTTTGCTAAGTGAGTACCTCTACCTGGTCATGTTAGAGCTCATTCTACTAGATCTGTGTCTACACGTCAAGCCTCCTGGTCCAGAGTTCCTATAGAGGACATTTGTGTGGTTACTACTTGGTTGAATCCCCATACCTTTGTCACACATTACAAGTTAGTATGTCTAGAGGTAGGGCTACTTTTGGCTTCGCAGTGCTTCAGAATATCCTTCCATGAGGACCACCTGGGGCCACTGTAGCTGTGGACTGTGTCCCACAGGTTGAGGAATGAATGAAAATGACAACATTAGATATAGAAGTTATGTACTCACCATAACGTTCCATCGGTGTTGTCCATTTTCATTCTTCCTCAACCTCCCCCCATCCCCCTGTCCCTTCTGGGAAGATTTGTGGAGGTGTTCCAGGAACCACTGTTCCTTTTGAGTTCCTGGTTCTATCTGTTATCTATCTTAGGATAGTTTTCTGTCCATTATTTTATGTATCTGCTTATACAACTGCAGCAAACTTAATCTGAGGTAATTTGAAGGCCAGGGACATTATAGGTAAGGGAGGAGTTCGAGAGTTGGATCCTAAGCTATAAAAAAGCGGCCAAGTTGGATCTGAGGTTCAAATCCGAACCCATAGGTCAAGGAAGAATGAAAATGGACAAAACAGATAGAAAGTTATAGTGATTACATAACTTCTTTTTCCAGCTTTTATGTTACATGCATACACTGTTTGGCCGATTGAACTTTTATACAGTTGTTTGTTGTCGTATCCATTTGAGCCCATGTCACATCTTACAAAACTTTCTGTTTTATTGAAAGCCTTCAGACAAAAAAAAAAAAAAAAACATGCCCCCAGTACCCGCTAAAACCTATTAACATAATACAAACACACAAAACTATGTACATATTCAGATATTGAAGTTTTACTCTCCTAACAGGAAAGAAAATGTCCCGAACTGAGAGCCACACTTACAGGCATGAGTTAGCCTTAAAGAAAGGTTATTCATGCTAAGATGCATGGTGCAGCCTGTGCTTCTACTAAAATACTCCCTGTTTTTTTTCTTATCATTATAGCTCTCCTAGCTGGGAACACCTGAATGCTTTCAGAGAATATCATCTCCTAGACAATTTCTCTCTTTTTTCTAGCCAAATCAGTTTGTAGCCAATTTCTCTTTATCAGGTTATGTCCATGGAGACATGAGGACCAGATACAGAATTGCTACTAAGCATACTTTTACTTGCTAGAAAAAAGCCTTATAATATTCAACATTCTTTTTCATTTACTTGCTTTCTCTTAAAAAATAGTTAATAGATCAAGCTAAGGGCCTTAATCCAGTCATCACCCCATGCAAGAACAAGAAAAAGCAATTGTCCTTTTGTCATGCTGTTTTCACTACACTTTTTAGAGCACCTTTTTAAATTGTATCCCCATTACACTTAAAAACAGCTGAGAAAACTTTACTTTGTAGTATGCAAAGAAAATCATATACTGCAAATATAATACTATTAAGAAAAAAATGTAGTTTTGGTTACAGTTAACTTTCTCCGTCCTCTTCCCTCCCCTAAGTATTTTTCTGAACATTAATGACATAAAGTCGGGCATATAATTTAGAGTCCCCCACAAGTCCAACAAAGTCCAATGTTTCCAGATTTTTTTGTTCCGTCATATTGCACAAATATAATTATTGCTTTGTAATTCTACATTTGTCATTTTCCAAGTTACTGGTTTTATTCCTGTTCATTTCCATCTTCCAAATCCCGTCTCTGCTTCATTTCTAAGGTACTCTTGATTCTTCTAGTCAACTCCCATGCTCCCTTCCTTCTCTCCAGCATTTTCCATTGAAACATTGGAAAAGGTTTCTCTTGCACAGTTTTTCTGTGGTCTGTATTACCAGAAGAACAAGAAGCAGAATATCTCCTTCTGTTTCACAGCTCACTTTTTTTTGGACAAACTTTTGTATTCCCTCCTTGGCAAATACTTCATCAAAAAATGATTTTGTCCCTCTGGGGAAGAATATTTTGAAGATAGCTGGGTACAGCAGTTTGAATCTCATGACTGCTTCTCGACATTCCCTGAATAGTGGAATACATTTACTCCTGTTCTGCCTGGTGTACAAACACTCTGATGTCTCCCACTTTTGCTTTGTTCTTCTGCCACAGTTTTGTCAGAATCAACTCTTTCTGCTGGTAGGATTGCATCTTTACTATTAAAGGCCTAGGTTGCTTCCTCATAGCCAGGATTGGAGCATACACACAAATGTGCCCTTTAAGTTAGCAACTCCTGCTGAGGAATACCAGTCCAGTTGCATATTTGTGCTTTCATAAAATTAATACAGTCTATTCCTTCCAGCTTCTCTGGTACAGTTGAAAATCTCTGGATGTAATGGGATCCTATCTCGCCTACATTCATAACTGATGGGTTCGGAGCCGATCCATCGGCTCCGACTCGGCCAACTAATACACTAGCACAAAGTCTCTCATTGGCTGGGCTACTCCCTATCCCAGGATGCACTACACCTGCTTCCCCAGATCTCGTTTGCCGCTTTACAAGCTGGACGTGGTCTCGACTTGGCTGGAGCTAAGTGGTTCTTTTTTACCTTTTACTGGTCTTTGACCTTGGGGTTTTTCTCTATATATTAACCAAACAGCTGTTTTAACAGCTATTCTTTGTAATTTATATATCTCGTGTCTGTGTTTGAGTGATTTCTAGTACTTTATTTTTTTCAGTCGGGCAAGGCCCGTTTAAGTTAGAGGGCCTTTGCCCTACCTTTGACTGCTGTTTAAGTGCTATTTAAGTTTTGGTTAGTTGTTTTTCGGGCTAAGCCCATTTAAATTAGAGGGCTTTGGGCCGTTGAACTTGTTTTGTCTGTGTCAGTTCACTGTGTTCTTTTTGAGGTAAATTTTCCTCAGTACTCATGCCATTGTGTCTCGCGCTCTTTAGTTGGCGCTTTTTTGTGATAGTCTTATTGCTTGTTGAGGGCCTGTATTATGTCAAAGGTGCAGAAGTCAGGCTTTAAAAAATGCACTTGGTGCAGTTACAAAATGTCCATCACAGACAGCCATTCAGTTTGCGTTTATTGTTTGGGGCCAAAACATCTGCAGGAGACATGTAGTGTCTGTCATGCTTTCTCCTCTAGGGTTCTTCAAGAACGCAAGAACAAGCTGATTTTGAAAGGACTTATTAAACCCTCCTTTGAGGAAGCCTTAGATCCTCCTGTTGCTTCCAAAAAGAAAAGATCGTCGGCTCCGACAAGTCCGTCGGAACCGTCTACTAAAAAGCAAAAATTGACTTCTTCTTCCTCGGCTCCACTGACTTCGGGGCCGAGGGTCGAAGGGTCTGCCTCGATACCTCTTGCCTCGGCTCCATTAGTTTCGGAGCCGCAGGTTGGAGTATCGAGAGGTGAATCACCTCCATCGGTTCCAATGGCTTCGGAGCCGGTGGAGGTGTGCAGCTCAGACTCTTCCCCCTCGGCTCCGAAGAAAGCTCCTTCGGCACCGATGGTGGTCCATGCTGTGGTGGAGCCGGCGCCGAAAGCGGTGGAGCCGTTTCGGAGCCGGTCCCCTTCTCTCTCGGAGCCGAGAGGAAAGTCTTCCAGATTGTCTACCTCCTCTAAATCATCGAGACTCTCTGATTCGGACCTGGATAGGGTGATACAGAGGCTATTCCAGTCTCCAGTTTTTACTAAATTGGTCTCGGCTCCAGCACAGTTAGCTTCGGAGCCGATCCCCCCTCCAACACATTCGATTCCTCCTCCAACCTCCTCGGAGCCGTTGGAGTCGGTGGTGGTGGAGCAAAGTGGAGCCATACGGTCGGAGCAGAGACCCCTTCGAGGTCTCTCGGTTCCGACTATGCTTCCTACCCTGTCCTCCGGTTCAGGGTTTGGTACTGCGACTTCTTCAGCTGGGCCCGAGGGGAACACTTTGGGATTGGGTGCTTCGGTGCCTAGTCTTCCCCTCGGAGCATCGGCTGCTGGAATTCCCAGTGCCATCGTGGCCTCTAGACCAGTGACCTCCTTGGATTCTGGAGGTCCGGCCTTTGAGGCCATGAGGAGCTGCTGGCCATGCCTTTGCCGGTTCAGCAGGATTCTACCTCACCGTCCCTAGATTTGGAGACTGGTGCCTCTGTTGTGTTGCAGTTCCCCGGCAGCGGGGCCCCAGGGCCTGAGGATACCCCATCGGTTCTTCCGGGAGGTCCGTCCGAAACTGCTTCGGACGAACCCCCACGGAAGAAATTGTGTAAGAGGAAGCACGTAGACTTCCAAGATGAGTCTGTTACATCGGATACTGACCTCGATGACGTAGAAGGGTCCCCCAAATCATCTTCGGATGATATCTCCTTCTCAGATATCTTGGAGATTCTGAGACAGAGAGGTGACTGGCAAGCCAAAACCCCTTCAGCTGAGGAGTCAGTCTTCCTCAAGGCCTTTGGGGCCCAGCCTTCTGCCTCCTGGGTGTCTCCGCCCTTCGATGAACTCCTGGATTTGGTTTCTCGAAGGGCGTGGGAACACCCTGATTCTGTGGAACCGGTGCCTGCGAGACCCAATAAGTTTCTGTCAGCCCCCCCCCCCCCACAAGGAATTTTTGACAAAGGGTGTGCCTGTAGATGCTTTGGTGGTGGCTTCTGACACACAGCAGGACGTGGCAGAGGCTTCAACGTCTGTTCATCCTCCTAATAAGGATTCCAGGAGCATGGATAGGTACGGGAAGCGTACCCTGTCTTCAGCGGCCTTTACCTTACGGTCGCTGAATTATTTATGTCATTTCACTAGGCTCCAAAGGGATCTCCTTAAAGAGCTAAATGACTCCCTTGTTGGTAATCTACCTGAGGCGCTGGCCCCGACTGTTGGCGCCCAGATGACTACCCTGTTATCCATTGTTAACTCGTCCATGAGGCTCATTTCCTATGCGGCCGAAGGGGTGAGTAGAGCAGCGGGAACAGGCGTTGCCCTCAGGAGACACGCCTGGTTACGCTTGGGTTCATTTGCGGAGGCCTTCAAGTCTTCCTTCGACGCCTTTGATGGGTCATCTTTGTTTGGACCCAAGGTGAAGGACACACTAACTCGGTGCGAGCAGGATGGCAAGACTTTGACTGCCGTTGGGGCCCTATTTTCCGCTCCTTCTAGGCCTTACCCCAAGGCTCAGAGAGGAGGGAAAATGTGGTTTAGAAAATCTCAGAAGTCTTTCCCTACTCCACCCAGTGATTCCCCCTCCAGAGGCAGGGGGGGGGGGATTCTGGAAGACGCCGCCCCAGAGGTGGCAGAGGCCCCCGTAACTCTGGAGACCGCGATTCCTTTTGTGGTTCTTCATACAACCAGCGTCCCTGAGTTGTTGCCCGACTGTGCAACTCCGGAGCCAGTCGGGGGTCGTTTTGCGGCACACCCACAAGCTTGGGAATCCATAACAAGCGATCAGTGGGTGCTTCGCATTAGTACCGGAGGATACATCATCCCCTTCAACAAACCCCCCCCCCTTTCTTTAAGGGACATCCCGGACGTACCACCCAGTCAGCGGGATCAGGCAGCATTAGAGGTTTCAAAGCTGCTAGAAAAAGGAGCCATCCAGCCTGTCCCCATCGACCAGATCGGATCAGGAACTTACTCAAGATTATTTTTGGTACCAAAAAAGACAGGGGACTTCAGGCCCATTTTGGACCTCAGTTCATTGAATCGTTTTGTAAAAAAATCCAAATTCCGAATGGTCACTCTTCAATCTATTCTTCCTTTGCTGGAGAAAGATGCATGGATGTGCTCCATAGACCTTCAGGACGCTTACTATCACATTCCGATAGCTCAAGAGTCCAGGAGACATTTACGCTTCCGCCTCAGAGTCAGTCATTTCCAATTCCGAGCACTGCCCTTTGGTCTCACCACAGCCCCCAGGGTGTTCACCAAGTGTCTGGCAGTGGTAACTGCTCACCTGAGAAGTCTGGGATTCCAAGTGTTTCCATATCTAGACGACTGGCTCCTTACTGCCACCTCCGAGCATCTACTATTCCAGGCGCTCAACGCCACGTTCACCTTGGGCCGTTTCTTGGGGATTACGTTCAATTTGCAAAAATCTGTACGACAGCCATCTCAGCATATTACTTTTATAGGCGCAGATTTAGACACAAAAAGAATGCACGCCTTTTTACCGGCAGCAAGAATTCAGGTCCTACAAAATCAAGTCAAATCCTGTCTTCCCCTACTAAGAGCCCCGGCCCATCGGATTCTACAACTGTTGGGCTCGATGGCGTCAACCATACTTTTAGATCCCTTGGCCAGACTACACATGCAAATTTTACAATGGCTACTGTCGGTTCAATGGTCTTACCAGGAACTTCCCTTGAACCATTTAGTCATGATCACGGAGAGCTGCCGTCGAGATCTGCGTTGGTGGCTTCTCCAATCCAATCTCGACCAGGGGCGACCCTTTATACCTCAATGTCCCGTTGCCACTGTGACTACGGACGCCTCCCAGGTAGGGTGGGGGGGTCATTACCTGGACAGGTCGGTCCAAGGCACATGGCAGATCCAGGAAACGCATTTGCATATCAATGTCCTGGAGATGAGAGCGGTACTCTTGGTACTTCAAGCTCTCCATCACGCTCTTCCGCAAGGTCCGATTGCTATCTTATCTGACAACATGTCGGTGGTTTGGTATATAAACAAGCAAGGTGGAACCAGGTTTTACCCACTGTGCAGAGAAGCCATGAGACTTTGGCACTGGGCGGTAGCTACCAACCGCTTTCTAATGGCAACGCACATACCGGGGAAATCCAATGTGATTGCGGACAGATTAAGCAGGACCATTCTTTTACCCCACGAGTGGTCCCTCAACCAGAGAGTAACTGCAAAAATCTTTGACAAATGGGGTCTCCCTTGCTGCGATCTGTTTGCCAGCCCTCACAATGCGAAATGCAGAGAGTTCTTCATGCTGTTCCCTTCTCAGGGACAGATTCCCAGGGACGCTCTGACCCACATTTGGCCCCCCGGTCTTCTCTACGCCTTCCCCCGTTTCCCCTCCTACCGAGGGTGATAAAGAAGGCCATTTTCCTGGAGAGCGAGATGATTTTGATTGCCCCGCACTGGCCTCGTCAAGTTTGGTTCCCTTTCCTACAGAGGCATGCGATAGAAGGTCCATGGTTTCTGGATCCGGTGCCAGACCTGTTGACTCATCAGTCAGGACGGCTTCACCCATCTCTCAGGTCCTTGAAGTTGGCAGCATGGTTACTCCACTTCCATCTTTAGTCCGAGACAATTCTCTTTCTCCGGACGTGGTCCACATATTGTCTTCTTCTCATAAACCTTCCACTATCAAACTTTATTCCAGCAAATGGAAAAGGTTTGCTTTCTGGGCTCAGGAACGGGGTATAGACCCTCTTACTGCACCAGTATCGGAGGTTTTGAATTTTCTGGCCTCCCAGTTGGGCTCTTCAGTTTCTACCATTAAGGTTCAGCTAGCGGCTATCTCTAATTTTCATGCCTCATTTGAACCTTCATTGATGTCTCACAAACTTTGTAAGGCTTTCCTTAAAGGGGCATGGCTCCTTAGGCCTCCATTATCTCACCATGTCCCCCCTTGGGACTTGAATATGGTTCTTGCTGCCCTAACTGCCCGTACTTTCGAACCAGCTGCTACCTGTGATTTAAAATTCCTGTCTTGGAAAATGGCCTTTTTAGTGGCCATAACTTCCGCCAGGCGAGTTTCAGAACTTCAAGCTCTTTGTTCTGATCCTCCCTATTTGATTTTTCACAAGCATAGAGTATCCTTGAAATTAAACCCTTCCTTTATACCAAAGGTAGCCTCCTCTTTCTGTATTCAACAAACTATAGAGCTCCCTGTGTTTTTCCCAGAATTCTCTAATAACGCAGAATACACCTTGCATCAATTGGACGTCCATAGACAACTGCGTTTTTACTTGAATAGAACCGCTCACACGCAGAAATCAAATCAATTGTTTGTTTCCTTTGCATTGAACAAATTGGGTCAACCAGTAGCAAAAACCTCCATAGCTAAATGGATTAAAGATTGTATCATTTTTATTTATTCACAGGCTAACAAAGAGCTTCCCTTTCCAGTCAAGGCTCATTCTACTAGATCAATAGCTACTTCTGTAGCTTTTCACTCCAAATTATCAATAGATGATATTTGTGCTGCGGCAACCTGGACTTCTCCGCACACTTTCATTTCTCATTACAAATTGGATGTGGTTTCTCGAGGCAGGGCTTCCTTTGGTTCCACAGTTCTCAGGAGTGTTATCCAATGAGCCACCCGCCATCAGTTATGAATGTAGGCGAGATAGGATCCCATTACATCTTTTAGTTATGTACTTACCATAACTTCGGATGTATGGGATCCATCTCGCCTACATTCATAAGTACCCACCCTCCTTCCCCCTTCCATTCGGATTTAGAGGAGCTGTAGTCCCATTTTGGTGATCTTTTCTTGAAGAACTTTAGTTGGTTATAGTGACTACTAGTTTTTCTGTGTTTGCATGGATGTATGAAAGCGAACAAACAAGATCTGGGGAAGCAGGTGTAGTGCATCCTGGGATAGGGAGTAGCCCAGCCAATGAGAGACTTCGTGCTAGTGTATTAGTTGGCCGAGTCGGAGCCGATGGATCGGCTCCGAACCCATCAGTTATGAATGTAGGCGAGATGGATCCCATACATCCGAAGTTATGGTAAGTACATAACTAAAAGTTTTCCCTACATGCTCTGTCCTCTAATTCTTTTAATTTTAAATAGTCTCTTCTTTTGTAGTCTCATATTCAGCCAGCCTTTTCTTCATTTAGACCTCTGATTTTTCCAGTTCATCTGAAAATCCATTTAAAATGTCTTCCATTTTTTGTTTGAGTTGATGTACGCCATCACTGTTTTTTTATTTTTAACCAGGTCTGTGTGCAGTTGTCTTATGCTTTCCTTTAGGTTACTGGAAGTCATGTCTTGAGTTTGCACTACTTTTTACTGAACAGCTACAGTACATTTCCCAGTCAGTGATTTTTCCTCACCTTTTGTAGCTGATTTTCCTTTTTTCTGGCATCCAGGCAGTGCACTTACTAACCAGTTACTGAAATTTACCCTGAAACACAAAGTCCACTGGCCTTCTCTGCTGAGTTTCTGTTTTCACACTGGGAGAGGTAGAATTAGCCTGTTGATTCAGTGTGCAGCCATCTTGGAAGTCCATCAGACCAATGTTCTTGATCACAGTCAGAGGCCCATCTGTGCATCAGCAGACTTTCCATGACTTATCCTATCAGAGTGTGGCATTGGGCAGTGTCCTCTCATCTCTTTCTGATAGCAGTGCACATTATGGGGATATCCAACATTCTAGCAGAAAAGTTGAGCAGTAGCATTCTGGTGCCACATGAGTGATACCACAACCCACCAGTGGCTGCCTAGATTTTCTGCTGCTAGAGGCAGATATGCTTCTTTTGTCTACAGCCCCTTTCAGTACCAAATATAGAAGCGTTTTGCCCTGATCCCTTCCGAGGGACATCACAGAGGTATGCTTTACTACTTGCTTGGCCCTATGTCTCCTTTACTGTTAACCTTCAATGCCCTTGATCCAAGTTTCTTCAGAAAGCAGCTCATTGCAGTGTGACCTTAAGTCACATAGCCCTCTTCCGGCCTAGACATTTCTGGATGTTCTTCGTGTTTCACTGTTGCAGTCATTACATGTGGGTAATCCTGCTGGCAGGTTGCCCTCAGCCGGCCTGAATTCCAAAGTCTTGGGTCCTACGTCGGCTGCTGTTGCCCCTTCCCTGACGTCAGGTCGTCAGGGGTATAAAAGAAGCAGCCGACACCATTTTCTTCAGTCTTTCTTGCCGAGCGGTGCTGTATTCCTTGCCTAGGCCCTGATCGCAAAGTTACTGGTTGTCGGTTTTGTGCTAGATTTAACCAACGCACTATTAAGCGTCGGTATGATTTTGCTTTAAACATTTTTGGATGCCAGTTTAATTATCCTAAAATGTCGTCGGATAGCCATTCGACTACTGGAGTTTACAAAAAACGCAAAGAAAAGGATAGAGAAAAACAACCGAGGCCCAAAACCGACGATGAAGCTTCTCCTAAGCCAGTCACCGGTACACCGGTTCTCAGTGAGGCGCTTTCGCAGCCCCTGACGCCCGCTACTTTAGAGTCACAGACCGCTACCGACGCCCACGTGGAGTCAGCCATGCCACTGGATACTCAAGGTATTGGAGCCTCGGACGCTAATCTCTCAGATGGGTCTGGAGCCACTGAGCAGGTATCAGCTTCTGATGGTGTATTCAGACCTAAACATCTTTACATTAAAACAACTTCAGCTACAAAGGCAAAGACTAAAGCACCTTCTAAAGCAAGGAAACAAACTCAAGAGCCACGTGGACAGGCCTCTATGCCCAAAAAACAGATGCTCAAAATGGCCGAAGACCTGATTACCTTGATCAGGGGTTCCCATCCCCTTCCTGATAAAAGGCCTAGGTAAGACACTGACTATGAATCTTCAGATCAGGTTTCTATTTCTTCTGATTCCTCTTCTGATCAGGAATATTCTCTTCCTCCCTATGAGGATTCTGATGCTGAAGAATCTATACCTTCAGCATCTCCTCCTGAGGACTACTCCTTTGTGGAAACCTTGGATACCATGAGGGCGCATTTCCAGAATCTAAAAAGAGGCTCAGGGATTTTCTTTTACAACCTCAGCACAGGCCTCTAGCCATTCCACCTGTGTTAGACATTGTAGATGATGTGTTTTTGGAGTCTAGTCTGACCCTTGACTCCTTACCCCCAGCTCCTGTTAAACCTGACAGATATTACAGGGTCCTTGACTCTCACAAATTTCTTTTTAAAAACCCTGCTGCTAACCCAGAAACTATTTCACAGGGTCCTAAGGGAGTTAAGGCTTCCACTGCAAAAAACCCAACCCCCTCTGACAGAGATTCAAGGGCACCGGATAGATGGGGAAGAAAGGTTTACACATCTGCAACTTTGGCTATAAGGGCCTTAAACTGTCAATTTTATATGCTTAAGTATCAGCAACATGTCATGGGATTGCTTAAACAGAAAATGTTAAATTCTGAATGTGCATAAAACAAGGAAATACAGGATTTATTGTATGCAGCAGAACAAGTTGGAAAACTTACTTTGCAATGTGGTTTTGATTCTTTGGATGCCTCCTGCAGGGTCGCAGTTACGGGTTCTGTAATTAGGAGGCATGCTTGGTTAAAGGAACAAAATCTGCCTGATCATGTTAAAGTTAAATTACCAGATGCACCTTTACAGCATGATACTTTGTTTGGTGTTAAGGCAGAAGAGGTGTCAAAGAAAATGGAGGACAAAGCTAAATCTATGCAAACTGTCAAAGATTTTTTACAAGTATAGCCACCTAGGTTTAGTAGGCACTGGCCTACAAAAAATTGGTCCTTTCCTGTGTCACACAGACCTCAAAGGGTCAGATTCAGACGCCCTAGGGGCAGATCCCAGGCACAAGGTTCTTATAGGCCCAAGCAATGAGGTGCTTCTACCTCCAAAGCTGGAGAAGATAGATCACAAACATACAAAAAACAGTCCCAATGACTTCCCCCTCCTGCACCAAGCACGTACCTTTTGGCAGCACCCTTAGGGGGAAAATTAGCACTTTTTGTTCAAAATTGGCACATCATAACCCAGGACAAGTGGGTTCTAAACATAGTGTCAAAAGGCTACAAGTTCCATTTCCATACTCTGCCAAAGGCAAACGGTTGGCCAGATCTGCCAAAAAATCAATGGGCAGAGGCTCAAAAAGAAGTCTCATCCCTCATGGACATGGGGCCATTCAACAAGTACCAGAGCAAGAGCAGGGACAAGGATTTTACTCAAGATTGTTCTTGGTACCCAGAAAGGACAAGGCCTCGAGGCCGATACTGGACCTATCTATTCTGAACATTTTCCTGGATATTCCAAAATTCAAAATGCTGACTTTGCAGCAGCTTCTGCCCATGCTGGGCAATAATTCTTGGCTTGTGACTTTAGACCTAAAAGAGGCATACCTGCATGTTCCAATCAGACAATCATGCAGAAGATACCCAAGATTCAAGGCTGGTTCAATGCATTACTAATTCTCTCTACTGCCCTTTGGCTTATCTACTGTGCCCAGGGTCTTTACAAAGTGCCTGGCACCAGTAATTGCATTCTGCAGACAAAGAGGAATACAAATATATCCTTACTTGGAAGACTGTCTCATTCAAGCAGAGAACAAAGGACATTCTTGTTCAACATCTGGTGTTTGTGAAAAGACTTCTAACATGCCTAGGGAACACAGTCAACAAAAAGAAATCAAAACTAGTACCCTCTCAAGAGATAACATTCCTGGGTGCAAGCTTGAATACAACTGCCCAGATGGCTTATCTCACGCCAGACAAACAAAGGCAACTGACTACCTATTTCAAGATGTTGGCAACAAAGGCCCAGTTATCTGCAAGAAAAATTCTGCAGGCTTTGGGATTCATGGCATCCTGCATCCTACTAATTCCATATGCAAGACTGCATATGAGGAAACTTCAATGGTACCTAAAAAGTGTTTGGACTCAACATTGCCACAGCCTGGAAATAGCCATTACTCTCATTCCCTGCCTGCAACAGGAGTTTCGCTGGTGGGCAAAGGCTTGTCACCAGAACAAGGGACAGCCATTCTCATTACCTCCAGCCAGGCAGACACTAACAACGGATGCATCAGACTATGCCTGGGGAGCCCACATGACAGGAAGATGCATTCAGGGCACATGGTCCTCAAACCAAATGCATCTACATATCAATCAAAAAGAGACGTTAGCTGTTCAAAATGCCCTGACAGCCTTCAAGGACCTACTTCATCCGGGACAACTACTGATAGACAGACAACACCACGATCATGTGGTATATAAACAAGCAGGGGGGCACACATTCTTACCCCCTTTGCAGACTAGCCATGACCTTGTGGGACACAGCTTTGACTTACCAAGCACATCTGCAGGCACAATTCCTGCCAGGAAAGGAAAATACTCTGGCAGATGAACTAAGCAGAAACATCATGGATCCCCACGAGTGGAAACTGGATCCACAAGTCTTCAGTATGATAACAAGGAAATGGGGATGCCCGGACATAGATCTATTTGCCTCCCCTCTCAGTTACCAACTAAAAAGATTCTGTTCAAGGACTTATCACAGACAAGCATAGAAAGTGGACGCCCTATCTTTGAGCTGGACAAACCTATCAGTATATGCTTTCCTCCACTGCCTCTCCTCCCCAAGGTGCTCCTAAAGGTCAGACAGGAGAAGCCAAAGATGATACTGATTGCCCCAGACTGGCCATGCCAGTACTGGTATCCAATACTAAGAAACTTATCTCTATACCCAGCTTGGACCTTACCTCAAATACCTCGACTACTGTCCCAGCAAAACAATCAGATCATGCACAGCCAACCCAGGACATTAAACTTGGCAGCATGGCGGATAATGTAGTCATATAAAAAACACCTCTCAGTAAAGCTGTGATGGATGTCATTCTGGAAGCCAGAAGGCCGAGTACTAGAAAGTCTTATGCTAGAAAATGGAAGAGATTCTGTGCCTGGAACCAGGCACAAGGAACTGATACAGTGGAACCAAATATTCCTCAGATTTTGCAATACTTAACTGAGATGCTGAACAAAGGCCTATCTTTTTCATCAATTAAAATTCATGCCTCTGCCATTTCGGCTCATTACAATATAGAGTCACCACTTTTTTCTCACCCTTTATTAAGGCAGTACCTCAGAGGAGCCAAAAATTTAAGGCCCCCAAGGAGGCTACCAATACCTGCATGGGACCTCAACTATGTCTTGTAAAAGCTCACCCTGCCTCCTTTTGAGCCAGCTGCTACTGCTGATATGAAGTTTTTATCTTGGAAAACAGCTCTGCTCTTAGCAATTACTTCTGCAAGACAAGTTTCAGAGCTACAGGCACTCATGGCTGTGGAACCTTTCATCATTTTTCATCCAGACAGGGTCTTCCTGAGGACAAACCCAACATTTATGCCTAAAGTAGTGTCCAGTGTGGCTCTGAACCAAGCCATCCATCTACCAACCTTTTACCCAATTCCACAGAACAAGGGGGAGAGAATTCTGCATTTTTTGGACGTACACAGACAGCTTAGATTCTGCTTGGACAGAACCAAAGCTTTCAGGAAGACAGAGCAATTACTAGTGGCATATGCTGCAGGATCACAAGGAAAGCCTATCTCAAAGCAGGCTATTTCTAAGTGGTTAGGCCACTGCATTCGTTTCTGCTGCTTACACCGTGGCAAGCCAGTACCTAAGGGCATTAGGCCTCATTCCACCAGAGCTGCAGCCACCTCAGCAGCCTTTCTCAGGGGAGTACCAACCAGAGACATTTTAGAGGCGGCTACTTGGAGTTCAGTGCACACCTTTACAAAGCATTATCATCTGCCACTCTACTTTAAATCCAGGGCAGGCTTTGCCACTGCAGTTCTGCAGGGCCTCATAGCCGCTCCTACTGCTGTCTAGTTCCAGCCTCCCAACCATATCTTTGGGACTCTACCCAAATGTAATGACTGCAACAGTGAAACACAAAGAACATAGTACAGTTGTGTACACTTACCATAAATGTAGATGTTCGAGTGTATTCACTGTTGCAGTCCAGATTACCCACCCGCCTTCCCCCTTTTTTCTTTTGGATCTTATCTTTCCTTCTCTGATTTATACTACCTTTGTGATGTATTTGCTTATAGATGAAGGTAAAATTTATATTGGTGTATTTCTGAATATATATATAAAGTTTGGCTACCCTTTTTGGGGGCACCTGACATCAGGGGCAAGAAAAACTGAAGAAAATGGCGTTGGCTGCTTCTTTTATACCCCTGACAACCTGACGTCAGGGAAGGGGCGACAGCAGCCGACGCAGGACCCAAGACTTTGGAATTCAGGCTGGCTGAGGGCAACCTGCCAGCAGGATTACCCAAATGTAATGACTGCAACAGTGAATACACTTGAACATCTACATTTATGGTAAGTGTACACAACTGTACTTTCCTTTTACTGTGGGTTCACCTGTTGCACCCTTTGCAGGTTCTGGGTCCCATTCCAGATTTGATTTTCCACCCTTTTGGCCACCCTCACTCGATTCTAAAATCCATCAGTTTGACTCCTTGGTTTCTCTACTTCCAGTGATGGCCAGAGATCACAAGCTATCCGAAGGAATTGTGCATATCTTCTCCTCTTCTCAGAAACCTTCCAGTAGAAAAGTTTATGGTAGCAAGTGAAAAAGAGTTACAGTGTGGGCCATTTCAAAGTTTTTGGATCCTTTTTCTGCCCTGTTAGATGCAGTCTTAGATTTTTTTAGATGGCCTTTTTAGTCTCGGGTCAGCTACTCTACTATTAAGGTTCAACTGGCAGAAATTTCAAATTTCCATACAGATGAAGAATGTATGTTAATTGCTTCTCTAAGATTGTTCATGTCCTTTTTTAAGGGCATCTTCCTGCTTAGGCCTCCATTAAGGGACCTAATTTTCCATGGGACTTGCCTTTTCTTCAAGCCTTGATCAGAGCCCCTTTCAGTCTAGCTGATACTGTAGTTTCTGTTATGGAAAACACTTTTCTTATGTGTAGTAACTTCAGCCAGGCAAGTTTTTGAACTTCAGGCTTTATCTTATACCACGCCTTACCTTTCCTTATTTTTTTCACATAGGCAAGGTGTCATTGCAGACTAATCCTTCCTTTTAGCTTAAGGTGGCCTCTGATTCTAGTCTGAACCATTAGATTCAATTGCAAGTGTTCTTTCTAAGCTTCAGTAGAAAGGGTGAATATATGCTTCATTCACTTATGTCCTTCTCTAGAATTAATCTTGAGAAACTTCATTTTCCAGGTAACTTTGTCCAGATGGCATTCTGACTGCATGTCCTTTACTTATAACCGTGAAGGATTTATACCTAAATAATAAGTCAAAAACTTATTTTCTGGGGGTATTATCTACTTCATCTGGCTTTTTAGGTCACTTCTTTGGATGATGTTTGTGCAGCAGCTACCTGGTCTACCAATCATACTTGTGTCCCATTATAAGACAGTTATGTGGTCTAGATCTTGGGCCTCCTTTGGCTACACCATTTTGTGAAATATTCTTTCCAGATACCACCCAATCTCTGTGGTCAGGAAATAAAAGTTATCATAATGCTAGATCTGCATTGTCTTTCTCTGTCTATCTTAGCAAAAACTCCCTCTGTCCCCCTTCCAGATTTTCACTGGTATTTGTCGCTCTTGGTGAATGTTACAGGCCAATCCGCAGTCTGTTTTTGAGACCTAATCCTTAGTTTTTGTTAGGGGGATTGTGTATATGCAGGTCAAGTATGGTCGAGCAGACTCGATCTGAGTAGATTTAGGCATCCTGAGCATTATGGAAGAGGAAGTGAAGATTCAGAGCTGAAGATTCTGAAGTGCTCACCTGAAATCCTTTTGGATGCAATAAACCACAGGTAGAGAGGGATGGAATAAGACAACACGGATGTAACGTTTCAGTTTTATCTAACTCAACATCAGTGATATGGTTTTAATTGAATGATCTACAAAAACTTTGTTCATACTTAGCTTGTTGCTGCTGCTGTTTTTTTGTCTACTTGCCTGCCTGTTTACCCATCCTTTACCTGCTATCTCAGCACAATTCCTTTAACCTTGGAGTTTTAAGTTCCATTGTGTGAGCTCTGGAAGTTTCAGCAAATCTTTTTTATAAAAAAAAAAAAAGTTCAGTACGTTTCCTGAGCTAGCATAATTTGTACCAACAGAGAATTCATAAGCTAAGTGAGTCCTTTGCAGGGGTATAAAAGAGGCAGCCAACGCCATTTTCTTCAGTCTTTCTTGCCGCGCGATGCCCGAAGCAGAAGCAGTTCGCAAGTGCCAGTCGGCCAGCTCCTGAGATTTACGAACAATATTTCAGCCGAAGTCTTCTTTAAAACTAAGTACCCCGTTGGGGAAACTTTTCTTGCCTCAGACTGATGTCAAACAAAGTTAATAATTGCATTTCTTGTGGGAAGCAAATACCGCATAAGGATTCTCACTCTTACTGTATACCTTGCTTAGGGCCAGACCACGACGTCTCGGCCTGCCGTTTTTGTGCTAGGTTTAACAAGCGTACTATTAAGCGCCGGGCGGAGTTCGCCCTTCATTATTTTGGCAAAAAATTTAATTATATCATGTCGTCGGATACACCGATGCCAGTTTTAGGTAAAAGACGCAAGGATAAGGACCGACATCTGAGGTCTGCACTGAGTACGGATTCCACGCTTAGGCCGACTTCCGGTTCTCAGCGAGGCGCCTACGCAGCCCCTGATGTCCAATGAAACTATTTTACCGGTGACTTCAGTACCCGAGGTCACAGGTTCCTCGGTCTCCATTCCCACTACAGATACCGACGCCACTCTTGGCGGGGAAACTGAAAATTTAGTGAGGCCTGCCATTTCTGAAGGCGTTTTCAGGCCTACCACCTTTTCTGTTAAATCCTTCACTAAATCTAAAGCAATGAAAACTAAGCAACAGGGTCCTCAGACCTCCTCTCAAGGCCCCATGCCTAAAAAAAAAAAAAAAAAAAAAACAGATGCTTAAAATGGCTGAAGATTTGATAACTCTCATCAGGGGTTCTCAACCCCCCTCAGACAAAAGACCCAGGATGGAGGAAGACTACCCTTCCTCAGACCAGGCTTCTATTACCTCAGACCATTCTGAGGAACAGGATTACGCCTATTCCCCTTTTGAAGACACTGATGCTGAGGAGTCTATTCCCTCGGCCCCCCCCCGAGGACTACTCTTTTGGGGAAACACTGCATACATTGAGAGAGCACTTCCACTGGGAAGGACAAGATTACTCAGATTCCAAGAAAAGGCTCAGGGAATTTTTACTGCTTCCCCAGCATAGGCCCCTGGCTATCCCTCCTGTGTTAGATATTTTGGATGATGTGTACGCAGAAGCCAGTCTTAATCCAGACTCTTTGCCTCCAGCCCCTGTTAAACCAGACAGATATCACCGGGTTCCTGATTCTCACTAGAGCATCAGAAAGGTGGGGGGAAAAGGCATATACATCAGCCACTTTAACCATGAGGGCATTAAACTGTCAATTTCATATGTTAAAGTACCAACAGTTCTTGCTATCTCAGCTGAAAAGCAAAATGGCACAAACAGAACAACCAGATTTGAAAGCGTTGCAGGATTTGTTGCATGGAGCAGAACAGGTGGGGAAACGTACCTTGCAGTGTGGTTTTGATGCTTTAGAGGCCTCATGTAGAGCAGCTGTCACGGGGTCTGTTATACGTAGACATGCTTGGCTGAAAGAGCAAACCTTACCAGATCATGTCAAAGCTAAGTTATTAGATGCACCACTACAAAAAGATGTATTGTTCGGTGTAAAAGCTGAGGAGGTACTAAAGAAAATGGAAGAAAAAGCGAAATCTATGCAGACAGTTAAAGATTTCTTGCAGGTGCAACCTCCACGCTTCAGCAAAAACTGGCCTTCAAAAAATTGGTCCTTTCCAGCCACGGACAGACCTCAAAGGGGCAGATACAGACACCCAAGGGGTAGAGGACAACCTCAAGGATCTTACAGAGCTAGACAGTGGCAAGCACCAGCCCCAAGAGGGGGAGAAGATAGACCACAGTCTTTTAGAAAACAGACACAATGACTTTCCCCTATGCCTGCCAAACAAAGCTATAATGGCAGCACCTTTGGGCGGAAAACTGGCCTTATTTTCAAAAAACTGGCACATTGTTCCAAAAGACAAATGGATTCTGGATATTATAGACAAAGGCTACAGGTTCCACTTTCACACCCTTCCGAAAATGAGAGGCATGCCAAACCTGCCACAAAATCAATGGGCAGAGGCACAAAGTCAAATATCCGCTCTCATGAATATGAAAGCAATTCAAGAGGTGCCTGCAAAAGAACAAGGTCAAGGTTTTTATGGACAAAGATTGGAGACCCATCTTAGACCTATCTATTCTAAGCACATATCTAGGGGTACCAAAATTCAAGATGCTGACATTACAGCAGCTTCTTCCCATGCTGGGCAAGGAGTCTTGGCTGGTAACGTTGGACCTCAAGGAGGCATACCTGCATGTCCCTATCAGACAAGATTGTAGAAGATACCTCAGATTTCTTGCAGGTTCAACCCATTACCAATTCTCTGCATTGCCCTTTGGCTTATCTACTGCGCCCAGAGTGTTTACGAAATGCCTGGCATCAGTAATTGCCTTCTGCAGACAACAAGGAATACAAATCTACCCATATCTGGACGACTGCCTGATCCAAGTGGACAGCAAGGACATTCTATTGCAGCATCTGGCGTTTGTAATAAAACTGTTAAACTACCTGGGCTGTACAGTGAACAAAAAGAAATCAAAACTAATACCTTCTCAACAGATAACTTTCTTGGGTGCCACCTTAAATACAACAACCCAGATGGCCTACCTCACGCCAGACAAACAAGGGCAACTGTCTCAATACTTCAACAAAATGGCAACTTTAACCAGACTAACTGCAAGGAACGTCCTGCAGGCTCTGGGGTTCATGTCATCTTGCATCCTACTAATACCATGTGCAAAGCTGCATATGAGGAAACTTCAATGGTACCTAAAAAATTTATGGTCTCAACACAGCCACAGCTTGGAAACAATTATACCACTCATTCCATGCCTTCAAAAGGAATTTTTGTGGTGGGCTCAAGCATGCCAAAGAAACACAGGTCTCCCTTTCTGTTTACCACAAGCAACTCAAATCATCACAACAGACGCCTCAGACTACGCCTGGGGAGCACACATGGCGGATCAGTGCATTCAGGAAAAATGGTCCCAAAAGGAGATGCACCTACACATCAACCAAAAGGAGATGCTAGCCGTGCAAAATGCTCTAGTGACCTTCAAAGACCTACTGCATCCAGGCCAGCTATTAATAAGGACAGACAACACCACAGTCATGTGGTACATAAACAAACAGGGGGGGACTCATTCATACCCCCTGAGCAGACAAGCTATGACCCTGTGGAACACAGCACTGGAATTACAAATTCAACTACAGGCACAATTTCTGCCAGGGAAGGAAAACACACTGGCAGACAACTTAAGCAGAAATATGACAGATCCACACGAATGGAAGTTGCATCCTCAAGTCTTCTCAAAGATAACTCAGGCATGGGGGCAGCCAGACATAGCTCTATTTGCTACCCATAGAAATTACCAGTTGGAGAAATTCTGTTCAAGGACCTATCATCCAAAGGCCTGGAAAGTGGACGCACTCTCTTTCAATTGGACAACATTGACAGTCTATGCCTACCCGCCTCTACCTCTACTGACCAAGGTTCTACTAAAAACCAGAGCAGAGAGGCCACAAATGATTCTCATTGCTCCAGACTGGCCACGACAGCACTGGTATCCTCTCCTAAAGAGCCTGTCACACTCACCGCCATGGATCCTACCTCAAGTTCCTCTTCTGTTGTCCCAGCACAACTACAAAACCCTTCAAAGCCAGCTCAAAACATTAAATCTAGCTGCATGGAGAATACCTTAATCTCCCAACAGACTCTCCTCTCCCAGGAGGTGCAGGATGTCTTCTTGGAGGCCAGGAGACCCTCTACTAGAAAAACCTACTCCGCCAAATGGAAACGTTTTTGTTCCTGGAATCAAGCAAAGGGCCAGAATCCTTGGGTAATAAATATACCTCAAATTTTACAGTACCTAGCTGAGATGTTAAACAGTGGCCTTTCCTTCTCCTCCATCAAGATCCACGCTTCAGCCATTTCAGCACAATACAATACGGATCCTCCTTTATTCTCACACCCTCTGTTAAGGCAGTTCCTCAGAGGAGCAAAAAATATAAAACCCCCACGGAAACCACCAGTCCCAGCTTGGGACCTCAACTTCGTATTGGAAAAGCTGACCCTGCCTCCTTTTGAGCCGGCTTCTTCAGAAGAGCTACAGTACTTGTCGTGGAAAACAGCCTTCCTTCTGGCTATTACCTCAGCACGCAGGGTTTCGGAGCTACAGGCCCTCATGGCTGTGCAGCCATTCATCATTTTCCATCAGGACAGGGTTTCCTTACGAACCAACCCTACCTTCATGCCAAAGGTGTAGTATCCAGTGTAGCTTTGAATCAGACTATTCATTTACCTACCTTTTTATCCAAATCCACAGAACAAAGGGGAGAGGCTTCTACATTCCTCGGACATTCACAGGCAACTTCGTTATTACTTGGACAGAACAAAGTCATTCAGGAAATCTGAGCAGCTCTTTGTGTCCTATGCTACAGGTGCTCAAGGAAGGGCTATTTCCAAACAGACTATTTCAAAATGGATAGCCCACTGCATACGCTTTTGTTATTCATTTCATGTAGAATCAGTGCCTGTATACATCAGATCACACTCCACCAGGGCTACAGCTACCTCTGCAGCTTTCCTCAGGGGGGTCCCTACCAAGGACATTTTGGAAGCAGCTACTTGGAGTTCAGTGCACACTTTCTCTAAGCACTACCACCTTCCACTATACTCAAAATCTAGAGCGGGCTTTGCCACAGCAGTCCTGCAGGGCATTCTAGCCCCTCCTAATTCCACTTAGTACCCTCCATCCTTACTTAGCTTTGGGATTCTACCCAAGTGTGATGACTGCAGCTGTATGCACGATGAACATAGTACAGTTTTGTACCTACCATAAATGTAGATGTTCGAGTGCTCATACAGCTGCAGTCCAGGTTACCCTCCCTCCATCCCCTCTTAGGACAGGGCTTATGACAAACACCTTTAACATACAACCTCTTTGGGGTATTTCTTTATGGTGTATTTGCTTGCAACTACTGTTTTGGTTTATTTACTTATGTATGTTTGCATAACATCATGTTTTGCCTTCCTTTCTGGGGGCTCCTGACATCTGGGGCAAGAAAAACTGAAGAAAATGGCGTCGGCTGCCTCTTTTATACCCCTGCCGCTCTGACATCAGGGAAGAAGCGATGACAACTGATGCCGGACCTAGACTTTGGATTTCGGCCGACCGAGGACCCGCCTGACGGCAGGATAACCCAAGTGTGATTACTTGCTGCTGTATGAGCACTCGAACATCTACATTTATAGTAGGTACAAAACTGTACTTTCCTGGAGACTATCCTAAAGGAATTTGCTAAAATGGCAGTACAGGATGAAGTGAAGTGAATACTGGCAGTTTTGTTTTCTTAGGATTGAGGAGTAATTTATGGTTGATAAGCCAGGATTCCACAGAATGAAAGTTTTTTAGTTGACTGTACTCACTTGATTCATAGAGTCTTCTGTGCAGAGTAGTGTGGAATTGTCTGCATATTGAATTATTGAAGCATCATTGGTTCATAGGTGTGTACTAGGCAAATGGTCCTGGAGCCTTTATAAGCCTAACCCATAGGATTACCCTGGCATTGTGCCACCAAACCATAGTTCCCAGTGCCTGTGTCGAATAGAGCCACTGGAGTGATCCCCGGGGTGAATTTTCTATTTCCCATCCACTCATCAAGATTTCTCTTGAAGGGGAAGGAGGTGGAGGTGTGAAGGGTGTTCGTAAATATGGAATGCAATAGGGTACCCAGCATGGGCCCTTGTGGAGCGCCAAGGGTGACAGGCAGCAGTGGTGATAGGTTATCCCAACCTACTGCCTGTTTCCTACCCATAAGCTAATTTTGGAACCAGGAAATAGTCTTCATTTCAGCCAATATGACTGAGGGACTGTATAAGCTTTTCATGGTTGACCATATCAAAGACCTTTGACAAATCCAAAAATAATGTAGATGTCAGTTTACCAGTATTTCTGTTGTGGCTCACCATGCTAGTAAAAACTAATAAGGCAGTAGTGGTATTGTGGGCGGGCCGAAAACCATGCTGGATGTGGGAAAGGTATTGGTGTTTTAATAAGTGTCCGATAAGTTGGTAGTGGATACATCTTTCTAGGATTTTTGCTAAGGGGAGAGGATGGTAGTCAGATGATATATATTTCTGTAGAATTACCACCTTTATGTAGGGGAATGATGTAGGCTGTTTTCCAGATTGAAGGAATGGTGGCTTCGGCAGTAGACTGATTAACGAGAATGGAGTCGGGTGTAGCTATTTCTTCTGCTGCTGTTTGTAAGTATTCAGCAGGTAGAGAGTCAATGGCTAAAGTAGTGGGTTTTAATTTAGAGAGGAGTTTTTTAATATAGTTGGGGGTTGGGTTGAGATGGAATGTAGTATTTGGTGGGCTAATGTTTTGAGTATTATTAGTTGGGGTATTATCTTGTTGGAGGGCCAATGCTTGAATTGATTTGTTAAAGGATTTGTTGAAAGATTAGGCTATATTTATGACAGGGGTATTGGTATTTGGAGAAGGGGTACTGGCTTTGCCAGGATGCAGTATCTTATTTATACCAGCCCAAAATTTCCAGGGATTGTTTTAATGAGTGTTTTGTAGGTTGAGGAAATAGTCCTTCTTATCGTTTAGTACTGCCTTTTTTTTGTGCTGTTGCATAGTTCCTGGTATTTTTGTTGAGATGTTGGGTTTTTAGTTGTCCTCCAAATTGTCCATGCTTTATTCCTTTGTGAAATTTTTATCTTTGTATCTTTGGTTAGCCATGGTGCTGTTTTGGATTTTACTTATTCTAACTGGGGCATGTGTGTTTAGGATTGTCAAGAATGTTGTGTGAAAATGATTAACTGCTTCATCTAGAAGTAATTAGTAGAGGGTAGACCAGTTAAATTATTTAACTTCTTGCTTGAATCTAAGGGGAATTAAAGTTTTTGTTGTTCCTAATAGTTTGAAGTATGGGATTGGAGCTGTGGTGTGATTTATATTTGAGAAGAAAAGTGGGCTGATGGTCACTGAGAGAGTCTTGTGGGATACCAGCATAGTAGGAGGGTGGGGGGTTATTAAGTAGTATCCAGTCTAATAGACTCTTTTTTACTGTTTTTATCAATCCTGGTAGGCTGCTGTATAATTTGGCTGAATCCAAACAGGTTGATAAAGTTTCTGGAGTTAGGAGAGGAGCAGTTGAGCCAATCGATGTTAAGGTCACCGAGAACAATGGTTTCATGGGTTGAGTCTTCAGTTAGCCAGTGAAGGAAGTATTCTACTGATTGGGTTTTATTCCCTGGTGGGATGTAACCACTTATTAGGTGTATATATATTTTTGTTATTTATTTGTAGTTTGCTAAATTGGAATTCGGCATTTTTAATAGCTGGGACTTTAAGGTCTACTTTAGATATTAATAGACTGTTTTTAAACAATATTGCCACACCGCCAGCCTTTTTCTCTGGTCTATCTTGCCGAATTATGTTGTAGCCAGGTAGTAGGATTTGGTTGTCAACTGTTGAGGGCTTTAGCCAGGCTTTGTGTGGTTCACTATGTCTGGAGAATATAATGATAGTAGTACATGTAAGTCATGTATTTTATTATTGATGCTTCTTATATTTATGGTAAGTATGAAGAGACTAGATTTAGGTCTATGCACAAGTTGGTGGTTGATTGGTGATTTTGGGAGGTTGGTAGGTAGATGTTTTATTTTAGTGGGCCCTGGATTTGGGTGAATGTCACCTGCTGTAATGAGTTTGAGGTGTGAGACTGTTATTTGTTTGGCTAGTTTGTCAAGTAGGATGATATACCTGTAACTGGATTTGAGCTGAGATGCAATGTGTATTAACCTAAAGGGGATGAATAGGGTAATTATAGAGAATATAGGCTGGAGTTAATGAGGCTATAGTAGAGGGACTTTGGTGGATGCAGGAAATTAGTGTGGCAGTTGGGAAGTGGGGAGATGTTGCTTAGTGTATTATGGTAAGAGGTTTGGTGGTAGATATCTAGCAGGGTTAGGAATGGTAAGTGAAGAATTAGTAAGGGTATATTGTTGGGAGGTGGAGTCTTCATGATGGGTATAGATATGTAAATGAGTAAGAGATAGGGTTGTTACAGAGTGGGTGGTTAGATCTGGGTGGTTTGCTGATAGGCTAGTGGAATGGTGGGTGGAGCTAAGTGAAGTGTAAGTGTAGAGGTAGTGGGGTGGTTGGGAATTGGGGCTAAGGTAGGGGAGCGGCGTGAGCCCAAGTGTAGCAAAGGCGAATAGAGCAGGATGAGCCAGTAAACCAAGGTACAGGAGTGCTCAAGAGACTATCAGTAGGTAAGTGAAAAAAGCCTACTACTGTCATGTCATAGAACTGTATAAGTATCATTTAGGGACTCAGCAGCTATAAAAACTGTTAGAAATACTGGGGATACTGCCATTGTAAAGTATTGCAAAGTATGGCCAGTTACAAGAGTTTTATCTTGTGTGTTAGGGAGCTGCTGTATGGTCAGGAAGCTTAGAAATAGGTGAATAGTACCCTCTAGAGAAGAAAAGTGGCAGCAGAGTTAGTAAGTTTGTTTATTTATTTATTTTATTTTACATTTGTTGACCGGGAGTGTCTGAGTGAGCTAAAGCCCTTTTCCATCATATGCCAAAAAAATCTATACATAACAGTAAAGAATGTACTAGAAGTTATAAAGATATGTTGACAAAAAACATAGAAAATACAATAAACAGATGGATGAGCAACATAAAAAATATAGTAAATAATTTGTATGTTAAATATATAACCTAATTTCAGGTTCAGTAAGCACTGTATATCAATAGTTTGGGGGGGTTACATAAGAAAATTAGCTAATCTATGGTTCAGTAGGCTTAGTATGAGGAAGGATTAGAAGGTTTCATAATAAAACATAAGATGCAAGTTGTTCAAGGCTGCAAGTTGTGCATGCTAATTTTTGTGAGATTAAGTGAAAGAGTAGTGCGCGGTTAGGTGAAGGTCAGGGAGGATGCATACATTGGCAGATCCAGTGTTTTTTAAGGTAGTATTTGATGGCTAATTTGAATTGTTTGGGGTGGGTTAGGTTCTTTATTTCGAGTGGAAGTATGTTCCATGCAATAGAGGGGTGGTAGCTATATAAGTTGCATCCTGTCCTGGATTTTGGTTTGTGGATATTTAATAGGTGTTGTGAGGCACTTCGGAGATGTCTGTTATGGCAATAGTGGGAGATGGGTGATAGACGGGCAAAATTCAGGCTGATATAGAATGGAGTGTATGATCTGGAACTGAGATTGTAGTAACATATGAGGCAGTTCGAGCCAATTCAGGTGTTTTAAGGTGAGACAGTGGTCTGTAATGCAGTGCTTGACCATGGCTTAAATCAGCCAGCAATAGTTGAAAATAATATTAAGAAATAGAAGATGTTTTAACCAGGCAGTGGGAGCAACTAACATGTATGCAAACTGCTGAAAAGGAAATGAAAGGAGAATATGATAGAACAGCAATTAAAATATGAGCAAATGGCCTGGAAAAGGCTGAACTCAAGGATAGGTAATGCAGAGACAGTTTGAGGTTTATAGTAGTACCAGAACAAACTGAATGGAAAGATTGTAAGGACTATGAGAAAATGCCTCGGCACACAGACTCATTTTTTTCTGTTGCTGATATTAAAATAGAAAGAGTATATAAATATTCAAAATGTGTGACTGAGAATGGGTCTATATTAGCACAACGAAAACTTCATTGTGCAAATCCCGTTTGAGTGACACCTAATGAGTGAATGTCGGAAATATCGAATCTCTTAAACAAAAAAACCTAACAGACGAAAACTGTCACTGTTTTATGCAGGGGGTAAGGCCCCCTGCACCCCCCACACCCCTGCAACTTAAATTTACCAACTCCGAGATTGCACTCCATTGAAGTAAAGGGAAGAATTCCCCACGGCGATCTCCGTTCATTTTTGCAATATTTGCAACATTTGCTCAGTTTGTGTCGCTCAAACAGTATTCGCTGAAGTCTGTTTTCATTCAAATAATATAGACCCACTGAGAAAGCATCCAAGCCCCATAGTGATCAAAATGCAGTCATAACAGCTAAAGGAAGAAATTATTTTGATTTTGCGGAAGAAAAGAGCAATCCTAAAGGTAGGAGACACAAGGGTCTATGTGGATAATAACTTTTCATTACAAGCACAAACTAAAAGAAATGCTTTTCTTTCCATAACACTCTGCGGAGAAATGAAACTTTGTTTGATGTTGTTATATCATGCTTTGCTTTGAGTATTCTACCCACTTGGATTAAAAGAAAATACACAGACTGTTGATGGGCACAAGCTGAACTGGCTAAAAGAAAAGGATAACTGGAGGCAGGAGAAGGTGTCAGGAGAACAAACAACCAGTTAAAAAAAAAAAGAAAAGCAGGGTATAGGTACTTCTTTGAAGAAATTTCATGTGAATCCCTTTCCTGTTTTCCAGAAGAAAATTGTGGTAAAAGAAAAGAGGCAAAACATTTTAATCAGGCATTCCATAAAAAGCAATGCCATTGGGAACATTGACTGAAGATCGTTCTTAAATGGCTGCATTTTTATATTGAAAAGGATAGTGATGCTTTAAAAAACATTGAAATCTATAACCACCATAAGGAAAAATAACTATTTAGTTAATGTAAATGTAAAGTACAAGTATTATATCTGAACTTTTACTTCAAATCAAGGTTTATATGTAACTGAAAGGGGGACTTTACTGCATTCTCTCTGGAGAAAGTGTTTTCAAGCTGCAAATAAATGTAGGTTCTATGACAGCGGGAAAAGACTGGAAAAAAGCAGAGTAATGAATGAAAAAGAAAATTAAAGTGTGATGAATACAAATAAGCAGTAATGTATAAAGTTAGCTTTGGCAATGCACGTGGCATGTCTAGGAGTAGCTATAAAATTAGAACAGCAGGTATGCTAACTGAAAGTAGGATGTATAGCAAAATTAACAAAAACATTGACCTGGAAACATTGAGGAAGTAGGTTAAATGAAGGGGAATATATTTGCATGCAAAGTTATTTGGTATAATTACAATGTAAGAGACGGACTGGAAAATATCTCAAAAGCACTAGAATCAGTAATTAACTGTGAGAAAATAACTTTCATATTGCATGCTGGCTGGTTTAAAGTCAGCTTTGCTTCAGGCATCAAAATGAGAGATTTTTAGTCCGCAGACTGATCTGTTTTGTCTCTAGTGCTAGTGGAGTGTATATTGACTTCCTTGAAAAAATATGCTTGATTACAGGAAGATTGAGCTGCTTTGTCTAGATTGTTAATAGGTTTTGCCTTTTGAAAATATCTACACCATTTGAAATAACTAGCAAAGTTAAGGGGGGAGTGTTAAATGTGCACCGATTGCAAAAATAATACAAATTTAAAGTGACAAATGTAGGCAGTAATGTTTGGGAGTGGAGGAAGGATAGAGGGGTATGTTAGTAGGAAAAAAGAGGGATATATTCAGGAATGGATATTTAAATTGTTGGCTGGAAGCTTGTGAACAAACATATTAATCATTTATTATAGGGGGTTCTGCAGCCCAGAGGAATAAATCAGCACTGGAGTCTTATCAGAAAAGGCAAGAAGAAGCTTTTCATTGCCATTTTTACAGAGCATTATGGGAAGGGAAGGAATTGTGCTGTTTTAATGGAAAAAAGAGATCAGGTACATGTGGGACAATATTGCACAAAAACTTATAAAGTTAACACATCCTTTCATACTCATCATTTTTGTGTCATAACAGAACAGTAAAGAATATAAGTAAGGAGAAAAATAATTAAGATTTACTGTGTTACAGTTTGACTCAGTAGTCTGCTTACCATGGTACTACAATATTTGACTTACTAATCCGAAACTTTAATGGTTTAGTGGAGAGGAATAAATAGGGCAAGATATTGCCTTACTTTTTACAATAGTAATATGGAATTAATAATGTTACAGTAAACACGCCTGAATCATTTAGAAGATGTAAGATTTTAAAGAAGAGTGGGAAGGAGGGTTTCTTTTCTTGAACTGAAGCAGAACAAAAGAAGGGGTCTTAATATTAATTAAGCAGAGTATCAGAATAAAGAGTGCAAACAAATGAAGGATAGGTATATAAGATTTATAGTAGTGAAAGGTTGCTGGCACAGTGTGAGAATTACACGGCTTCAGTATATATTTGACCAAATGCATTAAGAAAATAAAGACTACTTTGGGAGACCTTATACCCTTTCATCAAGGATTTGCCATAATGGCTGTAGATTGGAACACTAGAAGGAAGATTTCTCAGGATGTCCAAGATATTCTAGAATACTGATTGTGGGCAAATTCTTAGAGAAATATATGCATGTATTTAGACTCATTGATGTAATCAATACAAGTCAGAATAAAGTAGAATGTACACATTTTTAATGAAATTTGTTTGTTGGGCAAGATTAGATAGATGTTTCTAATTGAAAGAATACTGTAACTTAGTAAAAGACATGCAAGCACGTCTGGTGACCGTGTCCCACCATGCAACTAGACAAATTATTTTATGCAAGTAAAAGTCGATTTTACATTAGCATTTTCCAGTATTTCGTCTGAAAAGAAAGCCACTTAATGATTTGATAGATTAAATGTTAAGTGAAATTGTTGTTTGATTTGAATCTGGGCAGTACAGAGGTTGCAAAGCATTTGGGTCAACATTTGAGGCAAAAAAGTTGAAAGGATGATAACTAAAATTAGGAATTATGAGAGTGGTAGGGTAGAAGTGGACTCAGAAAAAAATATAAATATAATGGTAAATTATTACAGTACACTATGTAGACAAGTTGCAGAGTTTGAGAGTAATACACATGAAATGATATATTTGAAACAGTGTAAACAGAAATAGAAGTATATTAGCATAAAGAAGTAAAGGGAATTAAAAAAGCATTTAGAAACTAAAATACAAGAAAAACTCCTAAAAGTGATGGAATTCTAGTGCAGTTGTAAAAAAAGAAGGAACAATAAATAGTAAAAGTCTAGTTAGTACTTTTAATAATAATTTTTGGCTGGGGATGTATCCTTAACTTGGAAATAAGCAGAAGCGGAAGTTATACCAAAGGAGGGGAAAGATCCCCTTGAACAAAGATCATACAGACCCATTTGAGTCTTAATCATGGCTACAAAGTATTTATGACAGTGGCAAAAAGACTGGCAATGATATTGCCAAAAATAATAGTTCTGGATCATTTTGGATATATATAAGGTAGGCAAATGTTTGACAAAATCTACATAATCCTTATTTTACAAAAGTTATACTGGGCAATAACAGCATACTAATATTAATCGGTTTAGATGCAAAAAAAGTGCTTAATAGTTTGAGGTGGAAATTTATGAAGAGGTTTTTAAGACATTTGGGTTTCCAGAAACGTGCATAACATTTATATTTAATATCTATAGAGGTGCACAGGCTAGGATAAAGTGTGGTAGTGCGCTGTCTAAAGTGCTTAGTCTTGTGAGAGGAGTTAGGTAAGGGTGTCCACTTTCACCATTGCAGTTTGCTTTACGGTTAGAACAATTAGT
Source organism: Protopterus annectens (assembly GCF_019279795.1). NCBI lineage: Eukaryota > Metazoa > Chordata > Ceratodontiformes > Protopteridae > Protopterus > Protopterus annectens. The sequence continues at coordinate 22,007,754 of NC_056750.1, forward strand.
CAGATACATAAGACAAATATAACTGGATGTAAAGAAATGCTAATGAGAAAACCACACTGTTTGTTGCTGATATGATATTATATTTTACCAGATTGTAGCGTGATATAAAAATTATATTTGATAAATTGAAATTTTGTACTAGTATTTGAAGATGTGAAGTAAATGAAGGCTATAGCAATTAATTTTGGCCAGCACATGACTTTGTAAAGAATTCTACCTTTTGTGGAGTCATGACGTGATGAGATACTTGGTAGTTTGGTTGGAACAGGATGTAGAGTAAGCAGCTAAAGAAATATGGGAAGACGTTATTCAAATGATTGTAAGATAAAAGTATATGAATCATTCTTTATAGACAGAGACACTAGGGGGCAAGTGATTAGGACATTTTTGGTCCCATTATTTTTAATATAGGTCAGGCTTTTATGTTTTCACCAGGTGATGAAATATGGAGGATAAATTTGAGAAATTTATTTGGGTTGACATCAGAGAAAGAGGTTGCAGTGGGAAGCACTAACACTGACAGAGTAACGTTGTGGTTTGAGACTACCATATCTGGAGGTGTGCTATAAGGCCGCATGACTTAGGTTAATACATTTGATTCAGGACTCAGAGTACTTGCCCAGATGAAAGTGCATGGTGGGCATGGCGCCCAATGAGGCAACAGTAGGATCACAAGTGGGAATTTGGGCAGATTTAGGAAAGGAATATAAGCAGCATCATGTACAGCCTTACATACAGAAAAGCAGGTATTTATTTTAAAGGAAGTTAGACCTTGGAAAAATAGAATAAAATCAATAGGATATATTGTGTACAGTAATAATAAAAGGGGATGAGATAAATTAGGATGAAAGTAGACTAACATTTTACTTCCTGAATGTGGATCAGCTTCTATATGTAGGTTTAATGTTAGATTTGAAGAAAGATATGCATAGGCTGATTTGTAAATTTGTTAAATCGCAAATAGGTAACTTCATAATTGAAGCTAGAACAGAAATAAGAGTATGTACGACAATATTAGATTTAAGAAGACAATACAGCATAAAATCAAAAACAGCATGTAGTGAACAATTAAATAAGATTTATTACAGGTGATCAGTGAAGGGAAATGTATCATATCCCTAGATATGCAACTAAATCTAGAAAATTTAGAATTTTTGCAGGGGAATGCTTGCACAAATATTTCTATACTTTTATGAGACTTGAAAAAATGTTTCCACAGGAGAGAGGAATACATTGAAGATGTAATGGTTTAGAAAGAGGTTCTTAGAAGCATATTTTTGGGAATATGCAGATTTGCTTCAGTAGAAAAAAGGAATTAAACATTATATTAAGTCTTGTAGTTGGAAGATAATTAAACCTCAGAGATGTTGTTGAATTGCCACATAACATCTACTATAGAGGTGAAAGCACTGTTTTATTTAGTGTTGAAAGAAGATAAGAAAACCGTAAGTACAACATGAAAAATAAGAGCGGAAAAAATGATTAGAAATGGTAAAAATATGGAGCTAAGAACTATCAGAGAAGCGAAACAGAACTCCCTGGTAAAACACCGGCTGAATGGGATTCTGTAATGGAAACTGAGCTTGTAGAAGACATTGATATGTATAGTGCAAATAGACTGTGTTACAAGGTATGAAGACACTGGATCAACTATTAAAACCTTTTACATAGAGGAGATAAAACAATATATACCATCTTCTTACCAGAGATTGATACCAGAGTATAGGCAAAAGAGAAAGGAATAGGTGTGTGTTAAATGAAATGCCAATTCTGGTTGAGTCTAGAACAGAAAGAGGTAATTAGTGTGGCATATAAAATAGTGCATGATGACAAGAATCAGTGTAAATAGATTAGAAAAGCTTGGGAAGAGAGAATGGAAATACGATGTACAAAACAACAGTGGGAAGACTTTTGTATGCCTGTCAAGTATGCAACCAAGTCCATAAGGCTTAGGATTTTTGCTTGTAATCATACTTCAGCAAATTGTTCCTGAAGTAGAAAGCAATTGCTGGAGGTGTGAGGGGGAGAGGTATTTGGGAACATGTTTTTTGGGAATGCAGTGAGTTGGTCAGATTTTAATAATTCCCTGCAGAGTACTTTGCCAAAAATGTTGTGAGAGCATATTATTGTAACTAAAGAAATGATTCTTTTCAGCTGGGATATAGGATATGAATTGCCTAGACATAGTAAGGCAGTGTTAGCTGTAAAAAAACGTAGAAAATGGAAATCAAAATCTAAACCAACCATAACTGAAGTATTGAGTATTATAAAGGAGATAAAAGAACTGGAGGTGGGATCTTTAGAAAGGGAAGGAGCAAATTACCTGGAAATAAATGGAATATGTGGGAACAGTCCGTGCAGAATGATGTTCAGGAGGAGGAGTGAAATTTAAGGGAAAACGGGGTTTGAGGAATTTTCATAATGTTGAAGTGAATAATAATTGTTAAAAAAGGAAGCATATATGTATAGTGCATGAAACTCATGAAAAAATATATACAGTGGCTTATTTTCTTTCCTGTGAATGTTTGTGTGCCCTTGTCATTATTTAAATGCTATGAACATAAAGGCATTTATAAAAAAATATATTTATACCTGATCTTAAATTATGTTGTAAATAGCTTCTGTGTTTAAATGTTTTTGTTGAAGGAACAATGTTAAATCAATCTGAAGATAAAGATTAGACAGAGTAAATGAAAATAGTGCCAGCAGGAATCTGCGCTGCAGCAACTCAATGTCCACTCCTAACTGTAATTAAATCTGTTCGACAAAGCAGATAAAAAGCACACCAAAGCTCTAATGTATTTCAGCCAAGTACTTTCGTTCCCTTTGATAAGAACTTCACGAGAGCTATAAGACAATGTCGTTGCTTGACTTGAATAATTTGTTTAAAGTCAATCACATGACAGTATTCAAATTACTGGTAGTATTTAAAGTGATATCCTTGTAATGAGAATCCTATTAGCAATCATACATAAAACAATTATAGTCCATCAGTCTGTACACGCAGTGACTTTAAAAGACATTTAATACTGATACGCTTCTTTAATCCCAGCGGCTCATCTGTCTGCAGATGAATTTGCCAGTTTACTTCTTTGACTTTCAAAAGTTATTAATGTCTCCAGCAAAAGGAGTGTTAAAAAAATTGGTATTTTTGTAGATGATTTTATTATAAAGTCATTACACATGAGTGTGAATGTTTTGCTAAGGCTTTAGTGAAATTTTTGTTTTTTAATGGCAAACAAATGCTCATAAATGCTTTTGGGCAATTGCCGATTTGTTTTGCCCACATAAAAACTTTGACATGATTCACATGCAGCTAAGTATACTACAGAGGTGGAATTAAATGTGAATCTGTTCTTGTGTGCACTGACTTTAGAAAATTTGTATTTTTTTGTCATTGATTTTATTAGAAATACTCCTTTTGCTGGAGACAATAACTTTTTGGAAGTCAAAGTAGCAAACTTGCACATTCATCTGCATACAGATAAGCCTCCAGGGTTAAAGGAGAATATAGGTTCATAGGTTGATACTAGGCTATCTGCCCTAGGGCCTATACAAGCCTAGCCATAACCACTCCCTGACTATTTCTTCCCACAGTATTTACTTCCCTGGACACCTGTCTAGCAGGGTGACTGATGTGATCCCCGGGGTGAATTTCCTGTCTCCCATCCAATCATTAGTCATTAAATGTCTTTTAAAGTCACAGTGTATAGACTAGTAATGTCTTTCAGCTTTTCCCAGTTAGGGGTCGCCAGAGCGCAACTCCGGTCCGCTAATGATTGACAGTGGAGTTTTACTGTGCTGAGTTGCCAGCCCAACATTCAAAGAAGGCACACCCATTCACGCACGCACCTACCTGCATGTCTTTATACGTCACTCGACCATGGGAAAGACATGCAAACTCCACACAGAAGGCGCTCCAGCCAAGAATCGAATGGGAGAACCTCTTGCTGTGAGGCGACAATGCTAACCGCTGCACCACCGCGGCCTATAACCTGATGGACTGTAATTATTTTGTGTATATATATTTGCACATTAGTTTTATTATAAAGTACGTTATTGATTGCTTAAATGATTCTCATTACAAGCATGTCACTTTAAATAATAAAAGTAATTTGAATATTTTCATGTGATTGACTTTAGACAGATTATTTAAGTCAAGCAGATCTGATGAAGTTTTTATTTAAAGGGAACGGAAGCACATAGCTGAAATACATTTGAGTTTTTGGTGTGCTTTTTATCAGCTTTGTCGAACAGATTTAGTTACAATTAGGACAGAACACTGATTTGCTAGAGTGCAGTTTCCTGCTGGTACTTTATTTTACTTTCGGTTCAAGTTTTTTTTGTTTTTTTCTTTTGTAGCTAGAGTGACTGTTTCTGATATGGATTTACATGCTTGAAAATGGAAATTTTTAAAAAGTTAAATGCAAACTCTGATTGTCTGACTAGAGGCTAATTTGTTCCTGTTATGTAAATGTATAATTAATAAAATTGTTGTATCAGCAAGAGTGCAGAAAAAGCAAGTGCATAATTCATGGGGATTGCACAGTATGGAAAATGAATATGTGATTCTAAAATGCCGCTTATTAAAAAAATGTAAGAAGGGTGCAACCACTCTACCAGACTGATAAATGTTGGCATGCTAGTTTTGCTTGAAAAAAGTATTTGAATAATTTTAATTTATTTTACTTTGGATTTTTATTAGTGGGGCAATTTCTTTAGAGTTCTTTTCAAACTTGGTTGTTTTTGGCAGGTCAAGGCTTTTCCAGTTTCACATTTTACATAGTAATCAGTAGCAGAAAGACTGTGAAATAATTTGTCATCGGTCTAACAACCACCACCCCATTCTGTGAAAGCAATTTTACAAAGTAACCTTTCTCTTTCATTTAAAGATTACGTAAAGGAATAAACATTCTTATTTCAACTCCTGGGCGACTGGTTGACCACATCAAGAACACACAGAGTGTACACTTTAATAATGTGCATTGGCTTATTTTGGATGAAGCAGACAGGTAGAGATTGACTTCCTATATCTTACAACTCCATACAAAACTGAAGTATAATCTTGTCAACATTTTAATGCATTGCTATATTCTTTATAAGCTTTTTCTTTCTTTTTCTTCCTGCAGGATTCTGGACTTGGGGTTCGAGAAGGATATTGCAGTAATACTCAACGCCTTAAATGAAAAGCAGAAGAGCCGACAGAATGTCTTGTTATCTGCTACTCTAACAGAAGGTAAGGCAAATTTTAAAGCACTCTTTCTACTGATCGCTGCAAGGCCATGAAAAAAGTACTACAAAAATAGTACCTGGTTAGTATGTCACAATAATATGAAGTCACTGCATCCCTGTACAGTAGATTTTCTTTTTATTAAAAATACCTTCTAGTATTTGTTGATAACTTCACAGCAAATAATATCAATACATGAATTTTGACTTGCAGCTGTTGTAAAACCTTTTGATATCATAGCTGAGTTGCAAAACTTTTTTATAATGCAGGATAGTATGCTCTCGCCTTTCTTACATATGGCATTGGATGGAAGAGCATGTTGTAGGTGTCTGTGATTGTGAAGTGGATGTGTTGTCGCATTTCTTACATAAAGTATTGGATGAAGAGCATGTTGTAGGTGTCTATGATTGTGAAGTGGATGTGTTGTCACATTTTGTACATATGGTATTGAATGGAAGAGCATGTTGTAGGTGTCTGTGATTGTGAAGTGGATGTGTTGTCGCATTTCTTACATACAGTATTGGATGGAGAGCATGTTGTAGGTGTCTGATTGTGAAGTGGATGTGTTGTTGCATTTCTTACATACAGTATTGGATGAAGAGCATGTTGTAGGTGTCTGTGAAGTGGATGTGTTGTCGCATTTCTTACATACAGTATTGGATGAAGAGCATGTTGTAGGTGACTGTGATTGTGAAGTGGATGTGTTGTCCCATTTCTTACATATGGTATTGGATGAAGAGCATGTTGTAGGTGTCTGTGATTGTGAAGTGGATGTGTTGTCGCATTTCTTACAAACGGTATTGGATGAAGAGCATATTTTAGGTGTCTGTGATTGTGAAGTGGATGTGTTGTCATATTTCTTACTTACAGTATTGGATGAAGAGCATATTTTAGGTGTCTGTGATTGTGAAGTGGATGTGTTGTCGCATTTCTTACCTACAGTATTGGATGAAGAGCATATTTTAGGTGTCTGTGATTGTGAAGTGGATGTGTTGTCGCATTTCTTATATACAGCATTGGATGAAGAGCATGTTGTAGTTGTCTGTGATTGTGAAGTGGATGTGTTGTCACATTTCTTATATTCAGTATTGGATGAAGAGCATGTTGTAGTTGTCTGTGATTGTGAAGTGGATGTGTTGTCACATTTCTTACATACGGTATTGGATGAAGAGCATGTTGTAGGTGTCTGTGACTGTAAAGTAGATGTGTTGTCTCATTTCTTACATACGGTATTGGATGAAGAGCATGTAGTAGGTGTCTGTGATTGTGAAATGGATATGTTGTTGCATTTCTTACAGTATTGGATGAAGAGCATGTTGTAGGTGTCTGTGATTTTGAAGTGAATATGTTGTTGCATTTCTTACATATGGTATTGGATGAAGACTATGTTGTTGGTGTCTGTGATTGTGAAGTGGATGTAGGTGTCTGTGATTGTGAAGTGGATGTGTTGCTGCATTTCTTAAATACAGTATTGGATGAAAAGCATGTTGTAAGTGTCTGTGATTGTGAAGTGGATGTGTTGTCACATTTCTTACATACAGTATTGGATGAAGTGCACGTTGCAGGTGCCTGTGATTGTGAAGTGGATGTGTTGTTGCATTTCTTAAATACAGTATTGGATGAAGAGTATGTTGTAAGTGTCTGTGATTGTGAAGTGGATGTGTTGTTGCATTTCCTACATACAGTATTGGATAAAGAGCATGTTGTTGGTGTCTGATTGTGAAGTGGATGTGTTGTCGCATTTTTTACATACGGTATTGGATGAAGAACATGTTGTAGGTGTCTGATTGTGAAGTGGATGTGTTGTCGCATTTCTTACATACAGAATTGGATGAAAAGCATGTTGTAGGGGTCTGTGATTGTGAATTGGATGTCTTGTCGCATTTCCACATACAGTATTGGATGAAGAGCATGTTGTAGGTGTCTGTGATTGTGAAGTGGATGTGTTGCATTTCTTACATAAGGTACTGGATGAAGAGCATGTTGTAGGTGTCTGTCAAGTGGATGTGTTGTTGCATTTTTTACATACGGTATTGGATGAAGAGCATGTTGTAGGTGTCTGTGATTGTGAAGTGAATGTGTTGTCATATTTTGTACATATGGTATTGGATGAAGAGTGTGTTATAGGTGTCTGTGATTGTGAAGTGGATGTGCTGTCGCATTTCTTACATACAGTATTGGATGAAGAGCATGTTGTAGGTGTCTGTGATTGTGAAGTGGATGTGTTGTTGCATTACTTGCATACAGTATTGTATGAAGAGCATGTTGTAGGTGTCTGTGATTGTGAAGTGGATGTGTTGTTGCATTTCTTACATACAGTATTGGATGAAGAGCATGTTGTAGGTGTCTGTGATTGTGAAGTGAATGTGTTGTTGCATTACTTACATCCGGTATTGGATGAAGAGCATGTTGTAGGTGTCTGTGATTGTGAAGTGGATGTGTTGTCGCATTACTTACATACAGTATTGGATGAAGAGCATGTTGTGATGTGTTGTCACATTACTTACATCTGGTATTGGATGAAGAGCATGTTGTAGGTGTCTGATTGTGAAGTGGATGTGTTGTCACATTTCTTACATACAGTATTGGATGAAGAGCATGTTGTAGATGTTTGTGATTGTGAAGTGGATGTGTTGTCACATTTCTTACATACAGTATTGGATGAAGAGCATGTTGTAGATGTTTGTGATTGTGAAGTGGATGTGTTGTCACATTTCTTACATACAGTATTGGATGAAGAGCATGTTGTAGGTGTCTGTGATTGTGAAGTGGATGTGTTGTCACATTTCTTACATACAGTATTGGATGAAGAGCATGTTGTAGGTGTCTGTGATTGTGAAGTGGATGTGTTGTCACATTTCTTACATACGGTATTGGATGAAGAGCATGTTGTAGGTGTCTGATTGTGAAGTGGATGTGTTGTCACATTTCTTACATACGGTATTGGATGAAGAGCATGTTGTAGGTGTCTGATTGTGAAGTGGATGTGTTGTCACATTTCTTACATACAGTATTGTAGGAAGAAGATGTTGTAGGTGTCTGATTGTGAAGTGGATGTGTTGTCACATTTCGTACATAAAGTATTGTAGGAAGAACATGTTGCAGGTGTCTGATTGTGAAGTGGATGAAAATGGTATAAGAATGTACAAGCAATGAAAGCGGTGTGAGATGGATAGTTGATAAAATCTACATCTGAGTTGGCATTTCACCTATTTAGCATGCTTGTCCTTTCCCCATGGTGGTATGTTTGGCAGTGACTATGTTCAAGTAAGGCGGTGGGTGGTGAGACCCAGTATATGGGGGATGAGGGCCCCTAAAAAATGGTTTCAGTCAGTTTTGATTAATTTGTTTTAGTAATTTTGTTTTTTGCATTTTGTTTTGTTAGTAGTCACCTGTGGTATTTTTGCAATCTTGTGAGTCATGTTATTAGTGTCCTAATTTTTTTTTTCATAATGATAGAATGGATGAATAGGGTTCCCTGTTGCTGACACTACCAGCTCTTACTTTGTGTACTTAACCTGTTTTTCAGTAAAGGAGAGGAGCATAGAATGACAGGGCTTGTCATTTATTCCTAAAAGGTTTTCCTTTCCTTCTCCATTCATTCATCTGGTCTCTTTCAGAAAGTTATTTATTATATATCTGAATATGATATTCAGCATGAGTCTGGTCTGTGAGTAATTCTCCAGCTACTCCACCACAAACTCTGTAGGACCCTACCCTGGTGGGTCCCCTGCCTGTACCTAGACATCCCATTTGTTCAGTGTCGGAGGGAGGTGAGTATCTCCATGCTATGCAAGACCCCTATAGCCTATTTATTTCTGCCTGGGAAGTATTGATCTGGCCTTCCAGTCCCCCTGCAGTGAGCAGTAGGGGGTGAGAGTAGACTGTCGTACAGCTCGTGTGGAGTGGCTTCTCTTTCCAGCTGATAAGTGGCTTGCTTATTTGCCATAGTTGCCTGACCAGGAGAGGGATGTTGCACTGTCCCACATGCACCTTCCTCTCCTTATCAGTGATGTAATTGCTGCTGTAGTAGCGCAGTCTTTGTCAAACTCCTTCATAGGTTAAGGGCTGTCGTCTGGTAGGTACCATCAATAAAACGGACCATGCCACCTCCATCTGTCCCACAATGGGTGAGCCGGGATTGGGTGCTCAAGCCCATCCTCCCCTCAGCCCATCAAGCACTTGTGCCACAAACTAAACACTGGTTGCACAGACTGTAGTTAGGGTTTCATCCCTCTGCACCACAGCTGTATCTATTTTTATGTTAGCCAGATGCATATACCAGGCTCTGTATTGAAAATGAGCTTATGCTGATTAAATGAGTGCATCATTTCTTGCAGGAAAGATATGACAATTATTCTTGTTCGAGTTTATTCTGGTTGTATCTTCTCCACGTTATAGTCATTGCAGGAAATTGCTACATTCCATACCAACAATAAAAGTTTAGACATAAAGTTACCAAGCCTGAGACATCACTATAAATTGAATCAATACCATAACAGAATCATCACTATGTTTTTCCTGGAATATCTTGGACCTTTGCTTGAAGTCTGTAACTACCTTTAATATTGCGATTCAGAAACTGCTACTTACCACCACATTTCTAAACTTATTTTTCTTGTTGCTTATTGTGTTTTTGAGACAGAGTTTAGAGAAGAATACATGAAAGTGTGGCTCAAAGGGATATTCAGGAGGTCAGTGGTCCAGGGAGCCATAGCATGAGGCTTGTTGTCACCTGGAAAATATAAGAAGTCCATGAGTAATGCTTCTAGGCTTCAGTCCTCCTCATGGGTCTGCTCTTTCTGCTTTTCCCATTGTCTTCTTACTGGCTGTGTCCTGTTTTAGTGAAGTGTTCGATACTGGTCTACATCTTCGTGACAGGCTGACCCATAAGAAATCATTGGAGAGGCCCCCTTTAACCCAGTGGGAGTGAATTTCACATTCATATCAGAGCTGACCATGCCTTTTGCATAAAACATCCTGCAGTAGTTAATTGGAGGTTCAGAATATGGTTTCGGTATAGTAGCATGTGATTTGATTGCAGTCCCAAGGGTTTCTTTTTAAACCACTTTCCTCTCTCTCAGACTTAAGCTCGCTGGCTAGTGTTTTTTAAACACTTTTATTAATTTTACGTATACTGAGTAACACCATGCACTCACATGCATTAATAGAAAAGAAACCATTACAAACATGTTTTATTTTCATGCATTATGTATGTTTTAGTTTTTAACAATTTTCATTCACTCTAATATTACAGAAGTTGCTCAGGCCCTGCCTTCCCTATAATTTCACTCTTCCTCTTCGGAACATTTTCTAGTAATTTCTGTTTTTGGCAGTCAAATTCAATTAAACTTGGGTCTTACTATGTCTAGGTAAGTCAGTTTCTATATTTCAGCTGAAAAGAATAATTTCCGTAGCTAAAAATAATTTGCTCCAGCAACATTTCTGACAAAGTCCTCTACAGGGAATTTTTTAAGTTTGCATTATTTATTGCACTTATTACACTCCCAACACAAATATAGACACAGTTATGTGTTTGTTTCTCCTCACACCTCCAGCATTTGCTATCTACCTGAGGAAAAATTCTCTCACATCTGCTTGGAGGTATAAAATGTCAGTAGGATCATAGGAGGTTACTAGGCCGGAGGTCATTTCAAGCCTATCCATTTCATCTCAATGTAGTAGCATACATACTCTAGTCAATATCCAGGATTGTATTTATTAATGATTGCCCATGTTCAGGGGGGTTGTGAGAGCTATCTTTGGTAAGAATTTACAGGGCCCCATCCAGTTGTCCAGGTTCATTTTGAAGCTACTCTGCTTCACATGAACTGGCAGCTTATTTCAAAGACATGGCAGTTTCTAGGAGACAAGTCTGTCCTTCCAGCATGTCTTATTCAATTTGCCTGGAATGGGTAGCTCTAGTCCCATTTGATTTATGGATGTGCAACAAATTTATTAGGTTTGTGTTGGAGTTTTCTCTGTAAGTCAGGCATATGTCTCCCCTAAGAAATTTATATGATACTGAGTATAGTGACGGAGTTTAGTTGGTTTGTGTGAGTTACTTGCTGGAGTCATTTGATGATCTTAGTCAGAAACTCTGAGGTCTCTCCAGTTGCTACAGCTGCTTTGTATGGTATATGCCAAAGGGAGCATTAGACTTAATTATGGGTCTGATTCGTGATGAGTATAGAGGAGTTATAACCTCCTTTGCTCTAGAGGTGAGGCCTTTGCTAATCAAGTGTTCTACCTAGAAAGCCTTCCTTAATCATCTCCTTCACTTTTCCTCCACTTGGTAATACCTCTCCCCTTCTTACAACCTTTCTTTATATCAACTAACTCTTTCTATCTCTCATGGTATCAACTAGAAGTATCTATCTGTTTAACTCCTGTTTGAGGGTGGCAACCTATAATCCTTGTTTTATATTTGTTCATAAAGTTATGCATGTCAGACTTGTCCTATCCATTGTAGTTTTTGCAGATTGTATTCTTGTTATTTATATTTTAATATTTTCTGTACAAAAACAATTTTTTGTGGCGCTTTTCTCTCTGGGCCTCCACTGAAAATGGGTTTTTTGACCCAGTAGACTTTCCCAGTCAACCAATGTCGATAAATAAATTACTACAATAGACACATGGTAGTCAAAGTTAAGGTCACAGTCTACTTGTGATCCCAGATCTCTTGCCACTTCATAGATACATAGGGTTTTGTTAATTTGATAGTGTGAAGGGACATTGTTTTTACCAAAGGGAATGATGATGCATTTCTTTGCATTCAGTATGAGACTTGTGGCTAAGACACCAGGTGTTAGTCTGCATGAGACCCTCTTGAAGTATATGGACATAATTTGGGAATTCAGTAATTGCACCCAGTCTGCAGTCGTCCACAGGCTTGGTCAGCCACAGCCCCTTAGTTTTGGCCTGAACTTTGGAGAAGTATATACCAAAACAGTAGGGGTCCAGCACTGACCCTTGTGGCATCCCACTGGTGACAGGTCTGCTGGTTGATGTGGAGTCACCCACTTTGATCAGTTTGTGAGCCAGTTGGCAACCCTTCTTACAATGAAAGAGTTTACATAGCATATCTATGACACAGTTTAAAACCCTACTAAAACCACATTTAATAGGCACTTGCCTTTTCCCTTGTAACCATCCTGGCTATCACTACTGTTAGCACTAGTAACCTAATTCTACTATTCAGCTTCATTAACCTAAGTCTACTCAGTTATTGTCAACTATTGTACCTGCACTCAAACTTTTATACGTTAAAATAACCCCTACTCTCTTCATCTCTCTGAACCGTGCAGAATCATGCATGAATCAAACTTGCCCACCTCTTGTAAACAACAGTATGTTTCCAGCATTTAGCATTTTACATATGCATTGTGAATGTCTCCAAGTATTCGTTTATTTATTCTAGCACTAAACTGTTTTTCCTACGTATCTCAACATGTATGCATTCTTACCATTAACAATCTGCTTGCTTTATTGTAAATGACTATTATTACCTGTATAAAAATGTGCTTATCTTTATTACTTTAATTGTATAAACGTATATGTGCTTATTATAATTTGTAATTCTTACTGCTTATAATTGGAACTTTTCTCCCCGGGCCTCCGCTGAAAAAAGACCTGCATCTAGTTGGACTTTCCCAGTAAACAAATGTTAAACAAATAAAAGTAAATACATTCAGTTTGCTAAGTTAATCATTAGTGCCTGAGTGTGGGATTGTGTCAAAGGCTTTTGCCAAGTTGAGGTATGCTGTGTGCACAGATTTGCCCTCGTCAGTGGCCCTGGTCACATATTCGAAGAAATCCACAAGGTTTAACAGGCAGGATCTGCCCTTGATGCAGCAAAATTGGGTCGGATCCAAGGTTTGGAGGTTACTTATGTCTTCATTTATGAGGTCCATGATGATACGTTCCTTGGCTTTACAGATGAGTCTATTGAGAAGCCACCTTTGTGGAGGGGAATAACTGTTGCTGTTCTCCATTCCGCAGGAACAAAGCCAGTGATGAGGCTGTGATTGAATAGGGTACTTAATGGTGGTGATAGTTCATGTTGTCATTTGTTTAGAAGACAGCCTGGGATGCCATCTAGTCCTATAGAGGCTGTTTTTTTTTTTTTTTGCCTTAGACAAGGCTTTAATGACTTGCTCTTCAGATATGTAGGGTGGGGGGGAGTTGGGGGCAAGGTTTGTGATATGTTTGGAAGGGACAATGGAGTGAAATTTTTGCCAGATCTGTCCACTAGCAGGTTTGCTATCTCTGCAGGATCAGATGCCATTAGTCACTAGTTTGGCACATTGCTTGGGTCTTGCCTTTTAAGGTACATACGTAGCTGTAAAAGGCTTTATGATTATCCTTGGCTGGGATTGCTAAGTTTTTCTCAGAGTTACTCTTAGAGGATTTGACATCTTGTTTTATTTGCCTGTTGAGGCTGAGGAGGGTGCTTTCCCACTCTGTTTTAAATCCCTGGTAGGAAAGGCCTACTTCAAACCACATTCCAGACTTTGGCTCGGCCTCATCCCACTCTGTTACCTTTCCCTCCCTAGTTATTTGCTCCCAATCCTTGGCCTCATCCCACTCTGTTATGTTTCCCTCCCTACTTATGTGCTCCCAATCCTTGGCCTCATCCCACTCTGTTACGTTTCCCTCCCTAGTTATTTGCTCCCAATCCTTGGCCTCATCCCACTCTGTTACGTTTCCCTCCCTAGTTATTTGCTCCCAGTCATCCCACTCTGTTACCTTTCCCTCCATAGTTATTTGTTCCCAGTACCTTGGCTCCTTTGATAACTTTCTCTGATAAATTCCAGCCCCTGCTTGCCTCTTTTGTATGCCCTTGCATGCAGTCATCCCCGTTGGTAAAATCTTTCTCCATTCCCATCTTCACTTAGTTTGTAAAATACTTTCTGTTACTATATCAGTGTAATATTCTGTGTGGTATTCTTCTTCTTCTTGAGGGTTTACATTTAGAATCCTACTCAGTCCTTATTTTCTAAGACCGCTCCCCCACCCTTTCTTTCCACATCATTCCTTTTCACTTTTATTTGTAGTCTTCTGTTTGCTTTATGTAAATGAGTCTTAGTTGTGTACCTCTAAAGTATAAAATAGAAATGAAACAAACTCAAAACCAGATAAAAAATGAATGAACACCAGTGGAAGCAATAAATCCAAACACAGGACCGTAACTGAGTTAATAGTTAAGCGCTTTCACTCACTTTAATCAACATGAGCTTCTTCAGAACAAACAGTTTTCCAGTTCAAAATGCATTTCTAAACTGTTGTCAATTAAATCACATGACATTCTTAAAGAAATCTAACCACTTATAAAAATAAAAAAATAAATAAAATAACCAATTTAAATACAATAATCTAATATGATGTTTTATAATACATACAGTATTAAGTAATAACATAAGACACTTATTATTGTACACTAAAATAATAGGTAGTCAAAGTAATGAACTATTTATTCTAGCCATTGTTAAGAAACATTTAATGTTAATAGTGCCATTGAGGCCTGGAGTTTCGTCAGCAACCAAAACTATTTGCCACAAACTTTCTTTACATTCTAAGAAAGTCCTATAGTCACCTGTAAAAGGATCAGAATTAACCCTTTCTAATACAAAGAAAGAAAATTTCTTGAAGAGTAAACATTCTGTTGCATGCACTGCCAAAGCATTAGTTCTATCCTTTTTTCTAATGGCTAAAACATGCTCATATATTCTTTTATGTAAAGCTCTAATAGTTTTTCCAACATAAAATTTGTCACATATATCACAGGTAGCACAGTATACAACATTGGTGGTGTTACAGGTGTAATAATCCTTAGCCCCAGGACCTTCTCCCTATGTGTTTGAATTCTATACTGGACACATTACTCATAAATCTACATTGTTTACATTTTCCACAGGAAAAACTACAAGCAAGCTTAGATGTAGAATTCACAGCCGTCATCTTATTGTTTTCCAAAATATGCTTAATACTGGTAGTCTTCCTGTAAGAAAAATGTGGTCTTACACCCAAAATTTTTGTGAGTTCGGTATTTCCCATAATAACTTTCCAATGATCCAGTAAAATTCTCTCGATGTAGACCATCTCATTACATATTGGTATGGGAAAAGCTAAAGAAAAAACAAAAGGGTCTTTTAGACCTATAGTGTCAGCAGCTCATTCTAAAACTGAGCCTATTTCCATTTGGCTAGATAATATACTTAATCCAGTGGTTCAGAAATCAAAGTTCTATCTGTGTGATTCTTGGCATTTATTATAATTATTAACTGGACTTAAAGTTTCTGAAGCTTTTTTCTTTGCCAGTTTAGATGTCACTTCTCTATACACAAGTATAAACCAGGAGGCAGGTTTAGAATACCTGAGAGAATATTTGACACAATATACATCTCTTGGGAACAACACAGTTAACACTGTTTGTACCATTATGGAGTTAGTTCTCACCAATATTTTTTTCAGATTTAGTAGTAGTTTCTTTCAGTAGATATCAGGTGTTGCTATGGGGTCCAGAGTAGCTCCATCTTTTGCTAATGTTGTAATGGCCCACTGGGAGTTAAGATTTCTTTATGTTTTGCCTTTTTTAGACAATATTTTGTTCTATAGGTGTTACATAGATGACTCGATCTTTCTCTGGAAGGGCGATTACAGTAGCTTTCAATCCTTTGTGGAGCATATGAATTGTAGTACCACCTTTCTTAAATTCACAGTTGGAGGTTTTGGTGAGTCTGTAGATTTTTTAGATCTTCATTTAACTTTTGAAACTGTGTCAAAAGTCAAATATTTAGGAAGGCCACCTTTGTTAACCATTATCTACACAAGGAAAGCGTACATCCTGTCCATATGAAGGGTGGAGTGGTAAAAGGTCAATTCATACGCCTCAGTAGGTTGACAGCTGAACATTCTGTTTTTCTACATGAGGTAGACAAATTGACACAATTCTTTCAAGAGAGAGGCTACAATTTAGTTTGGCTTAAGAAGATCATTCAGGAAGTATTAGCTCTTAGAAACACTTCTGCTTGCCCCATTTTGAGCATTAGGGACACCCTTAGGGAAGTGTCCCCAAGTGTTCAGTGTAAAGACCCTTAGCTTTTCCCGTACCAATATGTAATGAGATGGTCTACATCAAGAGAATTTTACTGGATCATTGGAAGGTTTTTATGGGAAATACCGAACTCACAAAAATTTTGGGTGTAAGACCACATTTTTCTTTCAGGAAGACTACCAGTATTAAGCATATTTTGTAAAACAATAAGATGATGGCTATGAATTCTACATCTAGGCTTGCTGGTAGTTTTTCCTGTGGAAAATGTAAACAATGTAGATTTATGAGTAATGTGTCCAGTATAGAATTCAAACACATAGGGAGAAGGTCCTGGGCTAAGGATTATTACACCTGTAACACCACCAAAGTTGTATACTGTGCTACCTGTGATACATGTGACAAATTTTATGTTGGAAAAACTATTAGAGCTTTACATAAAAGAATATATGAGCATGTTTTAGCCATTAGAAAAAAGGCTAGAACTAATGCTTTGGCAGTGCATGCAACAGAATGTTTACTCTTCAAGAAATTTTCATTCTTTGTATTAGAAAGGGTTAATTCTGATCCTTTTACAGGTGACTATAGGACTTTCTTAGAATGTAAAGAAAGTTTGTGGCAAATAGTTTTGGTTGCTGATGAAACTCCAGGCCTCAATGGCACTATTAACATTAAATGTTTCTTAACAATGGCTAGAAATAGGCAGTTCATTACTTTGACTACCTGTTATTTTAGTGTACAATAAGTGTCTTATTTTATTACTTAATACTGTATGTATTATAATACATCATATTAGATTATTGTATTTAAATTGGTTATTTTATTTATTTATTTTTTATTTTTATAAGTGGTTAGATTTCTTTAAGAATATCATGTGATTTAATTGACAACAGTTTATAAATGCATTTTGAACTGGAAAACTGTTTGTTCGGAAGAAGCTCATGTTGATTAAAGTGAGTGAAAGCGCTTGACTGTTAACTCAGTTACGGTCCTGTGTTTGGATTTATTGCTTCCACTGGTGTTCATTCATTTTTTTACGTCTAAAGTATCCCTTCAAATCGGGTACGGGGGGGGGGGCAACTTATCCCACTTAACTGATCCTCATTCCCTCCCAGAGAAATGCCTTCATTTTTTTTCTTTTTTTTTTTATTAGTTATGGTCCACAACTTCTCCTCGGTTGACAAAGGTATGCTTTAAATATGTATAAGAGACTACTGTCCCTACCAGGGATTGATAACAGAGTGTAGACAAAGAAAAGGAGCAGGGGATTATTAAATAAAAGACGAGTAATGTTTTAGTTGAGAAAGCTGGCAAAGGAACCAAGATATTGGGAGCAAATAACTACAGAGGGAAAGTAGATTAGACCAGGCAGTCTGGACTGCAGGTTAGAGACTATGTTCACTATCAGGGACTGATATTAGAGGATAGGCAAAGGGAAATGAGCCAGGGAAGTCCCAAGTGAAAGACCAGATCTGCTAGCAATTGTAGTCGAGTCTAGAACAGAAGTTACTGTTTAAAAAGGGATAATTAGTAGGGCATATAAAAGGTTGCATGATAACTACAAGAATCAATCAGACAAGGTTAGAAATTGGGTGGACAGCTGTACAGCTTCTAGATATGCAACAAAGTCCAGAAAGGGTAGGACTTTTGCTTGGTAGTGTTTACACAGGTATTTTTATATCCCAAGCAGATTTCAGAGAGAAGTAGTTGGGAATGTAACAAGTCCCTGTCCACATTTCTGATTGGTTTCATCCCTCTCTGTTACCTTACCCTGTATAGTTATTTCATCACAAAACCTTGGCTCTTTTGGAAATTTTCTCCAATAAATTCCAGACCCCTTTTTCCATGCCTCTACTTGCAGTCATCACTATTGCTAAATATTTTTCTCCATTCCTATGTTGGCTTAATTCTTAAAATACATTCTGCTACTTTAAACATTTAATATTCTGGATATTTAATGATCTGAAGTAGGATATTCATTTGTCTGCAACCTGTGGGTTATGGATCCGATATCGGATCCGAACCGGCATGGTTTTCCAGCTATGGATCCAAGCTCTCAGCTCCTCCCCTCACCCATAATGCCCTGCTCTACCCTCATGACCCCAGATCTCGTTTGCCGCGCTGGTGACTGGATTTGGGTACATAGCTCTCAGCTAAGTGGATTTTGTTTCTGGTAAAAATCAGAGAATTTTTTGGTTTTTTGAGTGATTCTGAGTGAAAGTTTAGGTTTCCCTTTCTTATAAGTGTATTTTGACTTTATTTGAGTTAAATTAAGTAATTTTTATTCCCTCCCCTCGCTGTTGCGTAGAGTGTGTGTGTAGGCCTGTGTGTCCTTTTATTTTAAGTTACTTTCTGTAGCTTTAGTGATTTATAGATTATGGCTGACCAGCCTAAATCTATTTTTTCGAAATGCTCCGAGTGTGGCCATAAGCTCTCACCGCTGATGGCCACACTCGGTGTGTTAAGTGTCTCGGGGTTGAACACCTCACATCTGGTTGTTCCATTTGTGCAGGGTTCAACCCCAGGGCACTGAGGGAGCGGAGGTCCAAGCTGGTCTTGGCGGGTCTTTTACCGCCAGACTCGGCTCCGGCCTCCGCTCCTTGGGACTACTGTGGCTACAGTTGTTCCCCTGTGGCACCCTCCTGCTCCTGGGACTCAAACTCCCGCTTCTGGAGAGGAGAGGGATGCTACTAAGGACCGGAGGGAGAAGCACCTGGCGGCGGGCCGAGACCTCTGTTTCGGCCCGCCAGCCAAGCGGCTTCTCCCCGGCTCCTTCGTTCGGTCTCCTCCTTCTCGGCTCCGGTCCCCTGTGTGCTTTTCACGGGTCCTGAGGAGGAGGAGACCCGATCTCCGTCGAGGCTATCGAGGAGGCACTCCAGGCCTACCTCGGTAGCCTCTTCAGATCTACCCATAGCCTTTCTGATGCTGATCTGGACGGATGATGAGAAGGTTCATCCAGGCCCAGATGCAGATGGGAGTGCTCTTGCCTCCCCCTCGGGGAGCTCAACACCCTTTTAAGCCTATTGCTCCTTCTCCGACCCGCTATCCGGGTTGGAGCAGCTGGAGCCGAGCAGCCGGGCGGGGGTGGGTCGGCGCCGATAGTACTGGTACCGGATCCGACCCTGCCCTCGAGTGCGTCGGACCCGATCTCGGAGCCTGGATCCGAGCCGGATCCGGGGATCAGTGCTCCTTCGGCGCCGTCTGTGTCGGAGCGCACTGTCCCGCCGGATCCGAGTGCGGCGCCGGCTCCGATCCACTCTTCGGATCCGAGGGGAGCCGATTGTCGGATCCTTTGGTGAGGTCGGCTCCCTTCGGCTTTTGATGTAGTGGAGAGGGCTCTGTTGAGGTCTCCGGACCCCGGCACTTGTTTCGGCTCCGTCCCGCGCTCCCTCTGCACTGGGCCAGGCTTCCACCATCCGGCCCCTGGGACAGCCCGTTTCTGTGCCCCAAGTTGCTCCTATGGAGCAAATTGCTGCTGCGAGGACTCCTCTGACAGCCCCCAGAGGAGGTCCCTCGCAAGCATACGCAAAAGGAGGCACATTGACTCCCCGAGTCTCTCACAGAAGACACGGACTTGGAGGAAGGGAAGGCTCCCCACGGTCACCCCGAGGATGTCTCCTTTGGAGACATCATGGAAATGCTCCGTATAAGGGGTGGTCTGCCCCCAAGTCTTCCTCGGACGAGTCCGTGTTCTTGGAGGCATTTGAAGCGGGCCCGTCTACCTCTTGGGTGTCCCCTGCCGACCCCTGGTGGACCTTATTACCACCAGGGCGTGGAAGGAACGAACACCGTGGAGCCAATTCCCAAAAGACCGGATAGGATCCTTAGTCCGCCATCCGACCGGACCCATTGGAGTAAGGGGCCTCCGGTAGATGCCATGTTGACGGCGGCCACAAAGAGGAACTGGCTCAGGAGAGTCCCTCAGTCCACCCACCGAGCAAGGAGTCTCGGATGATGGACCGCTTGGGGAAGCGGATGTTCAGTTCGGCGACCTTCTCAGTAAGGGCGCTGAACTATTTGGCACATGTTATTCGGATGCAGCGAGATCTTATTAAGGAATACGCTGCATCCCCCCCTGAGTCCATTTCGGAGGAGGACAGAGTTCTGCACTCCACCCGTATGGCCACTCTTAGGTCAGTTACAAATACTTCTATGCGGCTACTCTCCCATGCAGCGGAGGGCCGCTAGAGCTGCGGGACAGGACTGGTCACTAGGCGTCAGGCCTGGCTCCGTCACTCGATTTTCTGAGCCCTTCAAGGCGTCGTTTGCGACGCCCCTTTGATGGTTCTGCTCTGTTTGGCAAGACCGTTCGCGACGTTGACCCAGAGCGAAAGGGCGGAAGACGCTGTCTGCCGTCGGAATCCGCTTCTCTGCACCCCAGAGGCCCTATTCTAGGAACCAAAAGGGTCAGAAGAAGATGTGGTTCCGAAGTCGCAGCAGTCCCAGCCTGCTCGGACAACCAGTCCTTCCGTGGCAGAGGAGGACAGGGAGGACGCCGCCCTAGAGGCAGAGGGGCTCCCAGAAACTTCGGGTCCAGGGAACCTTTCTCTGAGCGGCCCGCAGCAACCCTGAGGGTTGCCCGACTGCTCTACTCTGGAGGCAGTCGGGGGACGTTCGGGGCACCTAGCGGCATGGGAGTCCATAACATCGGACCGCTGGGTTCTCCAAATCATATCCAGGGATATCGCATTCCTTTCCTTCACCTTCCAAAGTTGGAGTCCCTCCCAGGCGTCCCACCCGGTCAGCGGGAGGCCGCTTTGGCAGAAATTGGCCATCTGCTAAAGAAAGGAGCCATCCAGCCCGTTCCCCCAGACCAGATCGGATCAGGGTTCTACTCCAGATTCTTTTTAGTGCCAAACAAGACGGGGGAACTAAGACCAATCCTAGACCTCTCTCTCTTGAATCTGGCAGTCCCCAAAGAAAAATTCCGAATGGTCACTCTGCAATCTATTCTCCCCCTTCTGGGAGAAAATCACTGGATGTGCTCGATAGATCTCAAGGACGCGTACTACCACATCCTGATGGACAGGCGCTCCAGGAGGTTTCTCCGCTTCCGGCTGGGAGCCAGTCACTACCAGTTCCTTCCCTTTGGTCTCACCACAGCCCCCAGGGTGTTCACCAAAGTACTAGCAGTAGTAGCGGCCCACCTGAGGCTGCAGGGGTGCAGGTCTTTCCCTACCTGGACGACTGGCTTCTTACCGCCCCAACAAGGCATCTACTTCTCTTGGCGCGAGACTCCTTTCTCCATCTTGCTCCCTTTCTGGGCATCACAATAAATACAAAAAAGTCCAACCTGGCCCACACAGCTCTTAGATTTTATAGGGGCCAGGCTAGACACAAGGCGTTTACGAGCCTTCCTCACTGCGGACAGAGTTCTAAATCTGCAGCTCCAGGTGCGGGCCATTCTCCATTCAAGTTCTGTTCCAGCGGAGTTGGTCCTGAGGGCCCTAGGGTCCATGGCTTGGCCTATAGCACTTCTTCCTCTTGCCAGGCTCAATATGCGCATTCTACAGTGGGCGCTCTTAGTACAGTGGTCATACCTTGCTCTCCCCATGCATCATCCCATAGCGATCAGCAAGGCTTGCAAGCGGTCCCTCTTGTGGTGGCTCCACTCCCCGGATCTCCACAAAGGCCGCCTATTTTGTGCTTCTCCCCCTCTCGCCACGGTGACCACGGACGCCTCCCGCCTCGGGTGGGGGGGGCACTTTGCGGGCCGGACAGTCCAAGGCACGTGGAACGATTCAGAGACCTTACTGCATATCAATGTTCTAGAGATGAGAGCAGTGCTCTTAGCGTTGCTAGCACTTCAGGACTTTCTTCCCTTGGGAACAATTGCGATTCAATCGGACAACATGTCTGTTGTCTGGTACATCAACAAGCAAGGGGGAACAAGGTCTTACCCTCTTTGTCGAGAGGCCATGAGAGTTTGGGAATGGGCAATCTCCACCAATCGCTTTCTAATAGCAACGCACATTCCGGTCGGACCAAGATCCTAGCGGACAAGCTCAGTCGCACCATTCTGACCCCTTACGGTGGTCTCTCAATTGTCAAGTAGCGGAGCGCATATTACGCGGTGGGGAACCCCTTCATGCGATCTTTTGCTTCTCCCTCAAACACCAAGTCTGACAGTTTTTTCGCTCTAATACCTCCTCCCGGAGGTACCCCAAGAGACGCTCTGGTGCATGCTTGGCCACCCGGTCTTCTGTATGCCTATCCACCCTTGCCTCTGATGCTGCAAGTTCTTCAGAAAGCCTCTCGGGTGGGTTGCAGAATGATTCTCATTGCTCCATTCTGGCCTCGACAGATCTGGTTCCCCTTCCTAAGGTCTCACTCGGTGAATCCTCCTTGGATTCTAGATCCCATCCCGGATCTGATATCCCATCCATCCTGCATTCCTACTCCGAACCTGGACAACCTGAAGCTGACCGCTTGGCTGCTCCAGTTCCACTCTTGATAAGGACTCCGGTATTTCTTCACCTGTAAAGGCTATTTTGGTGGCGGCTCATAAACCATCCACTAGAAAGGTTTACGAAGCAAATGGAAGCGTTTCTCTGTGTGGGCGGGCGGCAAGGCCTGAATCCCTTCACGGTTCCTCTCCCTTTAGTGCTTGACTTTCTAACCACTCTCTTTAACGATGGTGCCAGCAGTTCCACAGTCAAAGTTCAACTGGCGGCAATTTCTCACTATCACATTGGCCATGACTCTAATCCTCTTATGTCAGCCAAATTGTGTAAAATATTTCTTAAAGGTACTTTTCTTCTCAGGCCCCTATAAAACAAGCAGTTCCTCCTTGGGACCTTTCTTTGGTCCTACAGGCCTTGACCGCTCCTCCTTTCGAGCCAGCGGCTACGGTGGATCTCAAATTCTTGTCCTACAAGACAGCCTTTTTGGTAGCCATTACATCAGCCAAGAGAGTTTCTGAACTTCAAGCTTTATCAGCTAAACCTCCTTACTTGGTATTTCATCCGGACCGTGTCTCCCTCAGGACCAACCCGTCCTTTCTTCCTAAAATCGCTTCTGAAGCAAACATCAATCAATCCATTAACCTCCCTGTTTTCTTCCTAAATATGAAAACAAAGGTGAATATAAGCTACATTCACTAGATGTTCACAGGCAACTTAGATTTTATCTGAACAGGACAGCTGGTCATAGGCAATCCGACCAGCTGTTTATTTCCTTTGCAAAATTCAATTTGGGCAAGCCAATCTCTAAAGTTTCTCTGTCCCGCTGGATTTCACAGTGCATTTTATTGGCTTATCAAGCTTCAGGAAGGCCCGCACCGGAGGGTGTTCATGCCCATTCAACCCGGTCAGTATCTACCTCGGCAGCCTTCAAGGCTAGGATTCCTCTAGATGATATTTGTGCAGCAGCCACGTGGGCTTCATCTCATACGTTTATTTCCCACTATAAGTTGGATCTTGCATCTAGGGGTAGAGCATCCTTTGGCTCAGCGGTGCTCGGAATATCCTTCCATGATGGCGCCCAAGATTCAGGTAGCTGGGGACTCTGTCCCACAGGTTGCAGACAAATGAATATCCTACTTCAGATTTAGAAGTTATGTACTCACCATAACGTTCCATCTGAGTAGGTGTATTCATTTGTCTGCAACCATCCCGCCCTCCTATCCCCCTGGCCTTTCAGTTTCCTGCATATTCCTTGTTACCCTTTTTAGGGTATTGTTGCTTTGGCAAACTCGATCTGAGGTCATGAGGGTAGAGCAGGGCATTATGGGTGAGGGGAGGAGCTGAGAGCTTGGATCCATAGCTGGAAAACCATGCCGGTTCGGATCCGATATCGGATCCATAACCCACAGGTTGCAGACAAATGAATACACCTACTCAGATGGAACGTTATGGTGAGTACATAACTTCTAATTATACACCTTAAGGGGCTGCATCCCAAATTCTACTCTGTCCATACATTGTGATTCCCTCACCCTCTGTTTCAACATAATTTCTTTCCACTTTGGTTGAGAAACTACCTTCTCTACCAGTGATTGATAACGGTGTAGGCAAAGTGAAAATGAAAGTGGATTGTTAAAAGAAAGACCAGCAGTGTTGTCAGTTGAGTCTAGAATTATATCTACAAGAATCAGTCCGAGAAAGTGAGAAGAGCTTAGGAAGGAGGCAGCATACCAATCACGGGACAGTGGGAGGACAGCTTTATTGCTCCCAGGAATGCAGCACTGACCGTAAGGTGTAGGATTACTTGTTAGTGTTTGCATAGGTCTTGTATATCCCAACCAGATGTCAGAGAATCTTTTCCCAGCTAGACAGAAAATGTTGGAGGTGTGATGGCAAAGAGAGAGGCAATTGGGAATGTAACAAGTTGGCATATTTTAAAAATTCCCTACAGTACAGTTTCTCAGAAATGTTGGGAGAGCAAATGGTTGTAACAAAGGAAATGATTCTTTTGAGTTGGGACATAGTTTCTGAATTGCTTAAACATAATAATGCCTTATTAACTTTAATTTTATTAGCTGCCAAGAAAGCATTTACTACAAAATGGTAATCAAAGTCCAAACCAACTGTATTTGAAATATTGAATGTTGTAAAAGAGATAAACGAACTGGAAGTAGGATCTTAAGAAAAGAGAAGGAGCACATTATGTAGAAATACATGGGAATTGTGGGAACAATAAATGCAGAATAATGTTCAGGAGGAGGAGTGAGGTTTAAGGGAAGGCAAGAATTGAGCAAGTTATGTGATGCTGGACTGAATGACAGTTATAAAAAAACAAAAACATATTGCAACTGTATGCAAATGAAAAAAATTTTAACATGGTTTGTTTACTTTTCTAATATTATATATGTGCCTGTGTCTTTCAAGTGGTAATTTAATAAAGGTGTTTAAAACATTTCCTCATAGGTTTATCATTCTAGTCAACTTGTAGCTTTTTAGTGTTTGGTGGATATTAACTGGTAAATGATTAAAATGCGGAGAGAAAAATTGTCTTTAGGTCCATTTTTGAATATGTATTAAGTAAATAATTTGACGTGTTTGCCTTGTTTCACACAGATTTTCATGATTGGCTGTTTTTGAAAACATATGCCATTTCACTGGTGATGTGGCTGCATTATAACTCTCTCACCTGTTCCTATCTCATCAATTAAGAAACTCCTCCTGAAACTTAAACCTACCACCCTTGCAGCTGATAATTTACCTGCCAACTTCCTAAAAATAGCTGCGGAATCCATATCCTACCCTGTGTCCATCCTCATTAACCGCTCCATACAAGAATCCTATATCCCTCAACTGTGGAAAGCATCATACATCATTCCTCTTCATAAAGGTGGAAATTCTTATGACTTCTCAAATTACCATCCAATCGCTATATCTCCCCTTTCTAAACTTCTAGAGAAATGCATTCACTTTCAAGTCATGAAGTTCCTGGACACACACAAACTCCTGTCCACCACACAACATGGCTTCCGGCCACAGCACAACAACTGCTCTTCTTTCCTTTACTAATGTAGTTAACCAACCCAGGAATAATGATAACTTCACATCTGCCGTATTTCTGGATCTCTCCAAGGCATTCCATATGGTCTCACACACCATACTACTAGATACTCTAGCCACCCTATCCTTTGCCCCATCTACTATTGCCTGGTTCAGTAATTATCTATCTGACAGGCAGCAGTCTGTCCAATGGCAAGGTATACTTTCCCCTCAGCTTCCAACTTTCATAGGTGTACCACAAGGCTCAATACTAGGCCCACTTCTCTTTTCTATTTTCTGTTTTCACCAACAACTTACATACCACAACCAAGCAGGCCTCACTTATAGAATACGCAGATGATTCCACTCTAATCTGCTCAGCCCCTCTCCTCCTCTCCCTTCAACAACTCACCCAAGAATCCTTTAGCTCTATGGAAAAATGGATTACTGGCATCCAACTCATCCTGAACCTCAGCAAGACTAAATTATTGTTATTTACCCCCAACAAATCAAAAACTACTCCTCTTTCCTTTACTATCATTTCCAGAAATTATACCACCATTTCCCCTTCAGCCCACACCAAACTCCTGGGCATCGAAATTGACAAAAACCTTCACTTTGATGTCCATATATCCCAAATTATCAAAAAGGTTCACAAAAAATGGGTACACTCTATAGGCTGAAAACCGTCCTCTCAGATCAAGCTAGAATCACCCTAGCACAAACTCACCTATTGTCCACACTAATGTATGCAGCACCTATTCTTACCCATATCAGAAAAACAGACCTGGATAAACTTGACTCATGCTATAATAAGATTGTCAAGTTTGCTAACAACTCCTCCTTCAGAACACACCACTGTGTAGCTCTTAGGGACCTACAATGGTTAGAATTTCCACAACTTCTCAATTTCCACCAGCTAGACATTACTTACAACATTCTAAAATATCCTGATAAAACCCCATCACTAGGGCAACTGCTAACTCAATACACAGCAAATTACCCCCTCCGCTTTAATGACAAATCACTCCTCAGTATCTCTAGAGCTAATAATACCGCAGGAAAAGCACTATTCTCCCACACAGTTGCTAAAAACTGGAATACCCTCCCCCCTTCAATAATAGCATGCTCCTCTACCTCACACTTCAAAAACACCCTAAAAGCACTCCTACTGAATACCTGGTTATGTCCATGTATTACATAAAAATAAATGCTTCCTACCTCTCACCCTCCATTGACAATGATGTCTTCTAATAACTTCACTATAATGCTCTACAGTACTAACAGTTAAGCTATCGCTAGTCAGTAGCACATCAACCATGATCACTGCTGACTTATATTCTGAGTGTATTCATATTTCTAGCCTGAAAATGTGAATAATGTTTTAATATGTCCTGTCTGTCTAAAAATTCCTACATGTAAATATCTATTATGTCTTGTCTGTCTTTAAATTCCCACATGTAAAGATCTATTGGTGTTCTTCACTGCTAGCTTGTTCTTATAATTCTGTTTAAAACATGCATTATTGTTATAATAGGTTCATAGGTAGGTACTAGGCTATCGGCTCAAGGGCCTACTTATGCCTAGCCGACAAGATTCCCTGGCTTACGCCACCCAAGAAAGTTATTTTCCTGTGCCACTGTCGAGCAGAGACACAGAAGTGATCCCCGGGGTGTATTTCCTATTTCCCATCCACTCATCAAGATTTTTCTTGAAGAGTGCTAATGAAGAACTTTGTTTGACATAGATGAGTAGCCTGTTATAGAATATGGGAAGTCTTTGGGACAGGAATCTATCCCTCCAGCATGTCCTGTTTATTGTGGTGACAAGGTTCAGGTCCCTAGAGCGTGTAGCTCGGAGGGATTGGGATTTCTTTAGGTGTAGCATGTCCAACAGCTCTGGGTTTGACATAGCTTTATATGTTAGGGAGAGATCACCTCAGAGTAGGCGATATGCTACAGAGTAAAGCTGGACTTTTTTGAGACGGTCAGTGTAGGGCATTTGTTTGAGGCCAGTAATTCTCTTTGTGAGGTACTTCTGTGGCATTTCCAGCTGCTGCAGATGTCTTGTGAAATACATTCCAAAAGGGGCGTTGTACTCTATAATGGGTCTAATGAGTGTCGAGTAGACACAGTAGTATAATTCTGTATAAAACTTGTATTAGGGTTATAATTGTGGAGCTTTTCTCCCCGGGCCTCCTCTGTAAATGGACCTAGTCCAGTCGGACTTTCCCAGTAAACAAATGTAAAATGAGTAAATTAATTAATTAATATTATGCTTTGTGAGACACACTAAAGGTTTTGTTTGTTAAGATACCTCACTCTTGTTAAAGTTAAATGCATAGTGGTTATAGTGTTAATCAAGTGTTGGATTCCCATGTACATTATGTAAGCTAAAGACATGAATGTTTATGGCAAAGATAAAGTTCTGAAGCTGATACATCTATTGAACAAAGTTCAGATGCCACAAACTATAGTCATTGAGTAGGCTTTGGCATTCTGTGCAAAACAGCTGTATTAGTTTGTAAAAGTCATTGTGTGTCTTCATGTGCATTTTTATTTAATCTTGAGGTCTGACTTGGCAGCCATTCTTAATAGTTTCATAGGTTCACAGCTATATGCTAGGCTACCGACCACTGGGGACTCTATAAGCCTAGCCATGCAACCTAACTGTATTCCAAAATTTATTGTGCCTTAGACATAGGTGTCAGAGCAGAGGTGAACTTCTGATTTCCCATCCACTTGAATAATGGTAGGGAAGGGCTCTGTTTCACATGAGTGAGAAGTCTGTTCTAGAATGGAATCTCTTTTTTTTTTTTTTTTTTTTTTTGCAAATAAATATAAGCATTTATCAAAGCCTATAGCAAAGAACTTGAACTTATGACTGGGGCCTGTCTCATTAACATACATAGCTAAAGCTAGAATGGAATCTCTGAGATAACATATTGAATAATGGTAGGGAAGGGCTCTGTTTCACATGAGTGAGAAGTCTGTTCTAGAATGGAATCTCTGAGATAACATATTGAATAATGGTAGGGAAGGGCTCTGTTTCACATGAATGAGAAGTCTATTCTAGAATGGGGAATCTCTGAGATAACATACCTGTCCCGCCAATATGTCCTATTTAAGATTTAGTAAATCTGGTTCTGTTTGTTTTACAGTTATGCAAAAGGTCCATCAGAGCAGAATCCAAGTATGCCAGGCATAAATCGTGAGTTGGCAGTCTGTAGGAAATAGAATATAGAGCTAGGGCTTTGAGGTAATCTGCATAAGATATAGAGTTTATGCCCTGTATTCTTTTTTGAGGAACCTATGTGGATGTTCCAGTTGTTGCACGTCCCTGGTCAGGAACATGCAGAAAGGGGCGTATACTCAGTGTTGTCCTGATAACCACTGAGTACAGTAGTGCAATGACATCCCTGCACCTAGATGCCATACCCTTACTTATAAGTTGAGTGATATAGAATGATTTTCTTATAACCTTAAATACATGTGTGTCGAAAGACAGATTACTATCTTCACAAGTTCCAAAATCCCACACTATTGTGTCTATGTTTAGGGGTGTTTTGTCAATGAGCTGTTTCCCTGAGTTGACTGACTTTCCAAAAAGTACTATTATGCTTTCCTTGGCATTGAGTTTTAAGTCGTTACTGTAGCACCACTCCTTTGTCTGTGTTAGACCTTCCTATAAGATTTTTGGGTGCTTTCTATGATTGCTGGTAGTTAGCCAGAGGCTCTTGACATTCGAAGAATAGATGCCAAAGAGGAGTGGACCCAGCACTCTTGGGGGAACACCACTGGTGACTGGCCTCTTCATGGAGATGGTCTCTCTAATCATAACTTCTTGGGTCCTGTCTGTGAGCCAGGGGACAATCCAGAAATTTACATAGGGGTTTATGCTTAACTCCATAAGTTTATTTATAATGCCTCAGTGGGGTATTGTATCAAATGTATCAAAAAGTGTGTAGTCATCTCCTTTGGAAAAAACAAAGTACCCACAAACTACCCAGAGGTGGTAGCCCCCTAAAAACGGAAGATGTAATAAGGGATCTGGGGACCCAGGTAGATAGTAACCTCTCCTTTGATAATCACATTGCCAAAGTGGTTAGAAAATCCTTCTATGTGGCCCACCTAATCACAAAAGGGTTTGCATCCAGATCAAAAGAGGTCATTGTGCCCCTCTATGCATCGCTCATCAAACCCATCATAGAGTACAACACCCCATTTGGGATATACCTTACAAGACACCTGCAACAACTGGAAAGACCACAGAAGTACCTCACCAAGAGGATCACTGGCCTCAAGCAGATGCCCTATGCAGCTCTACTGAAGAAACTCCAGCTGTACTCAGTTTCATACCGCCTACTCAGAGGTGATCTCTGCCTGACATACAAGGCCATGTCCAACCCAGAATTGATGGACATGCTCCACCTAAAGAAAACCATATCCCCTCGAACCACACGCTCTAGGGATCTAAACCTCACCACAACAATAAATAGGACGTGCTGGAGGGATAGATTCCTGTCCCAGAGACTTCCCATGCTCTGGAACAAGATTCCAATCTACATTAGGCAGAACTCCTCGCTAACCCTCTTCAAAAGAAACCTTGACGAGTGGATGGGAAACAGAAAGTTTACCCCAGGGATCACTTCAATGGCACTGATGGACAGAGGCACAGGGAACTAATCTAAGGGGGGCAGTGAAAGCCTACACATTCCGGCTAGGCTTATAAGTGCCTTCAGGCAGATGGCCTAGTACCTACCTATGAACCTATGCATTAGCTACGTCAAAGTAGGCAGTGTGTACCATTTTGCCCTCATCCATCATCTCTGTGACCCTCTCAAGTAAGACCAGCAGGTTCAGTAGGCATGAGCTTCATTTGACAAAACCAAACTGGGTTGGGTCCAGTGTCTGAAGGTTTCCTATGTTATTCTTAATCATTTCCATGATAATTCTTTCCATGGCTTTGTATTTGAGAGTAGTCAGACTAATGTGTCTATAGTTTCCAGGATCTGTTGATGGTCCTCCCTTGTGTAGAGTGACGACAGTTGCAGTCTTCCATTTGCATGGCACTAAGCCCGTGCAGAAGCTGTGATTGAAACGTAACATCAGTGGCCTTGACAGATCATATTTCAAGTTATTTAGGAGGCATCCTGTGATATTATTGGGACCCATCTAAGCTGTATTCTTGGCCTTAGATAGTGCATATAAGTCCTGTTCCCTACTGAGAGCTGGCAGGGTTATGTTATTTGGCATTTTCTGGGGGGGGTGGCTGGGAGTGAGAGGGGAGGTAAAAGTTGGAGCTGATTTTGTCAGCCAGAAGGTTTGCTGCATCTCCTGGTTTCATTAATATGGCACTATTTACCAACAGTTTGGCACAGGGTTGTGTGCTGCTTTTGAGGATTTGGACATGGCTAAAGTAGGTCTTATGGCTATCCTTGGCTTGGGATGACATCTTTAGCTCACAATTTGCTTTGCTGGACTTAATTAGTCCTCTTAGTTGTCTTTTAGGTTGATGAGACAGTTTTTATCTTTTTTAGTGTTATACTTCTTAATTTTTGCTATGACTTTTTTTTTTGTTGTACAACCTGTTTATTTTGGGATTCCAGCAGGGTAGTTTGTTTTTTGAGTTTATTTGTTTTATTTAATTAACATTTGTTAACCGGGTAAGTCTGATTTGGAAAAAAGCCAATTTTCAGTGAAGGCCCAGGGAGAAATGCTCCAGACGCATGTCTTTGTAGTGTGGGAGGAACCCACACGAACGCAGGGAGGACATGCAGACTCCACACAGAAGGCACCCCAGCTGAGAATCGAATCAGGGTATCTTTTGCTGTGAGGTGTTGCACCACTGTGCCATTGGTCTTGGACTTCTGTTAGGCACAGCATGTTTGTACAGAGCTTCTGTGAATAATTCTGCATAGGCTGCTGTGTTATCTGGGTTTGGAGGGACTTGACATTTTGACAGGTTATCATTTAATAAAAGGTAGTTTGTGAGGTAGTAGTTTTAACAGTTGTAGGGTTTGCTGGGGTTCAGAATTAGTTCTCATTTTGAAAGAGACTGCTTTGTGGCTTGATCTCACCAGAGAGAATATGACATTTGTGTCTGTGTGTGTGGGGTGAGGTGAGCATTTTCCAGTATTTGTGACTACCAGTTCCAGTATGTTTGTACCTCTAGTAGGAGTATGGACTACCTGGGCCAGGGTGTTTGTGTTTTTAAAGTCTAGGAATCTCTGTGTCTGCAGATTTTGGGGTTATGTAGTTTCCCATTTTATAGAAGGATAAAGTCCCCCATGACAATGGTATTTGGTTGAATGGTGAGCGTCTCCAGTAGGTTTAAGTATGAGCTGTGGATTTCATGGGATGTAGAGGGTGACCTGTAGCTTGCTAGGATATGGTATTGGACTTTGCCTATGGTAATCTGGACATGGAGGAACTCCAGTGCATCAGCCTGCTTAACCAGGGTAGTGGTATGCTTGTTATTGATGTAGATGGAGACACGTCTATGTTCATTTCCTGTTTGTGCAGTTGCTGGTGTAAATGGGTGGAAGGCACTGAAGCCTTGCACTGCTGGGATACTCTGCAGCTTTAAACCATGTCTCAGTAACTGCACAGATGTCCACATTTTCCAAGGTGAGGAGAGCTTGGGGGGAGTGTAGCTTTTTAATTAGACTCATGCCATTGAGCAGTAACACCTTTAGATTTCCTTGGGTAGATTTTGCTGTTTTGGAAGGTTTTTCAATTTGGCATTGCCTAAAAAAAGGCTGTATGGGAATATGGGAAGAACAATATTTTAGCCAGTATTCGAAAGCCTAGAGTGGAAAGGTACAGACCATTCTTGGCAGTGCAACATAGTTTAACATGTCTTCCCATGCTGATAAATATCGTATCCCCTCTAGAGTGATACCAAAAGCTAAGACACTTATTAAAGTCAGTCATTTTCTGTTTATATTGTGTCTTCATTCTTGGTGAAGGTAGCATGCTGTTCAATGCTAGGCACATACAGCTTGGGATACATAGTCTTAGAGCTCCATAATGTCTCTCTTCGTATAGTCTAAAGTAGTACGTTTAAACAACTTACACCTACTTGAAGTATGATTGAATCATACTGGTACCTGTGCCGCAGTGACTTGAGTGCATGTGTAACTTGGCAGATCCTGGCCCCTTTTTCTCCTTCTTCAGCCTGGTGAGTGGGGCATCAGTATATAGTACAGTGGAGTCCCCTTTGACTAGAGCCCTGGGTAGTGTATCTGCTTGCCTTTTGAGCATGGTAGTTAATATTCCACAGGGTGTGTCTGTATGTGCAGTGTTAGGTGTTGTTTTGGTTGAGTGTTTTCAAATCTTCTGAGGATAATTTTTGCAAGTGGAATGTCTAAGAGGTATTTGGGGTTTGGGAAGAGTGCATTTATGTGCCTCAGCTTAAGTATGTCTATGAGTAGAATGTGTACTATGTATGGTAGGTGCATATATGTGTTTCTAACAACCACATTTGTTATGAGTGTTTGTAAGCAAGACTTTTGCCTCTAGAAACATTTTGTATATACATCTCTCGCATACTGTATTTGGAAACAAAATGGTTGTCAATTAATTTTAGACATTTGGTACATTGCCTCAGTATACCCATACTCAACAGATTGTCTGTAGAGAAATTGGGAAAGTGCATATCCATAGATGTTCATCATGTTTCACTGTTGCAGTCATGACTGTAGGGTTCTCCCTTGCCGGCAGGCAGTCCTCGGTCGGCCAGAATCCCAAAGTCTGGGTCCGGCGTCGGCTGCACAGCAATGCTCCCTGATGTCAGAGCGCCAGGAGTACAAAGCTGACAGCCGACGCCATGTTCTCCAGTCTTTCTTGCCGTGCGGTGATAGCAGTTCGCATTTGCCGGTCGTCTGACTCCTGACAATTTTTTCTAAACGTACTTCAGTCCGAAGACTTTCTTCTCCTACTCAAAGCTAAGTACCCCGTTGGGGAAACTTTTTTCTTGCTCCAGTCCGATGTCAGAAAAAGTTAATAATTGTATTTCTTGTGTGAAGCAAATACCTCATAAGGATTTTCATTCTTACTGTATTCCTTGCTTAGGCCCTGACCACAACGTAGCTAGTTGTCGGTTTTGTGCTAGATTCAATCAACGTACGATTAAACGAAGGTACGATTTTGCATTTCATTACTTCGGTAGGCGTTTTAATTACAAAATGTCATCGGATTCGGTTCCGGCTACCGGAGTTCACAAACGACACAAGGATAAAGACAGGCCTCCGAGGTCCAAATCGGACGATATTGTACAAGCAGAGCCAGCTTCAGGTTCGGCCGTCGTCAGTGAGGCGCTTTTGCAGCCCCTGTCGTCGGCCATTTCAGAACCGATGGCCGAAACGGACTCCCATGAGGAGCCAACTAGGCCTTTGAATATTTCTGTTGCAGGACCTTCGGACAACGCTTCTTTGGATGGGTTCGGAGCCGCTGTGCAGGTACCGGCTTCCGAAGGGGTTTTCAGGCCTACTCATCTTCTGATAAAGGCAAATCCAAAGACAAAGGCAAAGACTCCTTCAAAATCAAAGACTACAGCCCAGGCCTCTTCTGATCCGGCACCCAAGTCTCAGAAACAATTACTTAAGATGGCGGAGGACTTACTTACTATGATTAGGGGTTCTCATCCCCCTCCAGATAAAAGGCCAAGGCAGGAATTGTATTATGAATCTTCTGATCAGGCTTCTGTTTCTTCAGTTTCTTCTTTTGACCAGGAATATTCTTTCCCTCCTTATGAGGACTCTGATGCTGAGGAATCCATTCCTTCAGCTTCTCCCCCTGAGGATTTCTCTTTTGGGGAAACTTTACATGAAATGAGGGAACATTTTCACTGGGAAGGGCAGGAGTATTCGGAATCTAAGAAAAGACTTAGGGATTTTCTTCTTCTCCCCCAACATAGACCCCTGGCTATCCCCCCTATTTTGGATATTGTGGATGATGCTTTTTCGGAGGCTAACTTAACTCCTGACTCTCTTCCTCCTGCTCCTGTTAAGCCAGACAGATATTATAGAGTTCCTGATTCCCACCAGTTTTTATACAAGAATCCTACTGCTGATCCTGAAACCATTTCTTAGTGCCCTAAGGGGGTTAAGGCCGCTACTGCTTAAAACCCCATTCCCACTGAGAAGGATTCCAGATCTTTAGAAAGATGGGGCAAAAAAGTGTACACTTCTGCTACTTTATCTATTAGGGCTTTAAATTGTCAATTTCATATGCTGAAATACCAGCAATTTCTTCTATCTGTTTTGAAACAAAAGCTAACTTCCATTTCCGCCTGTGCAGATGATAAGGAATTACATGATTTAATGCATGCCACTGAAGTTGGGAAGCATGGTTTACACTGTGGATTTGATGCCTTGGAGGCTTCTTGTAGGGCTGCTGCCTCTGGTACAGTCATTAGAAGGCATGCTTGGTTAAAGGAACAAAACTTGCCAGATCAACTAAAAGCTAAGTTATTGGATGCTCCTGTTGAGCATAATGTTTTGTTTGGACCTAAGGGTGAAGAGGTGATTAAGAAGATGGAGGACAAGGCAAAATCCATGCAAACGATTAAAGATTTCTTGCAAGTACAGCCACCCAGATTTAGTAGGAATTGGCCTACTAAAAATTGGTCCTTTCCCAATTCAGACAGGCCTCAGAGGGGTACATACAGACGCTCCCGAGGAAGGCCTCAAACGCAAGCCTCTTATAGACCAAGACAGTGGGCTGCTTCCACCACTAGGGGAGGAGAGGACAGGTCGCAAGCTCATAGAAAACAGGCTCAGTGACTCCCTCGGTTGGGCTGCAGGAACTTCTTGCCTGGAAGCCCCTCTCGGAGGAAAACTTTCTCTTTTTCACCGAAATTGGACTCATATAACCCAAGACAAGTGGGTTCTGGATGTGGTTTCGAGAGGTTACAAATTCCATTTTCATACCCTACCAAGACCAAGCGGATGGCCAGATCTTCCAAAACATCAATGGTTAGAGGCCTTAAACCAGGTGGAAACTCTCTTGGCTATGAAAGCCATAGAACTGGTTCCACTTTCAGAGATGGGACAAGGTTTTTACTCAAGGCTCTTTCTAGTCCCCAGAAAGCAAAATTCATGGTGACCCATTCTGGATCTGTCAGTCTTGAACACTTTTCTCGAAATACCAAAATTCAAGATGCTTACTCTGCAGCAGCTACTTCCAATGCTGACCAAAAATACATGGATGGTAACTCTGGATTTAAAGGAGGCATATTTACACATTCCCATCAGGCAGGAATGCAGAAAATACCTCAGGTTCAAGGCCGGATCGAGGCACTATCAATTCTCTGCACTGCCCTTTGGATTGTCTACTGCGCCCAGGGTCTTCACCAAATGCCTGGCTCCAGTAGTAGCTTATTGCAGACTCAAGGGAATTCAAATTTACCCTTATCTGGACGACTGTCTTATTCAGGCAGACAGCAAGGATGTCTTACTCCAGCATCTAGAATTTGTTCAAAATCTTCTCAAGTTCCTGGGATTCACTGTAAACATAAAAAAGTCAAATTTGATACCCTCACAACAGATAACCTTTCTGGGTGCTCTTCTAAACACAACAACCCAGATGGCATTTCTGACATCCGAAAAACAATTACAGCTGGCTTCAACTTTCAAAACCTTGGCAACTTTAACTCAGCTATCTGCAAGGAAATTCCTGCAGGCTTTGGGTTACATGGCCTCCTGCATCCTTCTCGTACCATATGCAAGACTACATATGAGGAAAATACAGTGGTACCTAAAAAGTGTATGGTCTCAGCATTGCCACAGTTTAGACATACTGATCACCGTCCTACCTTGTCTTCAAAAGGAATTCCTTTGGTGGTCCAAGGCATGTACTCTAAACATAGGAAAACCTTTCAGTCTGCCTCCAGCCACTCAGATACTAACCACGGACGCTTCAGATTATGCATGGGGAGCCCATTTTCAGGGCAACTGTCTGCAGGGCCTTTGGACAAAGGATCAGAAGCACCTGCATATCAATTTAAAGGAAATGTTAGCCGTTCAGAACGCTCTATGGGCATTCAGGAATCTTCTACAACCAGGACAGCTACTAATACGGACAGACAACACCACAGTTATGTGGTACATAAACAAGCAAGGGGGATCTCATTCCTATCCCCTTTGCAGACTAGCCATGAATCTATGGAACACAGCTCTAGCTTGCAAACTGGACCTTCAAGCTCAGTTTCTACCAGGGAAGCAAAACTTCCTGGCAGACAGTCTGAGCAGAAACCTGTCGGACCCACATGAATGGATGCTGGATACCAAAATATTCAGGATGATTACAGCAGTCTGGGGATGTCCTCACATAGACCTCTTTGCATCCCACCTCAATCATCAGCTACAGATTTTTTGCACCAGGACATTCCACGAACTAGCTTGGAAAGTGGATGCACTATCATTCAGTTGGAGAAACCTCTCGGGGTATGCCTTCCCGCCTCTACCTCTTCTTCTACGGGTGTTATTAAAGATCAAACAGGACAAGCTCAAGATGATAATTTTGCTGGCCCCAAATTGGCCTTGACAGTTTTGGTACCCAACACTGAAAAACCTTTGTCTGGAGCCCCCTTGGGTATTACCACAGATTCCGAACCTTCTGTCCCAACACCAGGGTCAGGTTCTGCACTCCCATGTCCAAACTCTCAGCCTGGCGGCCTGGTTAATCCAGGGTCTTTGATTCATTCTCTTCTACCCAAGAAGGTTATGGATGTCATTTTAGAAGCCAGACGTCCTAGCACTAGAAAATCTTATGCAGGAAAATGGAAAAGATTTTCCTCCTGGATGTAGGCTCAGGATTCAGATCCTCTTATTCCTAACATTCCTCTGATTTTACGTTACCTGACGGACCTCTTACATAAGGGTCTCTCTTTCTCTTCCATAAAGAGCCATGCCTCTGCTATTTCTGCTCATTATAATACAGACCCTCCAATCTTTTCCCATCAGCTCATGAGACAGTTTCTCAGAGGAGCTAAGAACTTAAGGCCCCCTAGATCTCCTCCCATTCCTGCTTAGGATCTCAACTATGTTTTGGAAAAACTCACCTTACCTCCTTTTGAGCCTGCTGCCACATCTGACATCAAGTTTTTATCTTGGAAGACAGCCATCCTGTTAGCTCTTGCCTCTGCCAGGAGAGTTTCGGAGTTGCAAGCTCTCATGGCTGTGGAACCTTATATTATTTTTCATCAAGACAGGGTGTCTTTGAGGACTAATGCTACTTTCATGCCTAAGGTGGTTTCCAAAGTGGCTTTAAATCAAACTATTCACTTGCCAACTTTTTTCCCCACTCCTCAAAATAAGGGGGAAGGATCTTGCATTCCTTGGATGTACACAGACAACTACATTTTTACCTGGACAGAACCAAGGACATTAGGAAATCAGAGCAATTGTTTGTTTCTTATGCTTCAAGTTCCCAAGGTAAAGCCATTTCAAAACAGGCCATTTCTAAATGGATTGCTCATGGAATCAGATTTTGCTATTCACACCATGGAGAGCAAATCCCAGGGAGTATAAGGACTCACTCTACCAGAGCTGCTGCCACTTCAGCTGCCTTCCTCAGGGGAGTTCCTACCAAAGACATTTTGGAAGCTGCTACTTGGAGTTCAGTGCATACTTTTTCCAAGCACTACAGTCTCCCTCTCTACTCTAAGTCTAGGGCAGGCTTTGCTTCTGCTGTCTTGCAGGGCCTTTTAGCCGCCCCCCTCTACTTTATGACCACCTCCCTTTTATTCTGCTTTGGGATTCAACCCTACAGTCATGACTGCAACAGTGAAACACGATGGACATAGTACAGTTGTGTACACTTACCATAAATGTAGATGTTTGAGTGTCTTCACTGTTGCAGTCTGGGTTACCCTCCTTCCTGTCCCCTCTTATTTTTTCTTTTGTGTGGCTCCCTTCTTCACCCTTCTTTTGAGATGTATTTGCAAAGGGTATGGGATTTTACTCATTTTGGAACACTGACATCTGGGGCAAGAAAAACTGGAGAACATGGCGTCAGGGAGCATGGTTGAGCAGCTGACGCTGGACCCAGACTTTGGGATTCTGGCCGACCGAGGACTGCCTGCCGGCAAGGGAGAACCCTACAGTCATGACTGCAACAGTGAAGACACTCGAACATCTAAATTTATGGTAAGTGTACACAACTGTACTTTCCCTTATTGGGTGAGCTATAAGGGTGTTATGTACGAGGGATTAATAGTGGGCTGACTAAGGATATGTTTGGGGCTAGATCAAGACTAGGTTATATTTATTTATTTTATTTTATTTGACATTTGTTGACCGGGATAGTCCGACTGGGACAGAGCCCTTTTTCAGCAGAGGTTTGGGGAGAAAAGCTCCAGTATACAGTAGAATAATACAAAAATTCAAATATTCTGCTATTTATACAATAATCAATATAGAATGCAAAAATAGTAGAACACAAATTTTGCTAAATACACAAATAGAGTAATGATAGTTAATTGCATATAAATAGTTAGGACAGTGAGAGTTTTAACACAGATATAGTTAGATGGCAGCTTAAAGTTGTAATGGAGTTAGAGCAGATGGAGGGTAGTTGAGGGTGATGCAAGTAGGATAAGTGGGGAGGGAGTGGGATTGGGGGGGATTGCAGAGTTAATGAAGAGGGATGATAATGAGTTGATAGGATTTGTGGATTGACAATAGTGAGGGTCATAGTATGAAATTGGTGGCCTGCGAGGAGTTGAGAAAGGTTTTATACAAACTGTCAAGAGTTAGGTAGGAGAGAGCAGGTCATGAGGTAAAAGGTAAGGGGTGGCAGGAAGGTGTGTGGGTAAGTGGGGCTTTGATAGGTGACAGGGAGGGACGATGAGATGGATAGTAGGCTGATGAAGTGAAGGTGAGAGAGGTATGAAGAGAACAAGATGTGTACTAGATTAAATACCAAAGTCAAGGGACAGTGCTCCTCAACTTACAAAGTAGCTGCTCTGTGCTATTCAATGCACAGAGTAGTTGCTCTGTGGTACTCAGTGAGCAGAGTAGTTGCCCTGTGCTACTCAGTGCGCAGAGTAGTTGCCCTGTGCTACTCAGTGCGCAGAGTAGTTGCCCTGTGCTACTCAGTGCGCAGAGTAGTTGCCCTGTGCTACTCAGTGCGCAGAGTAGTTGCCCTGTGCTACTCAGTGCGCAGAGTAGTTGCCCTGTGCTGCTCAGTGGGCAGAGTAGTTGCCCTGTGCTACTCAGTGGGCAGAGTAGTTGCCCTGTGCTACTCAGTGCGCAGAGTAGTTGCCCTGTGCTACTCAGTGCTCAGAGTAGTTGCCCTGTGCTACTCAGTGCTCAGAGTAGTTGCCCTGTGCTACTCAGTGCTCAGAGTAGTTGCCCTGTGCTACTCAGTGCTCAGAGTAGTTGCCCTGTGCTACTCAGTGCGCAGAGTAGTTGCCCTGTGCTACTCAGTGCGCAGAGTAGTTGCCCTGTGCTACTCAGTGCGCAGAGTAGTTGCTCTGTGCTACTCAGTGCGCAGAGTAGTTGCGCTATACTCACGGAGTTACTGGCACAGTTTCGACAGTGGTTTTATAAGAAAATTTGATTTCTGTGTGTCTGTATCTGTACAGGACTCTCTTAACCACTGTTGTCGCATGATGGACAGCAGCTCATAAATGCTCCAAATTTATACAGACACTTAAAACACAAGAGCCTGGCTTCTAAGTCCTCTGGCCAATAAAATGACAATGCTTAAAGCTTTCTTATGTGTGTGTCCTAACTCAGATAGACCAGGTCACCAGCTACTCTCTTAATGTAAAAACATAAAAAGATTGCTTGAGAGTGCAAAGTTGCCACAAAACAACTTAAAGAAACTACCTGA
This sequence comes from Protopterus annectens, assembly GCF_019279795.1. NCBI lineage: Eukaryota > Metazoa > Chordata > Ceratodontiformes > Protopteridae > Protopterus > Protopterus annectens. Next base: position 22,048,320 of record NC_056750.1, read on the forward strand.
ACAGGACAATTTCATGTATTAGGGATGTTTAAATTTATTTAAATTACAAAATCAACAAATACCTGTGGTGGTGGTGCTGCGGTAGCGTTGTCGCCTCACAGTAAGACGTTGTCTGGTTCGATTCTCAGCTAGAGCATCTTCTGCGTGGATATATGCTTAAATGGGCGTACCTTCGTTGAAGGTTGTGCGTCAGGGCTGGTAACTCGGCACGTAAAAATCAACTACCAATCATTAGCGGACTGGAGTTCCGCTGTGGCGACCCCTAACCGGGAAAAGCCGAAAGACACAACAACAACAAAATCAACAAATAAAGTAAAAATAAAGCAGTAGTACTCTAAATCAGTTAAGTGAAGGGCAAAATAATAAAGTAAATCTCTTATCTGCCAAGGACAGAGCAGGATTAATTCATGACCCTATCAAAGTGTGGTAAGGATGCCAAGTAGATGGGTGCTCTTTGAAAATGAGCAGGCGTCAGTATAAGTAAAGGAGGTTTAGTCAAGAGCAATACTGGTTTGCTGGGTGGGGACTCAGTATCAGGGATCTGGAGAACAGTGGGTGGGAAGAGGACATAAATAGCGTATGCAACATACAATAGCAATGAAAGGGGAGGGAGGGACTCTGGAAATCATATTACCATAAGGGGTGGAGGCCAGAGCCACAGCCCTATAAAACTACAACAGGAAAAGGGTGTGAGGGAAAAAAATCAAGCTGCAAGAAGTTAATTAAATAAAGCCAGTATATGAGCTCTAGTATTATGGCTGTGAGCTACAGGTCCAATGACCCCAGGTAGGTTACAATTTCAGAAATGTTAGCTTAATGTCTAAGTGGGGGTGGAGCGGTGGAGCAAACACAAAGAATGGGAACAGAAAGTCACTGGAATTCAACTTTAAGTGGGCAAATGATAAGCAGAATATAAGATTCTAGCAGCAAAACTGTAAAAGCACTGAAGCAACAATATTGGAGCAGAAAATGCAATACTCTCACTTCTGTAATTCTACTGCTGTCAAATGCACCAGACTATGCAGAAATTTACCAATAACACTGTTTATGCAGCAATGTAGTAGTAAATGACTAAATGAAGCTCAAATGTGGCAATAGTTCACAGTTTTGTCACAACAGGGAATGAAACTACAATACTAATGCCTCAGACAGGATTCAAAATGTAAACCGCTAGCTTTTTTAATTAATGCTACTTATGGAGATAGAAGTGCAGTTAATGTATAAACACAATCTTTCCACAACTACAAATGAAGCTACAAGACTAATGTACCAGAACATTATAACTTTTTGGCTAAAACATGAAAAAAAAGCAGAAATGTTAAAAAAATGTATTTCCGCAAAGGTCACTATAAGAACACCTTAAAATATTTAAGCACCATTGAAATAATTTTTTTCTTTCCTTTTTGATAAAAACCTTGTTACTCACAGTTTCAAGGCTTTCCAGATCTCTCTAAGTATTGCATAAAAGACCAGTAATTCTACCCCGTAAGTTAGTACTTCCCCTATTTGTGAATAGTTGGTAAGGACGTCTTTATAAAGTGAAAGGCAGAAAGCAATGTGGTGGGTTGGTAAATTTTGGCATGAAGGTAGTGGTTGTAAAATCTGAAGTTTGGAGAAATTGTGAGAAATCACTTGCTGGTATAAAGTATGCTGCACTGTTTGTTTTTGTTTGTTTTGTTTTTTAATTTTTATATCCACATATTGTAAAAGTGTATATTTTATAAGCGGACTGTCTGCAGTTTTGTTGGAGGCCATTATTTACCAGTGTTGGAAGTACATTGATTGCTGAGTTTTCAGGTACTGGATTACAGGCGTAAGTTTAATAAATGAAAATTTTGGACTACCTTTGTTTGGTGCATATCCAGATGGCAGGGGTACTTCATCTTGTAAGGTATAAATTACAAAGTAATAGAGAAACAGGTTAGTGTTATAAAAAGAAAAGTTAATTTGTTTTAGAGTAGAGGACTAAGCTATAAAGATTGTTGTTCAGAAGCTTTTTGTCAGAAATATTAGGATGTTTTATATATGTGTGCATATGTATATATATATATATATATATATATATATATATATATATATATATATATAAGGGGTCTACTTTACAAGACCAAAATCCCACAAGATGAAAACACTGACAACCGCATATTTCTGGCCTCCTGGAACACCGACTTACAACTCCAGGTAAGTAACTGCTTGGCAACTCCAAAAACATTGTGTGTGTGTGTGTGTGTGTGTGTATATATATGTATATATATATATATATATATATATATATATATATATATATATATATATATATATATATATATATATATATACACTTAGGGATGCCATTATTTCAAAAATTAGTATACTGAAAAATTAAGTCAGGAAAAAAAATACAAAAGGAATCAATTTCCTTTTGTGATCTGATCACCAAAACCCTACCACATATTCAGATATAATGTCTAAATAGTGATAGCTTTAAGGAAAGTATTTTTTATTAACAGTAAGATGCAGTGTATGGGTTATGGTTAGCACATATTAGTAAGGTTGCCAGGGGACCGTCACGTGCTAACCGTAACCCTGCCGCTGCACCTTACCTTAGGAAAATCCCTTCTATAACACTACCAGTACACAAAGAAACATACGCAGATGTTGTCATCATTAAACGTATCCAATTATTTAGATCGTAACTCTAGCCCTAATCTGCATACACCTGCAAAGACACTCCCATTCCGTAATGCTGAAACCTTCAGAATATCTGAATTTTTGGCATTATTTTTCCAAACCCACACTTACCTTACCCACATGCATCTTATGATCTATTCATCCAAAATTTTAACAAACAATTGATGGCATATCAGCATCCTTCACTCCATTGATTAGCAGATAATTCAAAAGTGTGAATCACTGATATACACACACACACACACACACACACACACACACACACACACACACACACACACACACGACACTAGCCACCTGGCAGTGTGAACGTTGCCTCTAGATGATGGTCACTGTTGAATTGACACCCCAACCCCAGGAGCAAAAATGGGAAAAAAGGGGATTATGGATGTATGAATGGATGAGTATATGTTTTGTGTGGTAGCAGTGCATGTTATTGAACACCTGTTTTGTTGGTAACGTGAAAAATAGTCAGATTCTGTTTTCCAGATGTTAGTTTAGAGAAAATCCATTTTGTGAATGTAAATGGGTGTGTGAGAGGTGGTTAGGGGTAATCAGATTTTGGCTTATGTAAGGGGATACTTTTAGGATTGAGTTTGTGGTTTGGAGTGCATGCAAGCAGGCATTTACTGTTTAGGGTAAGAGTTTGGATTAGGTTAGGGGAAGGTTTCAATGTTGTATGTATAGTAGTACTGTTATTAAAAGCACAGGGTTAGGGCTAGGGTTACCAAATGAATAAAGTGGTGCAGGGGGCAAACAGAGAGACTGCTATGTGTTTACTTTACTGGGGAGTTTTTCCTTTCCTCACTGTTTTGTAACCATGGAGTATAATTTCTGGGTGTGGAGGGGGGGGGGGGCTTGCCCCTACACTACAGGTGCAGAAAACATTTAATTTTGTAGGTGATTTTTTAGGAGACTCGTGTTCTCAATTTCTTGAGATTGAGCAGTTAATTTTATTTTGTTCAGCTGTACGATGATCTGGTATAATGGGGACAATTCGGATACCTAGTCAGTTCAGACAGATAATGACAGCTAAAATGAATGGAATGTTTGGTAGACAGAGGGCTGGGGGAATAATCTGGTATTGTTTAAAAGTACAGGTATATGCTTTTCAAACAACTGACCATAATTTTGAAAGTAACACGTGTCAGTACATCCTGTAGAAAGTGTTGTGTTGTATCTTTATTGGTTTAAGGGAAATATAATTAAACTAATGATGTTAAAAGCAGAATAGCTCCTCTGTCGACCAGAAAAGGAAACTGGAACTCCAGAATTGTGGCAGATGTCAAAGCTATCCCCTGCCAGTTCCTTTTTGAACTCAGCTCACATGCACCATAGTCAAGGGCTTTGTCCCTCAATGCCAATGCTAGCATTTTGCTAGTTTTATAATCCACTTATACTTTTCAGTTTGTAAACAGTTAAAATTCTGTCAGTTTTACCAATAATCCTATTATCACATGTTAGATGCAGTCACTGTCTTTTTTATTATTGTTTCTAATATAAGTGACTTTCATTTCTCATTGGTTGCATTAGGTGGACAGTATTGTTTCATGGGGGGTTGTGCATGTACATTTTGAGTGAACAGTGTGCATAGTTCCCCTTTATTTACATTTAAGAGAACGATAAATATGGTCTAATATTTTTTTAAAGAAAGTATAAATGTGGATTTTGAAAGTTTGGTTTAGGCAGACTAGATGTTTTTGAGTTATATGCCTGTGTCTTGTGTGAGTAGTGTAATTTAGTGTGCTAAATGTAGGGTTGATGATGCCCAAAAAGTGTAATTCTTTATCCAGTGCACCATACAAATGTTTTCATCACACGTTTTATCTAGATAGATAGATAGATAGTGTACATGTTTAAGTTTTATGTCCGTGTCTGTAATATAATTGTATGTATGTTTGTATGTGTATTGGTATATATGGTTCATGGGTTCATAGATTAGTACTAAGCTAGCTGCCCTTGCGAGCCATTTTAAGCCTAGCCAATTATCCCTTGTGAGACTCAAAGCCTGCACCTTGTGTTTGTAAGGCAAACACCTTAACTATTAGGCCACCCTCCCTGTATATATCTGCATATATATTTATATTATTTATTTATTTAGTTTACATTTGTTGACTGGGATAGTCCAAATGGATACATGTCCATTTTCAGCGGAGGCCCAAGGGAAAAGCTCCAAGAAAGAACATACAGTAAAAATCACAAAATGATTACAAGTTACACACAGTTTACAGGCTCCAGTTGAGCAAGCAGGAAATATAATCATACAGTTTTAAAACAGTGTTGACAAATTGACTAGGCAATGTAACATAATTACAGACTATAGAGGAGGATCTAGTCGGGTTTTGAACAAGGACATAGCCAGTGAGTTTTAAAGTATAGCTTGAGGCTTTTTTGAACTGAGTAAGAGAGGGTTCAAAAGTAAGATCAGCAGGAAGAGAGTTCCAAGTTTTACCAACAGAGTTAGCAAACAGGGAGTCCCCAGCAGAGTTGTTTATTTTGAATGTTTGCTCCAGTAGTTTATTAGAAGTGTGAAGTGACCTCAGGTTGGTATAAGGGTTGATGATATTTTTAAGTGCAGGTATATTATCAGGGTGGTTGAGAACTTTATGGGCAATTATAAGCTGGGTGTACTGAAGTAGGCTAGGTCATTCTAGCCACCCCAGAAGATTTAGGTTGTGACAGTGGTGGGTCCTATAGGCCATGCCTGTTGCAAATCTAGCAATATGATTATAACAGCTGGAGAATTTGCTAAGAGCGGATTTGTTCAAATTAGTGAGTAGATGGGAGGCATAGAGGAGAGTGGAGAGTAGATGGGAACGAACAATAGCAGTCCTAGCAAATGGAGTAAGGAAAGGTTTGATCTTATAGAGGGAGCCATGTTTTTTGTTAATGGTTTTGATAGTTTGATTGACATGGATATCAGATTTGAGGGTATGTTTATTGTGACGCCTAAGAGTTTGGTTTGTGCATCTGGGGAGATAATGGTACCGTTATTAGATTTTATGGTAAAGAGTAGTGAGGAAGGCTTACAAGTGGGGGAGAAAAGAAGTGACTTTGTTTTGTTAGGGTTTAATATCAGCTGACGGTTAGAGAGACAGTTTTCAACTATATCGAAAGTATTCTGAGTTAATGTCATTAGATCTGTTGAGGAGGTGGCTGAACAAATCAAGATGGAGTCATCCGCATATTGGGTACAGGTAGCATTTGGGATGACAGTGGGGGGAAGGTCATTAATAAAGAGAGAGAAAAGGAGTCCTAGTCTGGAGCCCTGGGGGACACCTAGGTTGATGCGTAGATGGGTTGATAGTTTGTCCTGCCATAGGATGGCTTGTTGTCTACCACACAGGTAAGATTGGAACCATTGAAGTGCACGGCTATTTAGTGAGAATGCCTTAAGGGTGTGCATGAATATTTGGTGGTTGATCATATCAAAGGCCTTGGAGAGATCTAAAAAAAGGGTTGAGGAAAGCTTGCTATTATTTGGTTATGGTTTATGGTGTTAGAGAAGGATAGGAGGGCTGAGGTGGTACTATGGTGTGGCCTAAAACCGTGCTGAGAGTAAGCCAACAGCTTACTCTGGGTAAGATAATACGTAAGTTGTTTATGGACACACTTCTCCATAATTTTAGCCAGTGGTGACAGAATAGTTATGGGTCTAAAGTTTGACAGTTGGAAGGAGTTGCCTCCTTTATGGAGTGGTATTACCTGAGATATTTTCCAAATGGAGGGGATGGCAGCTTCAGATAAGGCTGTTGATTATGATGGGGATGGGGTATGTTATGGCATCTGCTGCTTTTTGCAGATACTCTGGTGGGAGGAGTTCAGCTGCTAGAGTAGTTGGCTTTAATTTCTTAATTAGAGATCTGATAAGTGATGTAGAAACAGGCTGAAAGCTAAAGGAAAGTGGGGTATTGGCTGTGGCAGAATTTGGGTTAGAGCAGCTGGGTGCCAGTTGGCTTACTAGGGATTGGATAGTCTCTGTGAAGAAACTGTTGAAGGTACTTGCAATGTCATCTGAGGATTTATGTTTGGAAGCTGATGGGGTAGGAGTGGAGGATTGTCCTGGGTGAAGAAGTTTGTTTATTCCTGAACAAAACTTTTGAGGTTTGTTGTGATGTTTTTGTTGAAGTAGTAGTGAAGTAGATGGTAGTAGTTTTTTTGTCTAGTATAATAGATTTTTTTGTGTGATTCCTTAGCTATCGGTATCTGAGTTGATCTAGTGGGTCTTTTGTGGCATGCCGTTTGTCCCCATGCCTTATTTCTAGCTATATAATAAACCACTTTTCCTGATGAGTTAGTGAGGGGCATAGTTTTATATATATATATATATCTAAACACCAAAAAACGAATCCAGCACAATAACGGGAGACACAGGCAGCACCAGCTTTAAGTGAAAGCTGTTTTTAATAGAAACACAATCCCCAAACCGGTTTCGCTACTAAGAGCGTCATCAGTAGGTACAGACTAACGTGATTACACGTATTTTATACGGAAGCCAACTCCACGCCTCCTTAAAGTGCCCTACAGTATATAAACATTTAACAATCACATACATATAGTGAAAATTGATGTCCAACATTTATAACCCTAAATTGTTATAAAAACTGCAAAAACTACTAAATATAAACTAACAATATTCTTAATATATTTATTAAACAAACATTTGTCATCTTACCAGGAGGAACTTGAATCTAACTATATATAAACATCAACTAAATGCAATATTATACTAACACACCTATCAGTTCACATATACATTCTAATGTGTGTAGCAAAATAACCCCAAACAAGGTCACCAAAGGTCATTAAGACCCGATTTGAAAAGTGCCCCCAGATTAATAATCCACCTACGCTCCATATTAGTAAGTAGCTGATGTCGTAAAGGTTCATTGATGTCAATTGATTTTAACGTATCAATACCCACAAAAATAAAATGAGAAGCCTGATGTTGTATAGTGTGCTTATATAAAGCACTACGTATACGTTTGCATTTAATATCACTGATATGAAGTGCAATTCTTTGTTTGAAACTACATGAAGTTTGCCCTACATAAAATGCCCCACATTGGCAAACCGCCATGTAAACAACCCAAGAACTAGTGCATTTAATATGATGTCTAAAGTCATAGACTCTACTAGTGTTAACTGACGTAAATGATGAAGTTCTAGACACCAGTTTACAATATCTACAATTTCCACAGAAGGTACATCCTGGACGACCCACTGGCACATTTGTAAAACTAGAAACTTCATTCTTAAAACCTGAGAAATGTTGTCCCAGAGTTTTGCCCCGTCGATAGCCAAATTGGCATTTATTTGGTATAATATTTGAAAAAAAGGGGTCACTAGTAAAAATGTGCCAGTATTTGGAGATAATCTCCTTGATCTTGAATGTATTACTTCCATAGGTTGTAATAAATCTAACTACCGGTGTCTTATTTACATTCTCCACAGTTTTATGTTGTAATAACACAGTTCTATCTGACTCCTTGCCCTTTAAATAAGCTTTATTTAATATAGGTGCATGATATCCACGGTCCAGAAACCTCTTCTTTAAAACTGCTGCTTGAGATTCAAAATCATCATTAGACGAACAAATCCGTCTAATACGCTGGAATTGAGCTGTTGGTATGTTGTTAATGATATGTGGTGGATGACAACTGTTGGCCAACAATAAAGAATTTTTTGAGAATGGTTTCCTGTGTAGTGTAGTAACTACAGTACCATCAAGTGTCTTAGTGACATGTACATCCAGGAAATCAACCATAAATAAATCTATCTTGCCCGTAAATTTTAGCCCAAACATATTCTGATTGAGATATTGAACAAAAGTATCCCATTCACCAACAGTGCCATTCCATATCACCCAGCAGTCATCTAGGTATCTCCGCCACATCAATAGTTGTTTCTTGAATGCAAAACCTTCATGATAAATGTATTGGGCTTCAAATAAGCCCATTTTCTATATATATATATATATATATATATCTATATATATATATAAATATATATATATATATATATATATATATATATATATATATATGGATTCCTATTACAAGAACAAAAGTTCACTACTTCGAACTTGTAATAGGAAGCCTCACTTCTGCGAAAGTTCACTTTAAAGAAAGTGAACTTTTGCGTAGGTGCACTTCACCGAAAGCACCGCAGCACAGTGGAGGACATAAAAAACAAGCTATGTCCTCCACTATGGTGCGATAGTCATGGGCCCCTTAGGGTTAGGGCACGAGTTAGGGTAAGGGGATAGTTAGTAAAGGTATCCCTATGCCCTAACCCTAAGGTTCGTGACTATCGCACCATAGTGGAGGACATTACTATGTCCTTCACTGTGCTGCAGTCGTCACAGCTATCCCCTTACCATGACCCGTGCCCTAACCCTAAGGTCCGTGAGTACTGCAGTGAGCATTCCATGCACTATTTCGAATTAATGAAAATTCGATCTAGTGTATGGAACCCATATATATATGTAGAGGTTTATCTTTAAAATGGAGAATGAAGGCTTAGTGAAAACAGGAATGTTGAACGCAAGTTGGCTGATTCCCATATTGCCGACCTCCAAATCTCTGCGTGTCCTGTACAGCAAATGCCACTGTGCATTCGCAAATACGTGGTCGATGTAACAAATAGAGATTGCGTTACAGTGCAGATTAGGAAATTAATCCTTTTCCTCACTATAGTGTGGTCTTGGAGTTGGAATATGAAGTTTGCAGGGGATGTGGGGGATGCAGGCTGGCTTGCTCCCCCTGCAGATACTTGAGTTGCATAATTGTACAGTATTGATCTGCGTAAGTTTGTACTGCTGAAAAGCAGGCAAGTGATGGAGGATGTTGAATATTGCCGACTTTGCATTTGTCAGTATGACATTTGACATCCTAAGCTAATTAATATGCAGGACATCACACGTGGGTTGAATAAATAAACGCATTACATTGTTAATATCAACCTTTTCATGGTAAACCATATATATTCAAATATAGACAGTGTCATCATTTTTAAACCACTTTTCCTGATGATTTGATGAGGGCCATAGTGATAGAAATACGTAAGATAAGTAGTGTAATCCAGACTCCCCTATTCCCCCCAAACAGTGTACAGCTCATCCTATAGGACTGCCTGATGCCCCAGATGTTTCCTGGAAGCTGAGAAAAGTGATCCCTCCGTCTTTTGTGTCTCCCCACTGTAGTAGTGCTAGCGTTATAACTCCCAATCCCTTAGCTTTCACTTTTTAACAAGATTTCAAGGCATTATAATTTTTTTAACACATTTATTAAATTATCACTTAAGACACTGGCACACATACATCAGTAGAAAGGAAAACAAGCCATATTAACGTTCTTCATTTTAATACAGTATTGTTTACATATATCTTTCTTTCTTTTAGTCCAACGTTACATAAATTGCCCAGACGGCTGCCTTCCCTTACACCTAACTCTTCCCGAACATTATTTTGCATGTACTGGTCCCACAAATTCCATTTATTTCTATGTAATGGTCTCCTTTTTTCTAAAGAACCCATTTCCAGTACTTTTATATTTTTTACAACATTAAATACGTCAGGGCGACCACGGTGGTGCAGCAGTTAGTGTTTTTGCCTCACAACAAGAGGTTCTCTGGTATGATCCTCTGCTGGGGTGCCTTCTGTGTGGAGTCAGCATGTCCTCCCTGTGGTCTCATGGGTTTCCTCCAGGTGCTCCAGTTTCCGCCCACATCCCAAAGTAGGTGGATTGGACACTCTAAACTGGCCCTAGGCATGAGTGCGTGTGTGCCTTCTGTGGAAGGTTGGGTGCCGGGCTGGTAACTCGATACCATAAAAAACTCCACTGCCAATCATGAGTGGACAGGTGATCCGCTGTGGCGACCCCTAACAGGGAAAGGCCGAAAGAAGAAGAAGACAACATTAAATACTTCAAGTACAGTTTGTTTAGATTTTGATTTCCATTTTCTAGTAATTGATATCAAAACACACGAACCACAACAGAATAAACTAACAAGAGACAAAAATATGTCTCAACTAAGCTTTACGGTACAAGTGAAACTCGACTCGAACAAGAAAGAATTATATTTAATCACACTCCAAGCATATACAAAAACGGTTAAGCGCTTTCATCTGTGTACTACAGACTTCTTCAGAACCATAATACTAACAGCGGATAACCTATTTAAAAACTTTTTGGCGCCATTTTATTCAAGCGCTATACTTCTTAACAATATTTAAAGTGCTACTACTGTTATTATCAAAAAACATCTGTTTATCTTACACACACACACACACATATATATATATATATATATATATATATATATATATATATATATATATATATATATACATATTTGCTAGAAATACTTTAAAATCATTTCATACTACAAAGTATATTAATTGATACAGGCAATTATGAAATTATATCCCAAAATGAAATTAATATAGGATATCGAAAAATAGATTTAGCTCTGGATGAGTATTTAATGGACAATAGGATTACTCAAAATACCCACAATTTTATAAAGGTTGAGTTTCCATTATTAGCTACAATAGTGGGTATCCCGAAAATACATAGGGATATTGTTAATTCCCCATTTAGACCAATTATTTCTGGGAGTAGATCAAAGACATTTAACGTAGGGGTAGTTATTGACATGTGGGTTAAACACATATATGAGAACACATCACATTTAATTAAAGATTCTTGGATGTTTCTATCTCAGTTAACTCCTAGTAGGTGGAAAAGGTGTTTGATGTTTATAACCATTGATGTTATAGACCTCTTTTCATGTATACCAAGACACGAAGGATTGGATTATTTTTGTGATAGTCTAAGAAGATACTCAAATTTAAGTTGGGACCGTATCAATTTAATTACTGATATGATGGGCTTAGTACTTGAGCATAACTATATATATTTCGAAGGCGAGTTTTATAAACAGACAAGGGGGGTAGCCATGGGCGCCTCATGTGCACCTATTTTCGCCAATTTAGTTATGCTCCAATGGGAAAATAAATACCTTTTCACTAGCATGTATTACCAATATGTAGTATACTACACAAGATTTCTGGATGATATGTTTTGTTGTGGGATGGACCCATAGAACTTATTGATGAGTTTGTAGATTATCTCAATATGACAAGTGCCTTTTTGAAATTTACATATAATATTAATACAGAAGGTATAGCATATCTGGATACATATATTAAACATATGGATACAGGTTTTCAATCTGAATTATTTAGAAAGGAAACATTTTCTAATGGTTATCTAGATTATACAAGCAATCATCCTAAACACATCTTAAGAAACATCTTTAAGGGACAATGTATAAGGATAGCAAGGATGACGTCAGATTACGACACAATGGTTAGAGAAATCAATAATATAAGAAATATGTTTGTTAATAGGCGTTACCCCTTAACATTATTAGATGATGTATCGACATATATTATTACTGAATGGGGCATCAAATATACCCCTATTCTAGGAGTTGGTACAGAAAAAATTATTAGGAAGAACAAATTGAGCGATGAATTTAATAGAGTATGTGTATTGACCTATACACCTTATGTTAATTATGTTAGAGAAATTCTGGAAAAAATATTGGAATAAATTAGTAGGAGATGAAGAAGCTAAGGGTGTAGTAGGCATAAAACCTTGTATTGTATATAAAATGGGTAGAAATATAAAAAGGTTTATTGAATGGTTTGAATCCTCAGAAAATGTCCATAAATACCCACACTAAGAAATGTGGGTCTTGTAAACAGTGTTGTGTAATAAATGAAGCAATTGGTTGTAGATTAAATGATGTCAATAGTACTTAAAGTTTAAAAAGGGAAATTGTAATAGTAGGAACATAGTTTACCTTGCTAAATGTACAGTATGTACTGCTTTCTACATAGGGAAAACAGAAAGACAGTTTAGAAAGCGTATATATGAACATAGATATAAGAGTAAGGTTAAAGATACCAAAAATGCATTGTTCTGACATATCAAAGAGAAAGGTGATACACATAATTTTATATTTGGCATCATTGATCATGTAAATCTATCACCGTGTGGTGGTAATTATAAAGCCCACCTGGGTAGAAAAGAAAGCCAGTGGCAAATGTTGACAAATGCCACAAAATTTCCTGGCATAAATGATTTTATTTCCATAAAACCTTTTTTACAGTTATTATAGCCTAATAACATTGTTATTTGATATGTTATTTTAATTGCATTATTTGCCTTAATTTTGACATTTTAATCACAGTGTATGCACTGGAAGTATAAAATGATTTTAAAGTATTTATAGCAAATATGTATATATATATATATATATATATATATATATGTGTGTGTGTGTGTGTGTGTAAGATAAACAGATGTTTTTTGATAATAACAGTAGTAGCACTTTAAATATTGTTAAGAAGTATAGCACTTGAATAAAATGGCGCCAAAAAGTTTTTAAATAGGTTATCAGCTGTTAGTATTATGGTTCTGAAGAAGTCTGTAGTACACAGATGAAAGCGCTTAACCGTTTTTATATGCTTGGAGTGTGATTAAATATAATTCTTTCTTGTTCGAGTCGAGTTTCACTTGTACCGTAAAGCTTAGTTGAGACATATTATTTTCTAGTAATTGCTTTTTGGCAGCCAATAGAATTAAACGTAAAAGGCCTTTATTATGTCTAGGTAATCCAAAAACTATGTCCCAGCTAAAATAGTAATTTCCTTAGTTACATCCATTTGCTCCTCCAATATTTCTGACAAGAATATTCTGTAGGGATTTTTTTTAAATCTGCCAGCTCATTACATTCCTAAAAATATGTTTCTGTTCACCTGTTTATTCCTTACCAAACCTCAGATATTGCTATCTACCAGAAAAGAAATTCTTTGAAGTGTGCTTGGGGTATAATAATACTAATGCAAACATTTCCAAGAAAAAACTCTAAACCTTCTGAACTTTACATATTTGGGAGCCATCCATATGTCCTCCCATTGAGAGAGAAGGACATAGGCTAAGAGAGAAAGAGAGCAGACCTAATGAAAATACTGTATCCCTGCTATATAAGACTGTACTACAGGTAGTTGCTGTAAAATGGTTAAGCCGTAAAGACTTCTGTTTTGGGAAAATCTAGAATTTATGTTTTTGTACAACAGAATGTTAGTTTTCAAATACTGATGTTTGCTATTATCTATAAGGTTCCAACATGCATACATACATACATGTATGTATGTGTGTGTGTGTGTGTGTATATATATATATATATATATATATATATATATGTATATATATATATATATATATATATGTGTGTGTGTGTGTGTGTGTAATATATACATACACACGCATGCACACATGCATGCATGCATGCATGTACATAAAAGGAAAATAATCACTTTGATTAACTCTCCAAGTGATGTCCATGCCGTACTTTTTGTCATGACCATGGACTCTTGCACACTGCTATAAAAGTTTGTGACTCTTGACACTTTTTGATAAACAAGAATACTGTTACACCCAACACATGAAAGAGACCCTTCTCTAAAAGTTGCTACCATTATTAGGGACTTAGGCACATTCATAGTCAAGCAATGTTTGACTGTAGTGCATTAGCTGTTGTTAGGTGATCATTCTGTCTGGGCCAACTAATTACTAAAGGCATTTCTTTCAGACCCATAAATGTTATTTCCCTCTCTACTCATCCCTGATCAAGGTCATAATAGAATAAAATATTTCTTTTAGTGGTGCAGCGGTTAGTGTTGTCGCCTCACAGCAGGAGGTTCTCCCGTTCGATTCTTGGCTTGAGCGCCTTCTGTGTGGAGTCTGCATGTCCTCCCCCATGGTTGTATGATGTTTAAGACATGCAGGTAGGTTTGTGCCTGAATGGGTGTGCCTTCTTTGAAGGTTGGGCATTGGGCTGATAACTCAGCACCGTAAAATCCACTGCCAGTCATTAGCGGGCAGGAGTTCCGCTGTGGCGACCTCTAACCAGGAAAAGCCGCAAGACTTTTTGAGCATTCACCTGTCCAAGCACATTCCCAGCTCTACCCACAACAGTGCTTCCTGACCAAGAAAATCTCTTGCATGAGTTCCTTAAGTTATACAGTCACCAACTAAGAGCCCCTCACTTTACCCCGTCTTCTCCAGGCTCTTGCATGGGGACCTGTGCTTGGGCTACAGGGCTTTCAAATGCGTAACCTCGTATACCTCTGAAAAAATGCAAGTACACTAGCAAACACTTTTCTTGTCCTGCGTTGCCCTATAAACAGTACCTGTTGGCTCAGTAGATGTCTCTTCCAAAGGACCCTTCCTGTGGATCAAGCTTCTACCCTCCTCCCCCCTTCAAGCACAGCAGCTACATAGTATGGTTTAAAACCAATCTTGACGAGTATATTGAGATCTGTAGTTTACTCCTGGACTGTGTACTCAGGCCATTATAGTTAGAAGACACACACAGTGAGATTTGTATTGGCTAAGCTGTTAATGGTCAACAAAACCCATTGCCTCACAATGACTTATGTTTGATACCTTGCACAGATAGTGGCAGTAACTATTATGCTGTTATTATATGTTTCTTGATTCTATAGCGTCCTACACTGAATCTAAAAAAAGTTCATTTGGATCAGTGCTGTACAGATGCAAACAGGTAAATAAATATATGCTTATATCATCGTATGGACACATGAAGCTGGCAACTATTATGGCCTTAAAGCATTTCTTGTCTGTTTTAAAAAAAAAAGCATGGTGTTTCCTAATGTTTTTCTACTCTCAGTAGTTAGTAATGTGGAATAAGAAATGGTTTATTGTTCTGTCTGTTAAACAGTATTCACACTTCTAAGTCTTTTTTCATACGAGGATGACAAGTTCTGCCTTTAATAGGTATGGTACCACATTTATAAGTATCTTTAAAGATGGCAAAGGCCAGCTTTAATAGCTGAAAGGACATGATATCTCTGATATTCTTTTACAAAAAATGCGTATGTCATTTTTTTCATCCGTCTTTTTAATTTAAGATGTAGCCATTTACCACAAATGTTAGCATGGACCCTACTTTTCTTAACTCTGACATTCCATTTTATAATTATTTTTTTTTTTGTAATAATTCCTATTAAGCATTACAGAACTGTTTCTTTTTGCTTGAATTCCTTAATGTGTTTTTCTTTGTTGTGTATCTTTTTTCTGCCAAGTTTGTCACTATCTGTGAATGGTGTTAAACATCCCCAGTACAGCTTTCCATTTAATTACTGAAGTACGTGCTTTCTCAATCGTCTTGCTATGTAGTCTAAGAAAGGGGCATTGGAATTACCTTTGTTGCTTTGATTTATTAACTTCAGGTGTAACACGTTTAGCGGGAATAAGTCTAAATGATCCAGTCAGAGTGCAGATTACAGAACAAGTCCACATAGCTAACGCAGCAGACACAAAAGTGGAAGATGAAACTTGTGAAGAGACTGAAGAAGGCTGCGGTTTTACAGTTCCAGAAAAATTAAAGCAGCATGTTGTGATTGTTCCAAGTAAGCTGCGCCTTGTCACACTTGCAGCATTTATCTTGAAGACGTGCAAGGTAAGAATTATATTTGAAAGCAAAGACTTAATGCCTCTGTTTAGGTTAATGCACTTTTTTCCCTACCTTTGCTGAGGCACTTTTTGTGGACTCGTGCTTTTTTTTTTTTCAGGTATCAGAGATGTTTTATTTCAAGTATTGTGCGCGCCTGTACAGATATATGGGGGTAGGGGAGTATAAGTTTGTGTATATACATGCAGATTCGCTGTGCAGTTAACAGCTTTAATAACATCTTGTGAGAAAAACAATTTCTGTGACCACCTTAAGAAAACCACTGTAGAACTCAAAGCTGCAGAAATACTGAACTAAATTATCAGATGCTTAGAATTCATAATTAAATCTTCTTGGTGTCATGTTCCGTGTTGTATCTGTGTTCATAGTTTCATGAGAGAGGGCAACATTAAAAAAATTATCAAGGTGTATTGTCATCATTTTTAAGAATGGATCACTGTTCATAGGTTCATACTAGGCTATCTGCCCGAGGGCATTTACAAGCCTAGCCCATAGTTTTGTGGCTTACGCCACCCCTTTAGTTTGGAGAAACTATGCCCATTATTTTGCTGTGCCTCTGTCGAGCAGTGACACTGAGGTAACCCCTGGGGTGTATCTGCGATCGCCCATCCATTGGTCAAGATTCCTCTTGAACAAGGCCAGCGAGGTGCTCTGCCTTACATATACTGGGATTTTGTTCCACAGCATAGGGAGTCTTTGGGTGATGAATCTATCCCTCCAGCACGTCCTATTAATAACCGTGTCGAGGTTTAAGTCTCCCGCCCTTGTGGCTCTGAGAGATCTAGATTTTTTGAGATGAAGCATGTTCATCAAATCTGGGTTTGACATGGCCTTGTATGTCAGGCACAGGTCACCTCTGAGCAAGCGGTAAGCAACTGAATATAGCTGGAGTTCTTTCAGTCGGGCAGCATAAGACAGATTTTTGAGACCCTTTATCCTTTTGGTGAGGAACTTTTGTGGCCTCTCCAGCTGCTGCAAGTGTCGGGTCAGATACATTCCGAATGGGGCATTGTACTCAATCATTGGTCTGATGAGTGATGAGTATAGGGAGACTATGACCTCCCTTGATCTAGATGTGAATCCCTTCATGATAAGGTGGGCAATGTAGAAGGTCTTCCTAACTACTTTAGCAATATGAGTGTCGAATGAAAGGCTACTGTCAACCTGGGTCCCCAGGTCCCTGATAACTTCTTCTGTGATCAGTGGATTGCCACCTATATGGTAGCTAGGGGTAACCTTGTTTTTCCCGAAGGGTATGACTATGCATTTCTTGGCATTTAACTTTAGGCCATGGCTCTGGAACCAGTTATCCGTTTCTGTGAGACCCTTCTGAAGGATATCTGTGTCAGATGTGTTTTCGACTACGGCCCAGTTTGCAGTCATCTGCAAACTTTGTCAGCCATAACCCTCCTGTGTTTGCTTGTACTTCAGAAAAGTAGATGCCAAACAAGAGTGGGCCCAGGACTGAGCCCTGTGGGACACCACTTGTGACAGGCTTTGAGTCTGACATGGCGCCAGCAACTCTGACCCTGTGGGTTCTGTCACTCAGCCAGTTTGCAACCCATCTTGTAATGTATGGGTTTACATTTAAGTTGATGAGTTTTTCAATGATACCCGAGTGGGGTATTGTATCGAAAGCCTTCGCCAGGTCTAGGTAGGCTGTTTGGACCGCCTTTCCCTCGTCAATGGCCTTGGTGACTGTTTCAAAAAAGTCAACCAAGTTTAAAAGGCATGATCTGCCTTTGACAAAGCCAAACTGGGTTGGATCCAAAGTCTGCAAATTCCCTATGTCTTTATTTATGAGATCCATTATGATCCTCTCCATGGCTTTGCAGATAAGTCTTGTCAAGCTAATGGGACGGTAATTTCCAGGGTCAGTGGAGGCACCGCCTTTGTGAAGTGGGACCACAGTCGCTGTGCGCCACTCCCTGGGTACGTATCCGGAGGTGAGACTAAGATTAAACAGCTGTCCAAACTGTGGGTTTAATTCCTCGTTGAGTTCGTGGAGCACACAGCCGGGGACACCATCAGGTCCCATGGATGCTGTGTTCTTTGCCTTGGAGAGAGCAATTCTCACCTGGGCGTTAGAGATGTTTGGGGGGCTACAATCATTTGGTATAGATATCTCTCCTTTTGGAGGGGGGGAGAAGTTTGCACTGAACCTGTCAGCCAGTATGTTGGCAATGTCTGTAGGATCAGTAATCTTCAAATCATTTTGAACTAATTCTGAGCATATCTGGGAGTTTCCTCCTAGGTTTCTGACATAGCTAAAGAATGCCTTATGGTTGTCTTTAGAGTCCTTAGCTATTTTTCTCTCAAAATTAGCTTTGGATGATTTTATGAGAGCTCTTAGCTTTTTACTTATAGTGATCAGTGGTGTCTTACCTTTTAAGGATTTTGCTCTATCTTGTAGTAGCTTTCTCCTTTTGTTGTAGAGTTTGTTTATGGCTGGGGTCCACCAGACTGGACGCTTGCCTTTGGTACAAAGAGTCTTTGTTTTGCTTGGGATTGCCTGATCCATGCAGCCCTGCAGGTGCTGGTAGAAGGCATTTGTAAGTGATTCAGCGGTTTGAGTAATGTTTACCGCCGGCTCGGGGGCCTTAAAGGAGACCACACTAGTCTTTAGAAGTGTGAAGTCGGCTTTCGAGAAGTTCTTTACTGTGGTCTTTTTTATTTCGGGTGGGGGCAGGATGAGGACCTCCAGCGAGATTAGTTTGTGATCTGATCTCACCAGTGAGGGGTATACTTCCGGTGTTGAACATTGTGCTCCCATGTTCGTGATGATGAGATCAAGTATGTTTTCTCCTCTTGTGGGGATGGTGACTAGTTGTTCCATGGCATTTGAGTTTATCAATTCCAGGAACATTTGGGCTAGAGTGTTTGGGCTTGAGTAGTGTTCCCAGTCTATATTAGGGTAGTTGAAGTCACCTAGTATGATGGTGTTCGGAGATACATTTATCCCCTCCAGTGTTTTCAGGAAGGCCATGTGAGGTTCCTGAGTTTGCGAGGGTGGCCTGTAACATGCTACAAATTGCAGAACAGTCTTGCCTATGGTTAATTGCACCTGGATGGTTTCCGATGCATCGTGCGTTGCCACCAATCTTGAGGTGTGGGTGTCCTTGATGAATATGGATACCCCCCCCTCCTTTCTTGGTATTGTCCGGATTTTGGGGCCGGAACGCATGATATGAGGTAAAACCTGATAGTGCTAGTGTGCTCTCAGGAGCCTTGAACCAGGTTTCTGTCACAGCACAGACATCGATGTTCTCCATACTGAGAAGGGCCTCGAGTGCGTGCATCTTGAGGTTGAGACTTCTGGCATTGAGCAGCATTACCCTTAGTTTTTTTTCTTTGCTGTGTTCTAGGGTGGTAGGTTTAGAATTTGAGCCTTGCCTAAAAAAGGCACTATGGGGGTGGCAAGAGCCTTTGCCAAAATCCGGAATCCCAGGGGTGACAGTTGCAAGCTGTCCCTTGCGAAGCAGAGTGGCTTGTCCAGCATGTCATCCCAGGCAGACAGACATTGGATCCCCTTTGAATGACACCAGAGTTTAAGCCAATTGTTAAAGCTGATCATCTTATCTCTGTATTGTGGCATCATTCTTGGTGAAGGTAGGATACTGCTCAAGGTCAGGGTCATACCTGCTTGGGCTACATAATCAGAGAGCTCCTCTATGTCTCTTTTCATGTAGTCCAAGGAGGTACGTCTCAGGTCGTTTACACCAGCGTGGACAATGATTGAGTCGTACTTGTACCTGCTGTTGAGAGACCTGAGTGCTTGCGTTATGTGGTGGATTCTGGCACCCGACAGGCAGCTTACTGTGACCTTCTCCTTACTCAGTCTGGTGAGCGGGACGTCAGTGTGTCTGACTATGGAGTCACCAATGACTAGTGTGTCTGGCATTGTGTTTGGCCTTAAGGGCTGTGACTGCTTGACACTCTGACTGTGTGGTCTATGTGTTGCAGGTGTTGTGTTCTGAGGTGGTAGTTGTTTGGGTGTCTGCTTTGGTGGCCTCTGCTGTTTTGGTAGATTTTTGATCAGAGCCTCCGAGTATGTCTTTGTGTGTTTATGTGTATGATTTGAGGTTGTGATGGTATTATGTGAGACTGGGTCTATAGTGTGTGTGGTTACCTTCTCCTCCTGTCTGGTCTTGCCAGTCCTATGTTGAGAGAGCTCAGCCTCCAGTTTGGCTGTATAGTTGCATCTCTCGCATGTATTTGTGTTTTGTGGGAGGAGGAGAGGGTTGTCTGTGTACATGAGGCAATTGTAACATTGCCTCAATATTCCCAGGTTCACCAGCTGAGCAGGAGAGGACATTAGCAACTGATCCCTCGACATGCTAGAAGGAATAGGCAGAAAAACTTAAAAAAGGTTCTGGGGGATGTGGGTGACCGAGAAATGGGGTTTGCTTTTTGGGGTACTATCTATAACAAGAGTGCTGTATCAAGGTGATAAGTACTGTAGGAGCAAGTGCTGGGCTATACAGATAGAGAATAGTCTACTTGGGAGTCAAGTAGAGATAATTTATAGTTATAGGATACACTAAATAGAACAGTAGTATACTTTGAGGAAGGTAGTTTTAAGGGAAAATTTGAAGAGTGGACTTTAGGTAGCCCGAATAGTTTAAACCTGATTAACTGGCGCTGCCCTAGTGTGCAACAGTGGCAGCTCCGCGCTAAATCGCGCTAATGCACGCTTTATAGCAGGGGGCTGGAAAAGACAGGAAATGACCCAAAATGGCCAATAAACTACAAGTTACTACCTTAAACCACTCCTCTAAGGACAAACAGGCAGCTCAGTACTCCCCACTCTCACTGGTGAGTAAAGAAACTTCCCCCTGACCAAACAAGGAAAATGGAGAAACACAGGAACCAAGACAAAGCCCAGGGATCAGCAAAATCTGGTCTCTGGAACACTAGTTAGGAAAGTACGGAAAAACAAAGATATTTTTTTGTTTTTTTTCAAGATTTTTTACAGAAAGGCAGAAAACACAATAAATGCTATAATTTTCGATTAATTGCTATCAAAAGCTAGTACACTTGAGTGTATTAGCCTGTAATTTAACTTTTAGGCAAAACTTAAATTAGCAAGTGCAGTAAACAGTTTTAGCTTATAAAGACAGTAAAAACAGTGCAAACTTCGATAAAACAAGCAAAAACAGTGGTCGAAAGTATCAAATAGTCGAAAAAGCCAAGAAAAATACTTAAAATCTGGAAAGGTAGTCTTTTCTGGTCTCTGCTGCTACAGGAACACTGCTGGTCACCACGAGGAGCTGTGCTGAGTTGATCCATACTGCATGTTTGCTGTATGATGCCATATGTTTTTATTTCAAACACAGAACACAGTTGTGCTAAACATATTTTTTTGGTAAGAGTTTGTGCTGCAGATTCAAATGGATGTGTTTTAAGATGTTATAATGAGGGGAGGGATCTCATCAGCTGATAGCTGCTTGAAAGTGGCTGTAGACAGTAAAAGTGCAGGAAATCTTAATTTGTCTCATGTTGCTGTTATCAGAAGGATTTTGGGATAATTATGCCTGCTTTTTTTTTCATGTGGCTTTAATTGTGTCCACTGTGAGAGAATGATTAAACATGTATGTTTAATGGCAGAATTGTTGTCTAAGCTGTGAAGGAAATGCCCTTCTGTCTTTGGAGTCTTGGTTCTGCTAGCCAGGTGTTGCAGCCTCAGCAGTAACTTGCACCGCACAGTAAGCTTGTTCTGTGAAATGCAATGCTTTGCAGTCATCAAATCAAAGTAGTCAGTGATACTAATTTTAGTAAGTACTGTATTATAGCATTTATATTTCTAGTTTCTTTTTTTTTGCCTAATAAAGATTTATCTGATGTTGTTAATCTTTCCATTCATCACTGATGGAGTTCACTTCCGGGCCCTCGGAACCGAGTTGGCCTTTTACCAAACTCGTGCCAGCCAAAAATCTCTTGACCTAAGTTTCTACCCAGAATGCCTTTCTCCCTGTTACTGCAGATCGTTTGCCGCATAGCCGGAAAGCCGCGTTTCAGCCGAGCTCTCAGCTAAGTGAAACTTTTTTTTGATATTTGTGTGAAAAATTTTGGATATCTTCATATCTTATTAAGCAATAGTTTTTCTAGTGTCTTTGCTCTGTCTGACCTTGTTTTTTTCTCTCTACCTGTAGTTACTGTTGGTACACTTTCAAGTACCATTGTTGGTATGGCCTTCCTCCCTCACCCTTGTGATATTTCTTCAATACCATAGTTGATATTGTTTAACCTGTTAGCTGTTTTTTATTCAGGTGTTTCCTTTCTTTTCTCTATCATACCATTGTATTGTTATATTTGTGACTATTTTGAACAGAGTTGACTTTGATTATAGTTGGATTATACAGTTGGCCTGTGGTGTTTTTTCGCTATCAAGATGTCTGATAAGAAGGGTACTTCAGGTTTTAAGCATTGTACTTAATGTAAGGGCAAATTACCTAACAGTGATTTTCATCATGACTGTGTATACTGTTTGGGAGTGTCCCTCCTTTTGGTGCAACCTCCACGTGACATTTGTCAGAGTTTCAGTCAACACACTCTTAATGAGCGCAAAAATAAACTCATTCTGAAAGGGTTACTCAAGTTTCCCTTCTCAGAGGTCATTTTTGTGATGGAGGTCTCAACCCCTCCTTCTAAGGGCAAAAAGAGATCCCACTCTGTTCCTTCTTCACCATTGGGTGATCAGAGCAAGCCTGGGAAATCAAAGGTCCCAAAGTTATCTTCGGAGCATAAATCAGCCCCATCACCTCCGTCTTCTTCGGATCTGACCATCTCAAAACCTTCGATACTGGTGCCTGTTTAGGCACCGGTCCTGCCTCCGGCACTGATCCTAGACCTTACTACTCCTATTTCGACTTCAGCACCTGTGGCCACTTCATCTCAGGGCACACCTTTGACTACGTCATTAGTTTCCATTTTGGAACCAACCATTTCAGCTACATGTGCCACTTCAGCACTGAGCGTTGTACGACCGCACTGGATTTGACCCCTTTACTTTCGGTCTGCTGGCAGACCTTGCACCATGCCCTGATCGGGCGGTGGACAAACTTGGAAAGCGTGTTTTTGCATCAGGGACCTTTGCCATACAGTCCCTGAATTATTTGGCACATTTTACGAGGCTCCAGAGGGACTTGATCTCTGAACTCTCTCTCTGAGGACAGTTGTCTGACGAGGTCAGGGACAAAGTGACCTCGCAGCTTGCAACCCTGGAATCAATATCCAACTTGTCCATGATTGCTGTCACATACAACTGATGGGGCGACTAGAGCAGCGTGTTCAGGCATTGTTATGAGGCATCATGCCTGGATGCGCATTTGTGACCTCACGGACCCCTTCAAGTCTTCCTTTCTGAATGCTCCCATCGAAGCTTCATCCCTTTTTGGCTCCATAGTGAAGGACACGCTGGCCAGTTGCGAGCAAGATGGAAAGACCCTGTCTGCCATAGGCCTACATTTCCAACCCCCAACTTACCTTTTCCAGGAATCAGAGGAGTGGAAAGATGTGGCATAAGAAATCTCAGGGTCCCTACTGTGCTGCATGTGGTAATGATACTCCCAGAGGCAGAGGGGGGTAACAATTCCGGAAGATGACCCTATAGAGGCAGAGTGGATCCTCTTAATCAGGGCTCCAGGGATTCCTCCTCTGGACAGCCTTATCAGCGCTCCTGAGGAGCAGCCCGATTGCTTGCCTCTGGAAGCAGTCGGGGGTCGTTTCTCTCTGCACAAAGATTCCTGGCAATCCATCACCACAAATCGTTGGGTGCAGAGCATTATCACCAGAGGTTACACCATTTCCCTTTTTTATCAGCTAAATTTACCCAGAAAACTTCCCGACATTCCACCCAGATAAGGGAAGAAGCAGCTTCACAGATTATAAAGCTGTTTCATAAAAAGAGTCATCCAACCAGTCCTGCCAGACCAGTTTTGGATCCGGATTTTACTTGAGATTCTTTTTGGTGCCAAAAAAGACAGGGGACAGGAGACACATTTTGGATCTCAGCAGCTTAAACAAGTCTGTCACCCAAACCAAATTCCAGATGGTCACAGTTCAATCCATTCTCTCCTTTTTAATAGAAGGCAATTGGATGTGCTTGATAGATCTCCGGGATGCGTATTACCACATCAAGATGGACAAATGCTCCAGGAGTCTGCTTCGCTTCTGGCTAGGAGCCAGTCATTATCAATTCCGTGCCTTGTTGTTTGGTCTCTCTACAGCCCCCAGAGTGTTCACAAAATGCATGGCAGTGGTAACAGCTCACTTGAGACTAAAAGGATTCCAGGTGTTTCCATATCTGGACGACTGGCTCCTTACCGCCCCCACCGAGCATCTTCTGGTAACAGCATTATACTCTCTCTCTGGCAAAATTGTTGGGAATAACGATACATTGGGAAAAATCAAACCTTACCCTACAAAACAAATAAGAGTTCATTGGAGCAGTGTTCAGTACTCAGTCCTGTCTGGTATCATTCCCGGTTCGCAGACTACATCAATTGAGGCTTCAACTCTGGGTGACACTCTCTCAAATAAGAGTCTCTGCAAGGGAAGTTCTTCAGGCTCTATGTTCTATGGCAGCGTCAATCCCAGTAGTGCCTCTAGCAAAGCTACACACGCGGATTCTGCAATGGCTCCTTCTGTGTCAATGGTTTCCAAACTATCACCCCTCAGTTATCAGATTCAAATAACCAACTCCTGCAAACAGTACCTACTTTGGTGGATGAGGCCAGACGTAGAACTTTGGAGTTGTCCATTTCAATCTCCTCAGCCCACAGCCATTGTGACCACGGATGCTTGCCTAATTGGGTGGGGGGGCCATATCCAGGGAAAGACTGTCCAAGGCACATGGTCCACCTTAGAGACCCACCTGCTTATCAGTGTTCTGGAACTGAGAGCTGTGCTGTTAGCAGTGCAGGCCTTCCATTCGGCTCTCCCTTCTGGGACAGTTGCAGTTCAATCAGACAATATGTCAGTGGTCTGGTATATTAACAAGCAAGGAGGAAACAAACCCTATCCCCTATGTCAAGAAGCCATGAGAATTTGGCAGTGGGTGATAGCTTCCAACCGCTTTCTAATGGCAACGCATATCCCGTGGAACTGCAGTGTGATTGCGGACAAGCTGAGCAGATGCATCCTCATGCCTCACGAGTGGTCCCTCAACCCTGAGGTGGCGTCAGCAATCTTCAGCCACTGGGGCCAGCCCTGCTGTGATCTTTTCGCCTCCCCATCAAACACCAAGTGCAGCAGCTATTTTGCCCTACTTCCCCCAGAAGGGGAGTTACTGAGGGATGCTCTGATCAACGATTGGCCCACTGGACTTCTTTACACTTATCCTCCAATTTCTCTGATCCCATAATTTCTAAAGAAAGCTCTTCAGTTGAGATGCAAGGTGATCCTCATAGCCCCATTCTTGCCTCGACAAGTTTTGTTCCTCTTCCTTTGGCCTTGCCTAGTATACATGCCGTGGATTCTGGACCCTCTACCAGATCTGATTACTCACCCCCAAGGGTTGAGTCACCGAAATCTGTCCAGTCTCAAGCTGACAGCTTGGTTTTTCCACTTCCTCTAGTAGCCAGGCAAGCTAGTCTCTCCTCGCCTGTCTGAGACATCATTCTGGCCTCTCGTAAACCATCGACCAGAAGACTGTACCAGGATAAATGGAAAAGATTCTCCATGTGGTCCAAGGATGACATGCTAGACCCGTATTTGGCTCCAGTTACTACAGTGCTTCAATACTTGGCTAGATTTTTTGATAATGGAGTCTCTGCCTTTACCGTATGAGTACATCTAGCTGCAATTTCCATTTTCCACAATGGTATAGATGGCACCCCTCTTATCTCTCTACGCATTTGCAAGGCTTTCCTCAAGGGGACTTTCATATCAGGCCTCCTGTCAGATAGCCTGTGGAGCCACAGAACCTCACTCTAGTCCTTCAGTCTTTGACTCCGAAACCTTTTGAACCTGCTGCGAAGTGTGACCTAAAGTTTTTGTCTTGGAATTCCTTGTTCTTGGTAGCCATTACGTCTGCAAGGAGAGTCTCGGAGCTGCAGGCATTGTGTATCAAGAGGCCCTGTCTGGTCTTTCATAAAGACAGAGTATCACTTCGGACGGATCCATCCTTTCTCCCCAAAGTTGTCTCTGAATTCTCCATAAACCAGACCATTGACCTACCAGTGTTCTTTCTGAAATTTGCCAATAGAGGAGAGTACTGCCTTCACTCTTTAGATGTACATAGATAATTGAGATTTTTATCTAGACAGGACCAAACCTATCCGTAAATCTGAACAGCTTTTCATCTTCTGTTCTGGGCCCAGAATGGGAGAGGCTGTTTCCAAGGTTACTTTATCAAAATGGCTAAGGGACTGCATACGCTTCATCTATTCCCTCAGTAATGAACCTGTGCCAAAAGTTAAAGCTCACTCCACTAGATCTATGGCATCATCTGCAGATTTCCATTCCAGGGCTTCCGTGGATGGCATCTGCGCAGCAGCTATTTGGGCTAAGCCTCATACCTTTATCAGTCATTGCAAATTGGACTTGGTCTCCAGAGGGAGAACTGCCTTCAGCTCAATGTTACTCAGGACTTTTCTTCCATAAGGGCCACCCATGGACCTCAAAGTAGCTTGGGATTCTGTCCCATTGTGATGAATGGAAAGATGTCTTACCATAATGTTCCATCTGTGTTGTTCATCTTCTTTCATTCATCGCTTTCCACCCTCCTTCCCCCTCCAAAAGCTCCTGGGGGATGGTTTGGGTCTTAGTGGTGCCCTAGGATAGTTGTGCAGAAGTGGCCTCGGCTTTACTTCCTTTTCTCTAGCAAACACATTCTGAGGTAACAGGGAGACGTGCATTCTGGGTAGAGACTTAGCTCGAGAGTTTTTTGGCTGGTGTGAGCTTGGTAAAAAGGCAAACTCAGTTCCGAGGGCTCGGAACTGTACCCCATCATTGATGAATGAAAGAAGATGAACAACACATATGGAACGTTGTGGTAAGACATAACTTCCTTTTCTTTCCAAGTTATGAAAATACTAAAGAAGTAGCCAGTGAATAAGAAATCTGAATGAAAACAGATGTCAAAATTGTGGTTTGAACTGCAACTTTCTTCTTTGGTCTAATCTGAGTACTAGAGTTGAATGTTCGTACACTTGTGTGCAGACACATGTATGAGCAGCACACTTACATACTTGGATTTTAGCTACAGTCAGATATGTGTACTTCTTATCACAAAATACAGATGATCCTTTCACAAAACTGAGATCTGTTAGACTGAAAGACCAAATTTTGCAAGACAGAAATGATGTACAGACCAAAGATAAACTACAGGTATTTATAAACAGTCTTACTTTAATATAGAAAGTAATAGGTAATATAGTGCAGAGTGCAAACCCCTACACCAGTAATGTGGGTGACTGTAAGCCATGCCACACCCAAACACCCATACACCCAGAGCCATAGCTGGCTATTCTGGCACCCAATGATGCTGCGCCATCTGTTATCCCTCAACTTTAAGTTGCCGACCTGGCACTCCCTACATCTATCCTTAGACCAGGTCTTCTGCACCTCTTAATTCTTAGTTGAGGATGAGATAGAAAAAAATGTATAGCAACTGTCTGCTACTTTTTTGAAGCAGCTTGATGCAACTTTTATATCACTTGGAAAACCCTGAAGCAAGCATTTCAGTCCTCACAGCAAAACCAGTGCTGGAATTTATTTTCATAACTGCGTTCACAGTCTGATCAGCATCTGCCAATCGTCAGTCATGTCCCCTAACACCTTACACCTGGGGCCCCCTTCACCACATGCTATCTGCTCTTCTGCACACCTGTGGGTTTTTTTTAGTATTTCAACTCCAAGATCATATATAACCATGTAGAAAAAAGTGCAAACATTTTCTAGGCAAAACACTTTAGCTGCTGTTCTCTGAGGTGGTTCTGCAAAGCAGATCAACTTCAAAAGAGCAGCGTGAGTCCTAAGGGACAGGGCAGAAGTTCTCAAGACCTTTTGCTTGATATTTAAAAGCATATTTGCAGATATATGGTGTCTCATTAGAAATGTTTTTATATGGAAGTCAGATGCATCAGTTTGTCCTTTTCCTTATTGTTAGAGTAGTATATTCATAGGTGTTCGTGATCTGGTTTTATTTACATTGTCTGCTTTGATGCATTAAGTCTGTAGTATGTACCAACTTCATGTTTTTCTCATTTTTTTTTATTTCAGTCTCTTCATTCATTCAGGTGGAGCTCATTCTTTGCCGGAGATCCCTCAAAATATTGAGTGGTGTCTAAGTACAATTATCCATTATCATTAGTCTGCTTCATTGGTTTTAATCAGTTTTATATCAGTGCACCTTGCTAGCTCCAGCACTGCGGTTCACACAGTCCAAAAGGCTGACTACTGACTGTGTCAGCTTATCAAACTGTATTCTGATTTTTTATTATTGTTGTCATTTCTCCATAGGACCTCTAAAACTCTCTCTATATTTTTTATCTCACCAGAAAATGTTCTGTTCATTGATATTGAGCTGGCTGTATGGAGTACTTGTTAGCCCTTAACTGAAATACCTATCTGTAAGCTTAGTTACAAATGTGATGATCTTTGTCTGACAGCCCCAGTGGCTGAACTAGCAACTATGCATATAGTTTTAAACAGCAAAGGAAGAGTTGTGCTACTTGCCAGATAGAGTAATGTCATGTACATCACACCTGTGATAAAATGATAATTATTTTCAACCAATGAATAAGAAAGTAATGACAGGTTTTCTTGCGTTACTGCATTTATATAGGGATAATCAAAATGTGTAAGGCCCCCATAAACATAAGGACAGAGAGTGGACACTGAGAGAGGCATTTCTTTTTATATTTACAGAAACTGTGTAAGTGGTACATAGTGCTGATAAGTATATTTTTGGCACTTTAACTTTTCAGAATTCTGCACTGTCTTAATTTTTGCTTGACTGAATTATTTATATATTTGCTGGCATTGTTTTCTGTTTCTGATCTGTTCTGAAACTGGTTTTCTCCCTCCCCCATTCCTGTGGTGTTCTTAAAGTTGGTAAAACTGGTCTAACAGCTTTTGTGTTATTTGATTGTTTCAAGGCTTGCTGATTTAAAAATAGTTCCTATTTGTAAATTCCTGCATATCATTCTTAGACTCTCCTTGTGTTCTGACTGAAGAGTGCTTCTCAAACAGTCTGGAAATATAGTGCTGATAAGTATATTTTTTAACTTTAACTTGACTGAATTATTTATATATTTGCTGACATTGTTTTCTGATCTGTTCTGAAACTGGTTTTCTCGCTCCCACTCACCCTCTAACCGTGGTGGTGTTATGGTTGGTGGCTTTGCAGTTGCCCACCTTTACTGTAAATTTGATGTGGGACACTCCTCCTAGTCTAGTGCTCATTCTACCTAATACAGAGAGAACATTTGAGAAGGCCAACCCAATTTAGGTTCTTAACCTTGAATTATCTTCTGCTTCTCCTTTCTCTCTTTGCACTTTACTAAAAAAATCTCCTTGTGTTCTGACGGAGTGTGCTTCTCAGCTGATAAGTGTATTTTTTGGCACTTTTTAACTGTTCAGATTTGAATAAAGCAACAATTGAATTCAGTTCAGAATACATTTTGAATAAATTGCATTTATTTAAACTGTGTTTGCTTTAATACTGCTACACACTCGCATGCTAGCTTGCACTGCACTTGAATTGTTTTTAGTACTATTTTAGCTGCTTTCTGAAAAAAAATTCTAAGCTTGTTTCCTGCCTTTCCTGTAAATAGTCTAGTCCAGATACAGATTTGCTGTATCCAGGACTCTATGTAAGCTTCTGAGCCCCCCCTCCCCCCAAGCCTTTTGGTGTTGGAGGGAAGCCTTCTAGCTTATCAGTGGGAGTGGTAAACACTATCTACCACAAGAGGATGGGTTTCTGTACCAGAAATTGTAGTTTATTGGCCGCTTGGGCAGTTTTTCCATCTCTTTCAACTTTCTGGTTTAAAAGCCCGCGTTTGCACTTTTCCCGCCTTTCTTGTAACAAGCCTAGTCCAGATACAGATTTGCTGGTATATAAGCTTCTGAGTCCTCCAAGCCTTTCTGTGTTAGAGGGAAGCCTTCTAGCTTATCAGTGGGAGTGGTAAGCACTAGGTAGCCTATCTACCACAAGAGGAGTGGTTTCTGGCCCAGAAATTGTAGCTTATTGGCCATTTGGGCAGTTTTTTCATCTTTCAACTTTCTGGTTTAAAACCCACATTTGCGCTTGTTTCCCACCTTCCCTATAAGTAGTCTAGTCCAGATACAGATTTGCTGTATCCAGGACTATTTGTAAGCTTCTGAGTGGTGCTAACGCCTGCTCTTCAATTGTTCCCTTAGATCTGCTAGTTCTCTCCTCCCCTGCACTTTTACTAGCTTATTAGTTTAGCACTTTACCAGCAATGATTGTAGCACACAAAAGTGCTACGAGCACTAAACATTCTAGAAGGAAACAACTCCAGTACTTATTATTTATGCCCACCCCTCCAGACATGTCTAAAGGTCAGTGCCCTGTGCTTTCTCCTATTAACCTGGTGAACTTGGGCATCCTGAGGCAATGTAGCAACTGCCTCATGTACACTGACAACCCTTTCCTCTTACCTCCCAACACTCAGAATTGCAAGAGATGCACTTATATATCCAAATTAGAAGCCACACACTCTTCAACCAAGACTGGAATAGCTGGTCAAGAGGAGAAGGTCAATACTTGCACCACACCATATGGAACACATAGCCATCCAAAACACACACCAGCACTGCCTTCACATAAAAACACAAACCACACACCCACCTTCACGGAGGCTCTCAGTAAAAATCTATCCAAACAGCAGAGACCTCCAAGGCAGAAACGCACTCAACCACCACAACGCTAATAACGAGACACATAACTCTCCTAAACAGTGCGCCACTCAGCCAAAGCCCCTGAGGCAGGACATCATGTTCAACACACTAGTTATAGCTGACTCGATAGTGAGGCACACTGATGTCCCACTCACTAGGTTGAATAACAAGAAAGTAGCAGTCAGCTACCTGTCAGGTGCCAGGATCTGCCACATAATGCACGCACTCAGGTCCCTCAACAACAGTTACAAATATGACTCTGTCATTGTACATGTGGATGTGAATGACCAGAGTCTTATGTCCCTGGACTACATGAAAAGAGACATGGAGGAGCTCTCGGATTATGTAGCCCAGGAGGGTATGACCCTAGCCCTGAGCAGCATTCTACCATCACCCAGAATTATACCACAGTACAAGCAGAAAATGACTGATTTCAACAATTGGCCAAGTTTCTGGTGTCATTCTAAGGGGATCCACTATCTGTCTCCCTGGGATGACATGATTGACAGAGCTTGATACTTTGCCAGAAATGGCCTGCATCTGTCACCCTTGGGCTTCCGGATGCTGGCCAAGGCTCTTGCCACCCCTATAGTGCAGTTTTTAGGCGGTGTTCCAAAGAGCAAATTACCACCGTAATAGCTACAAACAAATTAAATCTGAGGGTCATGCTGCTCAATGCTAGTAGTCTAAATCTCAAAATGCACTCGCTCAAAGCACTCCTTAAAATAGAGAACATCAACATTAGTGGTGTAACAGAGACCTGGTTCAAGGCAGCAGAAAGCACTCCTGCACTACCAGGCTATAACTCATTCCACAACTTTCGGCCCCAGAACTTGGACCAAAGCTCCAAAGACAGTGGTGTTTCCATATTCATAAAGGATGCGCACACCTCCAGACTGGTAGCTCAACATAACGCATCTGAGATACTTCAGGTGCAGCTAACATTGGGTAAGACAGAGATTCAGGTTGCAGCCTGCTATAGGTCCCCTACCATGTCCCAAGACTCGCACTCCACATTCCTAAGCACCCTGGAGAATGTCAGGGTCCAACCTAACACTCCCATACTGGGCGAATTCAACTACCTTTCCATTAACTGGGAAAATTACTCATGTACCAATACACTTGCCTAACATTTCATGGAATTCATTAATTCCAGTGCTCTGGATCAGCTCATTCTTATCCCTATTAAGGTAGCAACATCCTTTTACCTGGTCATCACTAACATGGACGACCATTGCTCTACACCAGTAATCAACTCCTCCCTGGATAGCTCCGACCACAAACTAATCACCTTGGAAATCCATATCCCTCCCTCCTCCCCTGCAAAGGTAACCACCATGAAAAACTTCTCCAATGCTAACTTTGGGCTCCTAAAAACAGAAGTGGCTAACTTCATGGCACCCATGCAAATGGAGAGTAGTTGCATAACTGGCGAATCATACACCAATGCACTGTACGAACACGTATACAGATGCATGGATCTCGCCATACCCAGTAGAACCAAGATGCTGTCCTCCAAAAAAAGGAAGCCGATGTGGTGGTCCCCTGCCATAAACAAACTCCACAACAGAAGAAGTAAACTGATACGGAATAAGGTGAAGTCCCATGACTGGAAAAACTCCCTTATCAGCCTCAAAAAAAGTTGAGATCCCTCAGCAAATCCTCTAAAGCTAGCTATGAAAACAGAATTGCAGCAGATAGTAAAGACAACTGCAAAGCCTTCTATAGTTATGTAAAGAATCCCCATGGCAATACCCAGATTTGCTCTGAGCTACTGCA
Source organism: Protopterus annectens (assembly GCF_019279795.1). Taxonomy (NCBI): domain Eukaryota; kingdom Metazoa; phylum Chordata; order Ceratodontiformes; family Protopteridae; genus Protopterus; species Protopterus annectens. Next base: position 22,081,209 of record NC_056750.1, read on the forward strand.
CAATGGTACCTCTTATACCGAGCCAATGGATATTGCCAATATACTGTCCAACAGATTCACTGCCAACTTTACCCCTCTCAAACCCCCCCAAAGGACCAATCACAATGCCAGTAGATTGCCAGGCACCCAGTATTACTGCTGCACAGGTTAAAACACTGTCCAAGGCCAATAATCCAGCTTTTATGGGACCTGACAATATCCCTGGCTGTGTTCTACATGAACTACAGAGTGAACTGGCACCTCACCTGTGCACCCTGCTCAGTCACAGCCTCACCTTAGGCCTTGTCCCTACCAAATGGCGCACTGCTACAATCGTCCCTCTCCACAAAGGAGGAGTGACTACAGACCCTTGGAACTGTCACCCCATTAGCCTGACGAGTCTGAAATGCAAAGCTATGGAACACATCATCATGGACCTAATAAACAAGGATATAGGGAACCTCCAAACTCTGGATCCTACACAGTTTGGTTTTGTGAAGGATAGATCATGCCTTCTAATCTTGGTTGACTTCTTTGAGTCAGTCGACAGAGCTGTGGTTGAAGGCAAGGTGGTTCATACAGCCTATCTTGATCTGGCCAGGGCCTTTGATACCATTCCCCACTCAGGAATCTTAGAAAAACTCACTAAGCTAGGCATCAACCCCTATATCACAAGGTGAGTTGGAAACTGGCTCACAGATAGAACCCACAGTGTAAAAGTAGCTGACTCCAAGTCAAACTGCTGACCAGTCACGAGTGTAGTCCCACGGGGTTTAGTCCTGGGTCCCCTCCTGTTTGGTATCTACTTCTCTGAAGTCCAGGCCAACATGAAATGACTCGGGTTGTCAAAGTTTGCAGACTATTGCTAGTTGGGAGCTATTATTAACTCCCCAAGTTATGTTGAGGTCCTACAGAAAGACCTCACTGAGGCCAACAACTGGTGTCAGAACCATGGCCTTAAGCTGAATGCCAAAAAGTGTGCCATCATCCCCTTTGGGAAAAACCTGGTTCCCTTGAATTACCACATCAAAGGTAGTCCACTGAACACAGAAGGTATAGATCTGGGAACACAGGTTGACAGCAACCTCTCTTTTGACCACCACATTGCCACTGTGGTCAGAAAGTCCTTCTATGTGGCACATCTCATTACTAAGGGTTTTGTATCCAGGAAGAAAGAGGTCATTGTCTCCCTCTACTATTCCCTCATTAGGCCAATCATTGAGTACAATGCCCCATTTGGCATGTACCTCACTAGACACCTGCAATAACTGGAGAGGCCGCAAAAGTACCTCACAAAGAGGATCATAGGCCTTAAACACTTGTCCTATATGGATAGACTCAAAAAAACTCCCAACTACTCTACTCTCTGTCTCCCCCTCCTATGAGCAGTCCTGAGGTGTCTCCCAGCCAGCCACAGGTTATTTAACGCTACCTGTACTTCCCTGCATCTACTCCTGGCCCTAACTGCCTGGAATTCCACCTCTTGCCAAACGTCTGTGGGCTGTGTCCTCTCCTAGTGGACTTAATCAAAGTTATTTAATGCTACCTGTGCTTCCCTGCATCTATTCCTGGCCCTAACTGCCTAGAATTCCACCTCCTGCCAAACTTCTGTGGACTGTGTCCTCTCCTAGTGGACTTAATCAAAGTTATTTAACACTACCTGTGCTTCCCTGCATCTACTCCTGGCCCTAACTGCCTGAAATTCCACCTTCTGCCAAACTTCTGTGGACTATGTCCTCTCCTAGTGGACTTAATCAAAGTATGTGCTACTCACCTGGAACATTGATATGCTGCCTGTAATCTCAGGGCTACCCCTGTGCTGGCTGTAGCTTACCTGCTGAATGCCCCCTCTCCACTACCTCATTTCTCCTACTCTAATCTGCTATCCCTCTGTCCTCCTACCCCCCACTCAGCCCTACTCCTCTCCACTGTTAAGCATCCCCCCCACTAATCCAGATCACTCTTCCCTATACCCATTCCTCCTCCTATTCTGCTTGTGTCCTCACTAACACAGCTAGAGATCCTAGGCTTCCCCCTCTCTCCTTGCCCTACCTTGCTCTCCCGTAAGTTTCTATAGTTGTACTGTGCTTCTAACCCCCTGCTACTCTAATCTCTGGCCCACTACCTCTGCTTATAGCTAAATCCATACACTCTCTTTTCTCACCCTCTCACCTCTTCTCACTGATTGTTTTCTACTGGGTTCTTCCTTGCTGGTGCAGCCCCGCTCCGTTCGCCCTTGCTACGCTCGGGCTCACTTTGCTCCTCTACCCTACCCCCATTCCCACACACCCCCAGAATAGTGTCTTTTATACTTAACCATCCCTCCCCTTCCTGCCAAGCCACCCACTACTATTCCACTTCCTGCTTATCTCCACTCCCACATTCCATTCCTAACTTCCTCTCTCCACACCCAATCCAAACTAACTTCCTTTCCAAACTTCCTCTCTTCACACCCAATCCAAACTACTCATCATTCTGCATCTACTTATATCTGCAACACTACTCACTCTACTCTATATTTCTACATCCTTATCACTAACACCTCACATATCCATCCCTCTGTTCTCCAACTTCTCACTCAATCTACAGCTTTCCTACTCCTCCTTCCTTCACCATTTCTCCAAACCTATTTAACACTTCTACCTCAACTCTATATAAAAGACACATACTACAAATTCACAAACCATCTAATAAGATGAAACCTAAACCACCCAAATACTATCATCCTTTCACATCTATTACTGTTCTCACAAAAGACCTACTCTCCTCTGGGGATATCCACCCAAACCCAGGCCCTTCTACACCTCCCCTCTCCCCACCCCCCACATTTACATTATCTACCCCCTTCTCAGACGTCTCTTCGAAAAACTTACCAAACACACAACCCTTATCTCATAACTCACCTCCATGTAAACACCTAACCTTCTATTCACTGAATATTCAAAGCTTAGCTAATAAAACTACTGAGCTACACTCATGGATTGCTTTCAAAACCCCTCACATCCTATCCCTATCTGAAACATGGCTCAAGCCACATATCTGTAACAGTGAAATTCTTCCTCCTGGCTATAACATCTACCGCTCTGACAGACCTTCAAAGAAAGGTGGTGGCATAGCCATCCTCTACTCTAACACTCTTAACCTATCACCTTACCCCACATCTATTCCCAGCTTCCACCCTGCTGAACTTCTCATCCTAAATATCCATCTGAATGCACACAAAAAACTAGCTGTAGCTTCCATTTGTATTCCTCCTGGCAACAATATACCCATACTGGAAAACATCTTATCCTGGTTCACCCTCAACATACCCTATGAAATACTCATTCTTGGCAACGTCAATATAGACTGGGCAAAACTATCTACTGACTCTTCATTACATAGCATTCACCTACATGGTTTCCACCAACTCATTTCTACCCCAACTCGCTTCCACAAAGCCTCAGCCTCCAGCTCTATAATAGACTGGATTCTCACCAACACCCCCCATCACTACCACCAGCCCACAACCTTATCAGACTCCCTTAGTGACCATCTCCCTACCTCCATTCTAAGATACAACTCTCACACACTTAAACACTACCTTTTCAAAGAAAGCAGAAAACTATCTACATTTAATCCTACACAGTTTAACTCTATACTACAAAACATTGACTGGTCCATCCTTAAACAACTCCCTCTAAATGATTCTGTTAACACTTTTAACAACATTTTCCTAAATACTCTGGTCTCCCTAGCTCCTTCTAGGAAGATTCGAGTGAAATCCAATCATGCTCCCTGGCTTTCAAAAGAAACTAAGTCCGTCATGAAACAGAGACAGTTTCTGGAAAGCCTGGAGCAAATCTAAACAAACACCTCTTCTACTCAAATACAAACAACTACGCAATCTTGCTAAAAAACAGACAGGTAATAATAGACAAGAAGTCATTCTATAGCTAAGGGCAGAACAAATATAACTTAAACCCTCATAAATTCTGGACAACATCAACAGCATCCTCTACCCTGGTAATCCCTCTAACCCCTCACCCTACCCAAACACAACTCTTGAGGAAACAGCTACCCTACTTAATTCACATTTTGTCTCCTCCATACAAAATCTCCTACTCTCTCAACCTACCTCTCCCTCAGTACCTGTCCCCTCACCCACCCCCAACACTTCACCCTTTTACTTCAAGCCTGTGCCCATTTCCTACATCAAATCTCTACTGCTCAAACTCAAACCATGCTCCCCCTCCACTGACAAATAACCTCTGGCCTTCCTCAAACTCGCAGCTGACTCTATTGCCTACCCAGTAACAATATTAATAAATAGATCTATGCAAGAATCTACTGTTCCTACCCTTTGGAAATCCTTCTACACTATCCCTCTCCACAAAGGAGGTAACTCCACTGACCCTTCAAACTACCGACCCATTGCCATTCTGTCCCCACTATCTAAGATACTAGAAAAATGCATCCACACTCAACTTATGGATCACCTTCTCAATCAAAACGTACTCACCTCTACCCAACATGGCTTTCGCCCCTCTCACAGCACAACTACTGCTCTACTCTCCTTCACTCACACCATTGCAGAATCTCTGGACAACAATAAACTTACTTCCTGTCTCTTTCTTGACCTCTCCAAAGCTTTTGATACAGTGTCTCATCCACTACTGCTAGCACTAACTTTCACCTCTCCACCTCCACCCTCAACTGGTTTGCTAGCTATCTGTCTGAACGCAAACAGTCAGTTAAATGGCTCTCTTCCCCTTCTCCTTTCTTACCTCTCTCTACTGGTGTTCCACAAGGTTCCATCTTGGGTCCCCTCTTATTCAACATCTTCACCAATGACCTTTTCACCTCATGTCATCAGTCCTTGCTTATACAATATGCAGACAACTCCACAATCATTTCTACAGCCAACTAAATCGCCAACCTACACTCCCTATCCCAGACAGCTGTACTTTCCACTGAACAGTGGCTTTCAGAAAACTTACTGATTCTCAATCCTACTAAAACCAAACTCTTACTCTTCCTACCCCACTCTCTTAATCATCATAAATCCTCCTTTGTCATTAAGTCTTGCAATAACACAGCTATCCTACCTGACACCCACACAAAACTTCTTGGAGTCATTATCAACGACGAATTAAAATTCAATCAATACAATGTATAAAGCAATGTATAAAGAAAACACATCAGAAATTAGGTCTATTATACCGAAACAAAAAATATCTCAGTCCCAAAGCTAGACTCACCCTAGGACAAGCACTCCCCCTCCCCTCACTCCTCTATGCTGCTCCAGTTTTCACAGATATCCAAAAAACTACCCTGAATAAACTCCAACAGTCCTACCACAAAATAGCCAGATTCATCACCAACTCCCCAAACAACACACACCACTGTATTGCTTTGAAGTCTCTAAAATGGCTAGAACTCCCACAACTACTACATCTCTATCAATTTCACATGTTGCACTCTATGCTCTTTAAACCATCCTACTGTCCATCCTTATCTCTCCTTGTCCCTGTCTACACCCCATCTCGACCCCTCCGCACCTCTAATCAACAATTGCTTGATATTTACCACCCAAATAAGTCAGTAGGTAAGCTACTCTACAAACACTCTGTGGCCCAAGCCTGGAACAAACTACCCCTTGACATTCGCTCAATCTCTCACACCCCACTATTTAAAAGAAAACTAAAGACTCATTTACTCAATTCCAGAATTTGCCCCTGCTATGACCCTACATAATTCTCTCCTCCCTACACATTGGAATCACTCCATCTATCCTTGTCATACTTCTGAACTCTATCCCCACTAGTACAGTTACATAGCATCAAAAAAAAAACCTTGTGCTGTCATTTAACTATTGTTAATGTTGTTTTGTTTATTGTTTTACTGCTGTAATGACTAGTTTTATTTCTATTGTTTGCTGTGCTTGTATACTACTGTAGTGTTTTTTTATTGTACTATCTGGAGCTTTTCTCCTCGGGTCTCCACTGAAAATGGGACAAAATCCCAGTTGGACAGACCCGGTCAACAAATGTCAATAAATAAATAAATTATTCTCCGTCTCATATCACCTACTTAGAGGCAATATCTGCTTGACTTACAAAGCCATGTCTGACCCAGCTCTGTTAGAAATGCTACATCTAAGGAAATCTTAGTCCCTCCGCACCACACGCTTCAGAGACCTCAACTTCATTACCACAATCATCAGAACATGCTGGAGGGACAAGTTCATAACCCAGAGACTGCCCATGCTATGGAATAGACTTCCCAAACATGTCAGGCAGAGCACCTCACTGGCCCTTTTCAAGAGAAATCTTGATGAGTGGATAGGAAATAGAAAATTCACCCCAGGGATCACTCCAGTGGCTCTACTCAACAGAGACAGTGGGAACTAAGGTCGGGTGGCACGATGCCACGGTAATCCTGTGGGCTAGGCTTGTAAAGGCTGCAGGGGCATTAGCATAGTACACACCTATGAGCCTATAATGTGGTTTTGACTTTGGAGCCTGGTTTTAGAAGCCTGCATGTAATTTCTGTCATGCACTAGAATCATGTAGGTATGGCACATGTACATGGCTTTTGAATCTAGGAAGAACAGAAGTGAGGCCTTTCTTGCTTATTTCATAAGCAGGCAGATAGAAGCCAGTAAGATCCACAACTGATTTATTGATTGAGCGCTTTCATCTCACAATAGAAACTAGAAATTGCACTGTAGTAGTTCTATTTTAAAACTAAAAGCAGAATTCTATATGTAAGTGTTTTATATAGGATAATGTCCTGTAGCATTTTTTAAGTAGCTATTTGTATTTTTGTACGAGTTCACCTTGTGCATAGAGGAAGTGATGTCATTTTATGTGATTAAGACAATGTATAAAAGGTGGGGGTTTTGTTACAATGGTATTCTGATGAAGTTTCTATTGTGAGACGAAAGCGCTCAATCAAAAAATCGGTTATGGATCTTACTGGCTTCTATCTGACTTTTTATATCAGTTTGTGGTTGGAGTGTGCTTTTCTTATTTCATAAACAGCTAGTCCTATTTCTTGTGGACTGGATCTCATTTACTGCTGAGGAATTTAGCTTAAGTAGAGCACTACAGGATGTCAGCATATAGCCAGCCAGCTTACTATGAAGATAAGGACACTTCAGTCTCATACTGTTGCAATGGGTACAGCTACCAACTGAGGTGAATGAGCATGTACTGTTCTGTACATGTGCTCAGTGATAAAGCTCCAGGGAGCTGGTGAGGTCTAAGAAGAGGAATGTGATAGTCTGAGGTATATTCTAGAAAAAAGTGCTTGCTTAGATTTATTTATTTATTTTACATTTTGTTTGCCAGGATAGTCCATTGGGGTGAGAAAAGCCCATTTTCAATGGAGTCCCAGGGAGAAAAGCAACATAATTGCATCCAAGAAATTGTACAATTTTGAAAAAAAATCAGTAGCAAATGAGTAATACAGTAGTAAAATTCAGACAGTTTTTAGGCATAAGACATTATACAGATGTAAGACCTTATGCAATTTAGAGAAATGCATAGCAAAATAGCAGTACAGTATTGAGATACATTTACAGAAAAAATTAAAAGAAAATTACAAAGTTAGAAGATTGTGAGTACATTTAGAATGTGTTTGTTTGTACAGCGGGAATATAAGAGTAGAGGTGATGGAGGTTTGCAAAGGCATCATAAGAGAGTTATATCAGGGGTATGGGGGGAGGAGGGTTGAGGTGAGGAGAGAGTAGTATGAAGAAGCCGGGTATTTGGGATAGAGAGGAGGGAAGTAAGGATGGTAAGAGCTGAGGAAGGTTAGTGATAAGAGAGAGAGAGGAAGAGTAGGAAACAGGGTATAATGCTAAGGGAGTTATGTGGGGTGAGAACAGGAGCATTCCCAGAGGGATAGGAGATGGGAATGGAGTAGTGTTTTGAAGTTAGAGTGGTTGTGGGTGGTGCGAATGAGAGGTGGCAGGGAGTTCCAGAGCCGCACTAGAGCGAAGGATAGTAGTTGTTTGCCTGGTGGACGAGCAGGTTTGTGAAGTTCAATCAGATTCTGGTTATTGGATCTGAGGAGTCTGTCTGGTAGATGTATTTTGAGAGAAGAGGCAAGAGAGGGACAGAGAGATGGAGGGAAGATAAGCTTGTGAGCATGTGTGAGTTGAGTATAGGTATGATAATTGGGGAGCTCTAGCCAATTTAGTTTGTGAAGGGTATTACAGTGGTAGGTGGAGGATTTGTAGCCTGTAGCAAACTTGGAAATTTTATTGTAGCAGGAAGAGAGTTTTATCTTTAGGGAAGCTTGTAGGTTAGTGAGAAGTGGGGCACCATATAGGAGAGAAGGAATAAGGTAAGTGGTAGAGAGAACAAACTTAGTGCAGGGAGTGAGGTAGCAATTGTGGCATACCAAGTTTCTGGTGTTTTTTTTTTTTTATCAAACTTAAACTGTTCATCGATTGGGACACCTAAGAGCATGTGTACTATCTTGAGTGAGGTGTTGTTTTAGCTGGTAATAGAGAAAGATTTGTTATGTACAGTAATGTTTTTAGAGGGAGTAAATAACATAAGTTTAGTTTTTGATGCATTGGGTGCTAGATGGTTATCTAGCATCTAGTGCTCAGTGGAAGAGAAGGCCTCTTGAGTTAGTTTTAGGAGTGAGGAAATGGAGGTGGCAGAACAGATGATTGTAGAATCGTCTGCATATTGGATTAGTTTAGCATTAGGGATGGATTGATGGAAGTCATTAATGAAAATGTTGAACAGTAAGGGACCTAATATGGAACCCTGGGTCACATCTGGGGGAGTCTTGAGGAAGAAGGAGGTGTTTTTTTTCCATTTGACTGCCTGTTGTCTGCCAGAGAGGTAACTAGTGAGCCAGCTGATAGAGGAGCCAGATAGGTTAAGATTAGAGAGTTTGGATAGAAGAAGGCTTTGAGAGAGAGTATCAAAGGCCTTGGATAAGTCCAGGAGGAGGGTAGACACTAGATAGCCAGAGTCACAGGCTTTGTTGATGGTTTCGAGGAAGGAGAGGAGAGCGGTGGTAGTACTGTGGCCAGGTCTGAAACCATGTTGTGTGGGGGTAAGCAGATGGTTATCTATGAGGTAGGATAAGAGTTGTAGGTGAATGCATTTTTCTAGTATTTTAGAGATGGGGGGGATAATATTGCAGTAGGACGGAAGTTGGGAATATTGTTTGTTGCCCTGTTTATGAATTGGAATGATAAAGGCCTTTTTCCAGAGTTAGGGTACATATTTTTCTTGGAATGAAAGGTTTATTAAAATAGAGATAGGGAAAGCGATGGTTTCGGCAGCAATTTTTAGAAAGTAGGAAGGAAGGTCATCAGGGGCTTTAGAGCAAGGTTTCAGGTTTGAAAGGAGGTTTTTTATGATAGGTGTGGGGATGGGTTTGACGGAGAAGGGAGGGAGATAAGAGCTGGTACTGTTTGTGGAGGAAGAGGTAGGAGAGGGTAGAGGTGGAGCACCGATAGTGAAGGATGTTGTTAGGTTGGCTGTGGTGTCAGTGAAGAAGGAATTAAAGTTGGTGGCTAAGGCCAGGTCAGAGGCATTTGGATCAGGGCAGGGGGTGTCTTTTTTTTTGCCAGGATTGAGGAAGGTGATACTATTCCAGAATTTTTTAGGGTTTGTCTTGTGGTTGTTTTGGAGTACTGAGAAATAGGATTTACAGTTGGATACAGGAAGTTTTTTTTTTTTTACTTTGTTATGAAGTAGTTTAAAATCATTCAGGGAGGAGGGAGTTTTATTTTTCTGATGGTGTTTCCAGGCTTTGTCTGTTTGGCGCATCAAGGTTATGGTTTCTTTGGTTAACCATGGGGCAGTGTTACTTTTAATTCTTTTGGTTCTAGAGGGTGAAAAGGTATTTATTAGGTTTAAGAATGTTGTATTGAAATAGGTAACAGCATCATCTAGGGAGAGGGTTTTTAGTTGGCTCCAGTTTAGGTGTTTTAGAGAGCTGCAGAATGTTTTAGGGCAGAAATTCTTTAGGGAGCGTGTGGAGATGTAAGTGTGAGATAGTTGTAGGCAGTAGGAGAGGTGATGAGCGAAAGAGGGAAGGTGATCACTATGGGAGTTGGGTAGGGTACCACTGTCAATGGTGAGGGTGAGAGACTAGAATCCAGTCAAGGGTACTACTGGAGGAGTAGTCCTTGGAGGGTCTAGTAATGGGGTTGATTAGCTGTGAGAGGTTGTATAGGTTAAAGTTTAGGGAGCTTGTGGGAGATTGAATGGAGGTTCAGTTAATATTAACATCACCAAGGATTATGGTCTCATTGCTAATGTTGGAAGAGAACAAGGAGAGGATATCCTCGAGAATGGGGATGTTGTCTCCAGGAGGTATGGAGAGAGTGGATATGCATATATGTTTGTTTATGTTTATGTTTGAGAGAGTTGACTCAGTGTTATTGGGCCTCATTCAGATACAATTTGAGCAAAATACAAAAAGCTTTGTGAAATTCATAAACACACAGTGATATTCCCTGATCTCTTAAAGCTTTGGTTCCATGACTAGAACATTGTAGTAATGAAGAATGTCAGTGTATTCATTGAGTACATTAAATGCCTAAAGATAACATATCACAACAGGAAAAGCTGGAAGTAAAAACTGCCTTAGAAAGCTAGAAAGTATTTACATGCATGATGCTGGGCTGCCATTTTGGACCAAATTTCATATTCTGTGCAATCTGATGTCTTTCCCAGGACAACAGCAACCTCATCAAGAGGTTGTTAGGTTTAGACTTCTGGCATGGTGCACTTGGAGTAAATACTATTGGGAAGAAAAATCAAGTAATTGTGGTCTCTTAAAGCGTGGAAGACAAAAGCCATAGGAGAGACATTTATATTTGCTGTTGTGAATGTTACAAGGAGTTCAGAAAGTACGGACGAAATTAAGACATCTGCTTCTCCCATTGTCTCGGGAGCAAATTGAACAACCATGAGCAATGGCCAAAAGAGCATCAGCACAGAAGCAGGCAGGTACGATGGGGTGACTCTGAGGACTCCCTTAAAATGATAAAGGAGGACATACTAGAAGTGAAAAAAGCAGTGAAAGACCACATTGTCGGCCAGCAGCAGAAATGGGAGGAAGCAGAAGGAACCCTAAATAAGCATGCAGGGGTTATACAGCATCTAGTTAAGAAAAACATGGAGCAGAAGGCCAGAGTGTAATTGACTGAGGCTTGGTTGGAATATGTAGAGGAAAGGTAAGCAGAAAATGAAGAGTGAGCCAGGAGAAAGAATCTCCGACTGGTTGGAGGGGTGTGGCTGTGTAAAATTTGAGCCAAGAGCTGCTGCTCAAATGGATTAGCTAGAAGGATAGGGGAAATAGAACTGGAGAAAATTCACTGACCTCTATGGAACCTGACGAAGAAGAACAGAAAGTGCCTGAGGCATGTCGTACTGTGCTTCTCCATATGTGCTGTGAGAGAGAGAGAGTTCTCAATGAGCTGTGGAAACCTGAGACTATGTTGAAGATAGATCATACCAGAGTACTCCTTGAAGTGGACTTTTCATGGGAGACATGGTAAAACAGAAATGCGTTTTTCCTGGTAATGAAGGCTTGCTGGCAGAAAGGAGTAAAATTGAAAATGCTTTACCATGCAAGCTGTCAGCTGTTTTTGTCTGGGGCCACTGAGAGGTACACTAATCGTTAGGAAGACTTGAACACACTGCAAAATCGTATAAATGTTCTTCAGATGACAAGAGGAGTAGGTGACAGAGGGAAAGGAACTGTCACAGAACAAAAGGCCAGAGAAATATGGGAGGTGAGAAACCAGAGAGAGACGCACACACATTTCCTATGTTCACATGCAAGCAGAAATTGAAAGAGAAAGTCGAAATTATAAGGCAGGCAAGAAACAGAAGAAAAGAGCAGCTGAACAGCGGGTGAGGAGCGAAGCTATTGAGAAAGACGAAAGTGATCAGTGGGGTTTGATGGATTTATGTTATGCATCATGTGTTGTGTAGTGCAATCAGAGTCTAAAGAAAGGGAACGACGACTTGAAAGGACAGAAGACACCATCATTTGTCACTAATGCTGGGGGGAGCACCTAGCAAAGCTCACTTCAACTATCGGAGGTGGAAATTCTTCAAGTTATCATCCAGGCGAGTGTATACGATGGAGAAATGTGTATTTACCGTTTAACTGTATGATGCAATTAATTTCTACACAAATAACTATTGTGAAGCCTGCTGTGGAGATGTTATAACACACTAATAGTTGATATTAGTCAGTGTTGGGGGAGCACAATGTTATAACATGTACTAGAAGTTGATATTCATCAGTGGGGGGGGCACAGTGTTATAACATACTAGTAGTTAATCTTAATCAGTGGAGGAGCTCAGTGTTATACCATACTAGTAGTTATTAATCAGTGTGGGGAGGGGGGGGGCGCACTGTCAGGTTTATACAAAGTAAATGTGTCGACCTGATGCATAAGGGAATATAATTGTGCTGTGGGCGAGTGCAGGTTGTGGGACATGAAGCTGTAAAACAGTGTGCACATAAAAAGGTAGAAAGTGCAACAAATGCATCCTGTTCTCAGCTATGTAACTTAATGGTACTCAGTCAAACAACAATCTGAAATTAAGGTGCATCTGTTGTGGAATGAATGCTTAATGGGGCTAAGTACCATTTGATTTGAAGTAGTAAAGTAAGACAGCTTTGGGAAAGCAAGAAGACAAAATGGGAGTGAAGCAGAAAGTAAAATAGAGGGGGAAGTGGGTAGTTAGCAGTATTTTGGAGGTGGAAAATAAGTAAGAGAAAGGAAAGAACTGGGACAGGAAGATAGATTGAGGGAAAGGCTAACAGCAGTAAAAATCAGTGAGAAGTGGTGGCGTTGAAGTAAACAAGTAATGGAATGGAAGTGAAAGGCTCTAGATGATGTAAAAGTGAGAACAAGAGCCTAGATGTAGTCAAATTGAACAAGGGAGGGGGATAACTGGATCCGTCTGATTGCAGCAGCTGTAGTAATGTTTCAGGAAAGGAGGATAGGTAGCACTAACAGTGATAAAAAGCTCTCAAACTTTGGAAAGTGATATTGTAAATATCTATATAGCTAAAAAGGAGATAACTCTTAGGAGAAAGGCAGTAGAATTGATATGTTAAGACATGGAGAGGGGTTGGTATTTACAAAAATCCGTGGCTATAGTTTTAAGGAAAATGGGGAGTGTGAGTATGGTGATGAGAGAGGCTAGTGTAAGAAAGAGAGGAAGGGAGATGAAGGAAGGACTGCAAGGCAGTGTAGACAAAGGGCCAGTAGAGAACAGTAGGTAAGAGGAAATGCTTAGAATTTCTGAATGGAATCTGAGTAGAGTAAATGGTTCAGTTAAGAGGGATACGGTACTCCATTTGTGTAAAAATGCAGGGTGTTGATCTTATAGTGTTAATAGAGACACATTTAACACACGAGGAACACAAAAAATTGAATAGGGGGATTTAAAGTAGTGGCAGCAGCATCAACGTTGGAAAATGTGAAATGTTGGTTTGCAGTCTTTCTACAAAAAAAAATCCTATGAGAATGCAGATCGAGGGGAAGTTAGAAGATGAAATAGGGTATGTAGCAGCTATCAAAGTGTGGATACAGAGACAGAAAGTGATGGCAGTAGCAATGATTTCTACTACCAACAGTCGGAGGGACCCCCTAAACCAATGACAAGAACAGTCAGAGGGATATTAGCTAGGATTAATGACTTTCAGGAAGGTGTATTTATAATATTAGGTGACTGGAATATAGTAACCAGGAAAAGGGATGATAGTGGAGAGGTCAGGAGAATGCCACAGGAAGGGAAGTTCATAAAGGGATTAAAGAGGAGTCTAGGAATGGTAGGTGTGTGGTTTGAAAGAAGGGAGCAGAAATGTGTGTGTGTGTGTGGGGGGGGGGGGGGGGTTGGGTATACATGTTTTTACCAAGATATCTGGAGTTGTCCAGGTTATATATATTGCATATAAAGAAGGAGGAGATTGCTAGAGTGGAGTGGGGGAGTAGAAATAAGTCCAGTTTGGTTATTGGACCATGCCTTATTGGCAGTAGAGATGCAGCTCACTGCACAAGACAGGCTACAGTGACATTGAAAATTCCTAGGATACCTCCTAGAAATTCAGAGAGATGCACAGTGGTTACAGGCAGTGATAAAAGAGCTGCTTGGGAAAGGTGGAGCTAGGATGGAGAAAGTTGAGATAAAGGGAAGTAACGTTAGAGGTGGAGGAGTATTCGAGGTTGCAAGTAGTGAGAAAGAGAGGAAGACAAAATGGAAGCAGTGATTTGAGGAATTATGGAAACTTTAGGAGAGAAAGGGAGCAAAAAATGCTGAGCATACAAACAGGATGATTAAATATGTTACTGCAGCCAGTGCTGGACAACAGGATATTATTCCAAGAGGGGTTACTGCAGCCAGTGCTGGACAACAGAGAAGTTACTGCAGCCAGTGGTGGACAACAGGATATTATTCCAAGAGAGGTTACTGCAGCCAGTGCTGGACAACAGAGAGGTTACTGCAGCCAGTGGTGACAACAGAGAGGTTACTGCAGCCAGTGGTGACAACAGAGAGGTTACTGCAGCCAGTGGTGAACAACAGAGAGGTTACTGCAGCCAGTGCTGGACAACAGAAAGTTACTGTAGCCAGTGCTGGAAAACAGAGAGGTTACTGCAGCCAGTGATGACAACAGAGAGGTTACTGCAGCCAGTGGTGACAACAGAGAGGTTACTGCATCCAGTGCTGGACAACAGAGAGGTTACTGCAGCCAGTGGTGGACAACAGGATATTATTCCAAGAGAGGTTACTGCAGCCAGTGCTGGACAACAGAGAGGTTACTGCAGCCAGTGGTGAACAACAGAGAGGTTACTGCAGCCAGTGGTGGACAACAGGATATTATTCCAAGAGAGGTTACTGCAGCCAGTGGTGGACAACAGGATATTATTCCAAGAGGTGGGTACCCAGCATCTGTATTTTTAGCAACACATCTAAAGCATCAAGTGGACTAGAAATGAGAATGAGGCATCAAGTGGAAAAGAGGGTGTATAAAGAAAGAGATAAGGAAACAGCAAAAGAGGTAATGAATTTAAGTGAAATATTATAGCAATAACCCACACCTGGGTGTGGATAATGCTGGATTTACCCACGGTTGGTGTGGGTTGATCACAAGGGCGAAGCCTTAGTGGCCAAACAAAGACAACCATGGGTAAATCCAGCATTACCCACACCCAGAAATAGATTATTGCTATTATACAATGACATTATTTAAGAAAAAAAATACTTACTTTTCTTAAATAATGGCATTGTATAATGCCTCCTTGCTGCCCTTCCGCAGCTGTCTGGTATTCTGCAGCAGTTCTGATGTACTGCGCATGCATATGCTTACACAGTACATCAGAGCTGTGGGTAGAAGTAATGGAGCAAGCAAGATCTCCGTTGCTTTTTACAAAGTGTCTCGGTATGTTAAAGGAGTTTAACATAGCGAGACAGCTTTAAAAAAGCAACGGAGAAAGGAAGATCTCCGTTAATTTTTTTAAAGCTGTCTCGCTATGTTAAACTCCTTTAACATAGTGAGACAGTGTCTTAAAAGCAACGGAGATCTTGCATTCTCCATTGCTGTGAAAAAAAGACTTATACTAATGGAAAAAGTCTGTGCGACCAGACCTTTTTCCATTAGTATAAGTCTGATTTACAATGTGCACGTTGACCAATCATCGTGCACGTTTTGGAATATTAATGGAGGGTCATTGTATAATAGCAGTTTTAAGAGCCTATTGTAGAAAACTATATGCAGAGGAATGCAGCAGGGAAGAACTAAGCGATGAAGATGAAGGCTGTTGGAGAAGATGAATGGCAGTTGGCTTAGAGGATGAGAGAGTTGTTAGTGAGCTTTTTCCTGTGATCCAGAGGTGCAAAGTTTAATTCACTCTGCCTCCATTGGCTGTGTGACTCTGAGCAAGTCACTTAACCAGACACTGCTCCCGGGCTGTGTGTGAAAAAGATCTATGGGACTGCTGTACCCCTCAAAACAAACAGAAATAAATTCCTCAAGAATTTCTGGGAAAGGCATAGAGCAGTTAATGGGCAAATTACAAGGGGGGGATGAGCAGGTTATGGGATAGGGCAGCAAAGTGGAAATTAGCAAAAAGTGATTGCATCTCTGTGGAAATGTGGAGTTTGTAGAAAGAGAGTGCAACTCATTTGGCTAAGTCTGTTCAATTGGATCTTGGATGGGGAAGCCGCCCCAGAGTCATGAAAAGGAGCGGTAGTGAGAGTGTTATTAAAAGAGCAGTGGGGCCCTGTGCAGCTGTCCTCTTACAGACCCATTTCCATTTTGAACAGTAATTATAAATTTGTTAAAAAAAAAAAAAACCTGGTTGCCTCGTGGTTTTGGCGTCTTTTCAGGCTTGTTGGCTGTTGGTGAAGCACCCACCAAGAGGAGAAAACGCTGAGAGAAGAAAGGAGCCACTTTTGAGACTTTAAGCATTTTTCCTCTATTTATTTGCTAAGTTTTTCTGCATAGCCGCCTATTTTGAGCATTTTCTGGCTTGTTAAACTTGATGTCTGCATTGGTAACTGTATTTAGAACACAACCTAGAGCTGTTTACTGACTTTCCTGTTTGCACTTATTTTTAAAATCGTTTTTTCTCAAAACTTGCATTTTGTCTGTCTTTGGCCTAGCACTCTTGTGTGGGGTCATTTACTGCACTGTTATAACTTGTTGATACTTAACCTCTGCTATCTCTGAAAAAAAAAAAAAATCTTGCTTTTTTCCCACTTTTCTGAGATTTAAAAAAGTTCAGTTACAGGCTTGCTGTTCTTGAACTGTTTGTAAGTTTCTGTGAGGCCATTTTTTGCTTGGGCTAAAGGAAAGTCTCTCTGTTGATCAGTGGCAGTGAAAAACATTGAGCAGCCTGCCTGCCCCTGTGGTAGTGGTTACTGACTTGAAACTGTAGTTTTATTGGCCATTTTGGGTCAATTCCAAAACTCCTTCATCTTCCTCTCTTAAAACCCTCTTTTGCGTGATTTTGCGTGTTTTTGAGCATAGCGCAACAACGAGCAGTGTCGCCTAATTGGGTTTAAACTATTCCTGGCTCCACAAAGTCTGCTCTTCACTTTTTCCCTTAGAACTGCTCTATCTCTAAATTTAAACACCATATTCTCATTCTAAGGACCTTCACTGGTCCAATTAAGTAATCCTACAAGTTAGCACTATTAAACCATAAGCACTACTTACTCTTATACTCTCTACGATTACCCTGTCCTCTATTGGTCCGTCTTAAATTCAGTTTCCCTATTACTCTAGCATGTCCAAAGGTCAGTCAATGGTTTCCTCTCCAGTCCAGCTGTTGAATCTGGGAATTTTGAGGCAATGTTACAACTGTCTCATGTACACGGAAAACCCTCTCCTCCTCCAAACAGGTTCAAATATATGTGAGAGATGCAACTATTTAGCCAAACTGGAGGCTGAGCTCTCTCATCTCAAAACTGGTGTAACCAGTCAGGAGGAGAAGGTAACCTCACACAACACAATTCCAGTATCACATAGTCCTACCACACCAGCGAACCAAACACATAAATACACAAAAACATACTCGGAGGCTCTAAATAAAAATCTACCTAAGCAACAGAGACCTCCAAAGCAGACATCCAAGCAAACGCTACCTCAAAACAAAACACACACAACACATAACCCACAAAGTCAGTGTGCCAAGCAGCCACAGCCCTTAAGGCTGAATAACACACCTGATACTCTTGTTATAGGTGACTCTATTGTCAGACACACTGACGTCCCGCTCACCAGGCTGAATAAAGAGAAGGTCACGGTGAGCTGCCTGTCGGGTGCTAGGATCCGACACATAACGCAAGCACTCAGGTCACTCCAAAGCAAATACAAATATGACTCAGTCATTGTACATGCTGGTGTGAATGACCTGAGATATACCTCCCTGGACTACATGAAAAGAAACATAGAGGAGCTCTCTGATCATGTAGCCCAGGCTGATATGACCCTGACCTTGAGCAGCATCTTACCCTCACCTAGAATGATGCCACAGTACAAAGACAAAATGATCGATTTTAACAACTGGCTAAAATTTTGGTGTCATTCAAAGGGGATCCAGTGTCTGTCAGCCTGGGATGACATGCTCGACAAGCCACGTTGCTTCACTAGGGACGGCTTGCACCTGTCACCACTGGGCTTTCGGATGTTGGCAAAGGCTCTTGCCACCCCCATAATGCCTTTTTTAGGCAAGGCTCAAAAGTCAAACCCACCCCCATAGACAGCACAAGGAACAAGAAACTAAGGGTAATGCTGCTAAACGCCAGAAGTCTTAACCTCAAGATGCACGCACTCGAAGCTCTCCTCAGTATGGAGAACATCAATATCTGTGCAGTGACAGAAACCTGGTTCAAGGCTCCAGAGAGCACCCCAGCACTACCAGGCTATACCTCATATCATGCTTTTCGGCCCCAAAACCCGGACCGAACCACAAAAGGAGGGGGTTTCCATATTTATCAAGGATATCCACACCTCCAGGTTAGTGGCATTGCACAGTATCGGAGACCATCCATGTGCAACTAACAGTGGGCAAGACTGCTTTTCAGTTTATAGCATCCTACAGACCACCCTCTCAAAGTCAGGAATCCCATTCGGCTTTCCTGAAAACATTGGAGAACATGAAGATCTCTCCGAACACCATTATATTGGGTGACTTCAACTACCCAAACATTGACTGGGAGCACTACTCAAGCCCCAGCACCTTAGCCTAAAGATTCCTGGAAATTATAAACTCAAATGCTATGGAACAACTAGTTACCACTCCCACAAGAGGGGACAACATACTAGATCTGATCATTACCAACATGGGGACTCTATGCTCCATACCAGAAGTATATCCCTCATTGGTAAGATCAGACCATAAATTAATTTCACTGGATGTCCACATCCCGACCCCACCCCCAGCCCAGAAAACCACAGTGAAAAACTTCTCAAAAGCGAACTTCTCACTTCTCAAAACCGAAGTAGAATCCTTCAAGGCCCCAGGGCCAGTGGAAACTACAGCCCAAACTGCAGAATCCTATATAAATGCATTCTACGGACATCTCCAGGAATGCATGGATCATGCTATCCCAAACAAAACCAAGACCCAATCATCCAAAGGCAGGCGTCCAGTCTGGTGGACCCCTGCCATAAATAAACTGTACAACAGAAGGAGGAAGCTACTACATGATAGAGTAAAATCCCTAATAAGAAGGCATCTCTGATCAGTACTAGCAAAAATTATGATCCCTCATAAAATCCTCCAAGGCCAGCTTCGAGAGAAAAATTGCACAGGACACCAAAGACAATCATAAGGCTTTTTCAGTTATGTTAGAAACCTGGGATGCAACTCCCAGACTTGTTCTGAGTTGATTCTAAATGACAAAAATACACTGAACCCACAGACATCGCCAATATCCTGGCAGACAGGTTCAGTGCAAACTTCTCCACCCCCCCCCCAAAAGAGCAAGTATCTATCCCGGCAGAGGGCTGTCTCCCAAACATCTCAGATGCTCAGGTGAAGGCTGCCCTCTCCAAAGCAAAAAACACTGCTTCCATGGGACCAGATGGCGTCCCAGGTTGCATCCTACATGAACTACAAGAGGAACTAATCCCTCAAATAAAACAGCTATACAATCTCAGCCTCACTACAGGATATGTGCCCACAGAATGGCGTACAGCAGCAGTGGTCCCACTCCACAAAGGTGGAGCCTCTACGGACCCTGGAAACTATCGCCCCATAAGCCTGACTAGCTTAGTCTGCAAGGCTATGGAGAGGATCATCATGGAGCTCATAAACAAAGACATTGGGGACCTACAGACACTAGATCCTACCCAGTTCGGCTTTGTCAAGGGCAGATCCTGCCTTTTGAACCTGGTTGACTTCTTTGAAACAGTCACCAAAGCCATAGATGAAGGGAAGGTAGTCCACACAGCCTATCTGGACCTTGCAAAGGCATTTGACACAATACCCCACTCGGGCATCATAGATAAGCTATCCAGCTTAAATATAAACCCCTATGTCACAAGATGGGGTGCAAACTGGCTCAAAGACAGAACCCACAGAGTGAGAGTTGCTGGAGCCATGTCAGACTCGAAACCGGTCACAAGTGGCGTCCCACAGGGTTCTGTCCTGGGACCACTCTTGTTCGGTATATACTTTTCCGAGGTACAGGCAAACGTGGGAGGACTATGGCTCACCAAGTTCGCAGACGACTGCAAACTGGGCGCCATAATCAACACTCCAGCTGACACAAACATCCTTCAAAAAGGTCTCACAGAGACAGATAACTGGTGCCAGCACCATGGTTTAAAGCTAAATGCCAAAAATGTATAGTCATACCCTTTGGCAAAAACAATGTGCCCACAAATTACCACATAGGCGGAAACCCATTAAGTACAGAGAAAGTTATTAGGAACCTGGGGACCCAAGTTGATAGCAATCTCTCCTTTGAAAACCACATTGCCAAAGTGGTTAGAAAGACCTTCTACATAGCCCACCTCATCACGAAGGGTTTCACATTTAGATCAAGAGAGGTAATCGTGCCCCTTTATTCATCCCTCATCAGGCCCATCATAGAATACAATGCCCCTTTTGGGATGTACCTTACCCGACACCTGCAGCAATTAGAAAGACCCCAAAAGTATCTCACCAAGAGGATCAAGGGTCTCAAACAGATGCCATATGCTGCTTGGTTAAAAAAACTTCAGCTCTACTCAGTTGCATACCGCCTACTTCGAGGCGATCTATGCCTGACATACAAAGCTATGTCAAATCCAGAATTAATGGACATGCTCCACCTCAGTAAATCTAAATCCCTTAGAGCCACACCGAGGGACTTGAACCTCAGCACAGAAATAAATAGAACTTGCTGGAGGGACAGGTTCATAACCCAGAGGCTCCCTTCGCTCTGGAATAGAATTCCAGTTCATGTGAGGCAGAGCACCTCACTGAATCTCTTCAAGAAGAATCTCGATAAGTGGATGGGGGATCGTAGGTTTGTCTCAGGGATTACTCCCGTGTCACTATTAGACAGAGGCACAGTAAACTAAATCTTAAAAAGGGCACAGTATACTCAAATCAAGGGGTGGCGTAAACCATACAGAATCAGGCTAGGCTTATAATTGCCCCAGGGCAGACAGCCTAGTATGAACCTATGACAATATTAGTAAACAGGATGGCTTTGATGCTGTTGGAGATAATCTCTGGTGATCAGAGTGGGTTTGTCAGTGGGAGGGAGGGGTGGATGGCTGACAGTGTCATACTTACCCTCCAGATAATACAGGAAGCTAGTAGTACTGCCCTTAGAGGCTGAAAAGGTATTCAGCAGGGTGAACTGGCAATGCTTGGTTCAATTAATGGAAAGATGACATTTTCTGGAAAAACCCTGGGTGTGTTGAAAGTGCTATATATGGTGTTAGTGGCAAGGTTTATAGTAAAAGCTAGGTTTTTGGATAAAATATAGATGAGAAGAGGAACATGACAAGGTTGCCCTATGTCCCCGTTATTATTCACTGTTTATGTAGTACCACTGGCAATACTGGGGAATAACTCAGAAAATAGGAGATATGAATGAGGGGTTAGGGTTCAGACTGCGGAAGATTATAGTGTTTGCAGATGATGATCTGCTGACCCTGATGCAACCACAGAAAGACTTAGGAAGGTTTGCAGAAACTGGGGAGACCTTTGGAATGAAGTCCGATTATAAAATTAATCAAAAGAAAATTGAAAATTTGGCGATTATTTATATGTCAGAGGGAGAATTGTGGGGGCAATCTGGGGGTGTATGGAATCAGAAGGAGGTGAAGTACCTGGGGATTTGGTTGAGTCAGTGGAGAGAGGGGTGTATGAGAGATTAGAGAAAATGAGAGGAATTTTAAGTAAATGGAGAGGCGTTCCCTTGGATATAGAGCAGAGTGTCCAGGTACTGCAGCTGTTTGTGTTGCCACAGGTCTAGTATCCTAGGCATGTTTTTGTTGTCTTCTCACCAGCAACATTGCATCTGTATTTTATCTGATGGGAAGCCTGTTCCAGAGAAGGGAAATTCTCCGAGACACATATCCGTCACTCCAGTGTGTCCTACTTATGTCACAAGCAAAGTTTAAGCCCTAGATTGAGTAATTCTGTTGCTGTTTCCTAACTATATTCAAGAGAAACCTGGACCAGCTGATGGAGAATTGGAAATATGCCCTGGGTCTTGCATCTATGTGTCTAATGGACAGAGGTAGCCTATAAATCATTACATGGGTTACACATACCCCTTAAAATAGCCTTTAAGGTCCATAAACTTGTGGAATGCAGTAGAGATACTTGGCTAGCCTTTAAAGGTCTCAGTGGTTGTTAGCCTAGTGTACACCTATGAACTGAAGATGCTAAAGGATACAAGGCATACCTTTCAGCTGTTATCAACAGAGCTATGCACAAAAGAAAACATAATTGTGGAAGAGGCACCCTAGTAGGGGCAGTTTTTAAATACTGGTTTTATTTACGTATAAATTCTCATAATATTTTTCTATTTGAGATCATATAGACAGAAACTTTGAGAAGAAAATAACGGAGTCCTTCAAAAATCTGGACAGTTGAAACTTATTTGGGAAAACGAAAGGGAGAGTAATATGTTTTTGTGGACAGGCGCCCATCTTCTATATAATAAAGAAGCTTAACTGGGAAAGGAAGTAAGGAAAGATGAGGGAATGGAAAGAGACAAGGATAATCAGCAGGACACACACACACACACACACACATAAAAGGTGGAAAAGACTGACAGGGAGGTGCTGACACACAGAGAAGGGGGATTAAAATGGATTAAAAGATATCAGACAACACAGGGAGGACAATGATGATACGAACAAATGAAAGAATGACTCAAAAGGAGGGGATACCACAGTGAGGAGTAGGATATCTCAGACTACCACCATGCTTTTGTGTGACCCACAGGGAGGCTAGCCACTGCCTTAGGCACCCCCACCACTGGACCCTGGCTCTGAGGGAGTGACCCACAGTGGGCAAGGACGTGACAGCAAGCTACAGGAGGAACCACTCTAGGTGGACGATGTAACTATGAAGATGTTGGTCTATTATTTCCCCCACCATCTCAGCCAGCTGCTTCTGGGTCACATATTGGGCACATTTGCTGGCAGACACAGCAGTAGGAACAACTGCTTCCCCAACCAGTGAAGCAGAACTTGGTGCAGGGCTAGAGAGCTGAGCACATGCGGATTCTGGGGAAGTGGCTCTGGCAGGCTGAGACATAAGGCACTGGCGTAGCACATGCAGATTCTGGGGACATGGCTGTGGCAGGCTGAGACATGAGGTACTGGCTGAGCACCTGCAGATTCTGGGGAGGTGGCTCTGTCAGGTTGAGACGTGAGGCACTGGCTTAGCACATGCTGATTCTGGGGAGATGGCTGTGGCAGGCTGAGACATGAGGCTCTGGCTGAGCACCTGCGGATTCTGGGGAGGTGGCTCTGGCAGGCTGAGACATGAGGCACTGGCTGAGCACCTGTGGATTCTGGGGAGGTGGATCTGGCAGGCTGAGACATGAGGCACTGGCTGAGCACCTGCGGATGCTGGGGAGGTGGTTGTGGCAGGCTGAGACATGAGGCACTGGCTGTGAGCACCTGCTGATTCTGGGGAGGTGGTTCTTCTCAGGCTGAGATGTGAGGCACTGGCTTAGCACATGCTGATTCTGGGGAGATGGCTCTGGGAGGCTGAGACATGAGGCACTCGCTGAGCATGTGCGGATTCTGGGGAGGTGACTGTGGCAGGCTGAGACATGAGGCTCTGGCTGAGCACCTGTGATTCTGGGGAGGTGGTTGTGGCAGGCTGAGACATGAGGCACTGGCTGAGCACCTGCGGATTCTGGGGAGGTGGCTGTGGCAGGCTGAGACATGAGGCACTTGCTGAGCACCTGCTGATTCTGGGGAGGTGGCTCTTCTCAGGCTGAGATATGAGGCACTGGCTTAGCACATGCTGATTCTGGGGAGATGTCTCTGGCAGGCTGAGACATGAGGCACTCTCTGAGCATGTGCTGATTCTGGGGAGGTGGCTCTGGCAAGCTGAGACATGAGGCACTGGCTGAGCACCTGCTGATTTTGAGGAGGTGGCTCTGGCAGGCTGAGACGTGAGGCACTGCCTGAACCCCTGCTGATTCTGGGGAAGTGGCTGTGGCAAGCTGAGACACGAGGCACTGGCTGAGCACCTGCGGATTCTCGGGAGGTGGCTCTGGCAGGCTGAGACACCAGGCACTGGCTGAGCACCTGTGTATTCTGAAGAGATGGCTCTGGCAGGCTGAGACATGAAGCACTGGCTGAGCACCTGCATATTCTGGGGAGGTGGCTCTGGCAGGCTGAGACATGAGGCACTGGCTGGGCACCTGTGAATTCTGGGGAGGTGGCTCTGGCAGGTTGAGACATGAGGCACTGGGTGAGCACCTGTGGATTCTGGGGAGGTGGCTCTGGCAGGCTGAGACACAAGGCACTGACTGAGCACCTGCAGATTCTGGGGAGGTGGCTCTGGCAGGCTGAGACACGAGGCACTGGCTGAGCACCTGTGGATTCTGAGGAGGTGGCACTGGCAGGCTGAGGCATGAGGCACTGATTGAGCACCTGCTGTTTCTGGGGAGGTGGCGCTGGCAGGCTGAGACATGAGGCGCTGGCTGAGCACCTGCAGAATCTGTGGAGGTGGCTCTGGCAGGCTGAGCACCTGCAGATTCTGAGGAGGTGGCTCTGGCAGGCTGAGACATGAGGCTCTGGTTGAGCACTTGCTGATTCTGGGGAGGTGGCTCTGGCAGGCTGAGACATGAGGCGCTGGCTGAGCACCTTCTTATTCTGGAGAGGTGGCTCTGGCAGGCTGAGAACCTGTTGATTTGGGGAGGTGGCTTTGTCAGGCTGAGACATGAGGTGCTGGCTGAACACCTACTGATTCTGGGGAAGCGGCTCTGGCAGGCTGAGACGTGAGGAGCTGGCTTAGTACATGCTGATTCTGGGGAGGTGTCTCTGGCAGGCTGAGACGTGAGGCGCTGGCTGAGCATCTGCAGATTCTGGGGAGGTGGCTCTGTCAGGTTGAGACGTGAGGCACTGGCTTAGCACATGCTGATTGTGGGGAGATGGCTCTGGTAGGCTGAGACATGAGGCACTGGCTGAGCACCTGCGGATTCTGGGGAGGTGGCTGTGGCAGGCTGAGACATGAGGCTCTGGCTGAGCACCTGCAGATTCTGGGGAGGTAGCTCTGGCAGGCTGAGACATGAGGCACTGGTTGAGCACCTGCAAATTCTGGGGAGGTGGCTGTGGCAGGCTGAAACATGAGGCACTGGCTTAGCACATGCTGATTCTGGGGAGGTGGCTCTGGCAGGCTGAGACATGAGGCACTGGCTTAGCACATGCTGATTCTGGAGAGGTGGCTCTGGCAGGCTGATACATGAGGCACTGGCTGAGCACCTGTTGATTCTGGGGAGGTGGCTGTGGCAGGCTGAGACATGAGGCACTGGCTTAGCACATGCTGATTCTGGGGAGGTGGCTCTGGCAGGCTGAGACATGAGGCACAGGCTGAGCACCTGCGGATTCTGGGGAGGTGGCTGTGGCAGGCTGAGACATGAGGCACTGGCTGAGCATCTGCTGATTCTGGGGAGGTGGCTTTTCTCAGGCTGAGACGTAAGGCGCTGGCTTAGCACATGCTGATTCTGGGGAGATGACTCTTGCAGGCTGAGACATGAGGCACTCGCTAAGCATGTGCGGATTCTGGGGAGATGACTGTGGCAGGCTGAGACATGAGGCTCTGGCTGAGAACATGCAGATTCTGGGGAGGTGGCTGTGCAGGCTGAGACATGAGGTGCTGGCTGAGCACTTGCTGATTCTGGGGAGGTGGTTGTGGCAGGCTGAGACATGAGGTGCTGGCTGAGCACCTGTGGATTCTAGGGAGTTGGCTGTGGCAGGCTGAGACATGAGGCACTGGCTGTGCACCTGCTGATTTTGGGGAGGTGGCTGTGGCAGGCTGAGACGTGAGGCACTGCCTGAACACCTGCTAATTCTGGGGAAGTGGCTCTGGCAAGCTGAGACATGAGGCACTGGCTGAGCACCTGCGGATTCTCAGGAAGTGGCTCTGGCAGGCTGAGACACCAGGCACTGGCTGAGCACCTGCATATTCTGGTGAGGTGGCTCTGGCAGGCTGAGACATGAGGCACTGGCTGGGCACCTGCGAATTCTGGGGAGGTGGCTCTGGCAGGTTGAGACATGACGCACTGGCTGAGCACCTGCGGATTCTGGGGAGGTGGCTCTGGCAGGCTGAGACGCAAGGCACTTCTGAGCACCTGTGGATTCTGTGGAGGTGGCTGTGGCAGGCTGAGACATGAGGCACTGGGTGAGCACCTGTGGATTCTGGGGAGGTGGCTCTGGCAGGCTGAGACGTGAGGCACTGGCTGAGCACCTGCAGATTCTGTTAAGCTGGCTCTGGCAGGCTGAGGTATGAGGCACTGGCTGAGCACCTGCTGATTTTGGGGAGGTGGCTCTGGCAGGCTGATACATGATGCACTGTTCTGGATGCTGCTGCATGCATAAGGAAAAATAAATAGAGGAAACAGCATAACCCCCCAAAATGTAATTATTGGAATTGGTCATGATACGAGGGTGGGGAGAGAAATGCAAACAAGCAGTGATATACTGCCCCACAAAAGGTTTATAGATATGTCAATAGCAACTGTATGCTATTGATTACAAAGCATCATTGAGAATAGCAGGTATGCACTACATATGGCAAACAACTGTAAGCTAATGTGTGTGACTTTGATATACCAACCCACATGTGTGAAATAGCATTGGATCATACTTTAATCTGAGGGACAACACAGTCAGAATAACAGTCCTCTACACTAAAATGTTGGCCCTGTAACAGAGAAGGGACCCAGCACCCATGGCGGCAGTAGAACACATGTACATCTGCACCTATAATATGAGAGGCAGTTATCTTACCTATTGGGCTACTGTGACAGCAGTACTACAGTTAGATACTCACCACTGATGAAGCACGCATGCAAACTAAGTACTTGCAGTGACCTGAGTTCAGCAACTGACAGGATATTCACAGTGAAAAAAACAATTACATATCCCCCAGTGAAGTAGGCTAAGAAGTCTGTAGTGCATGATGCGTGATTCTCCAAAGGTTGTACTGAAGACAAGACAAGTCCACTCTCAACTTACATGTGCCTGAATTCTTTTTTTTCTCAAGAAACATCTTTATTTAATTCACTTATGACATAGGCAATCTTACATTTATATAAATATACATATATAAATGAAAAATGAGCAACATTGACACCACTTTAGTTACAAACATTATACATCACAGACACCATTGAAATAACTGTACTTGCAAACATTATACATCACTTATAATCTATCCAGTCATTGTCAGTTAAGCATTATGTGGCTCATTCAAATCCTGCCTCTTAAACCTCATTCCTTCTCTGCATATATTGTTCCCAGAATTCCCATTTTTTCTGTGTAGTTTGCTCCTTCCCTTTTCTAAAGATCCCAATTCCAGTAGTTTTATCTCTGTTACTACATTCACTACTTCTAGTAAAGTTGGTGTAGATTTCCATTTTCTAGTAATTGCTTTTTTTTTGGCAGCCACCATAATTAGGCTCAGCAAGGCTTTACTAAGTCTAGGTAATTCCGATTCTGTTTCATAGCTCAAAAAAATCATCTTCCTAGTCAGTCCAATCCGCTCATCCAGCATCTCTGACAGAGCGGTTTGCAGGGAATCCCTAAAGTCGGCCAGCTCATTACACTCCCAAAAAATATGTTCTCAGCCCCCTCTTTCTTACCCGTCACACCTCCAACATTTGCTACCCACTTGAGGGAAAATTCTTTGGAGTCTACTTGGGGTATAAAAATACCTATGTAAACACTTCCAGGTAAAGATCCTAAATCTTCTAGATTTTGTTGCATATTTGGGAGATCTACATATATCCACCAATTGTCTCTTTGTGAATTTCTTATCCCATCTCTCTTCCCAATCCTTTCTAAGCTCCTCTGATTGAGTCTTATAGTTATCATTCTATATTTTATATGCTCTGCTAATTCCTTTTTTAGTGGCAGCTTCTGTTCTAGATTCTATTAAAAACTGTACCAGTGCTGGTCTTTCATTTAAGATCCTCCCCCATTTCTTTCTCTTTGCCTGTACTCTGATATCAATCCTTGATAGGAAGGCAATCTCTTACCTGCAATCCAAATACATTCTTGGCTTCTTCCCATTCTATTCTTTCCCTTTCTAGTTATTTGCTCCCAATATCTTGGTTCCTTTGCCAGTTTTCTCCAATAAATTCCAGCCCCCTCTTGTCTATTATTTGTATCCCTAACCACAGTCATCCTTATCGGCAGAATCTATTGTCTCCACTCTCGCGCTGGTTTGGTTCTTAGAGTACTCCCTGCTGTTTTATGAATATAGTACTCTCTATGATTTTTGTTGTTCTCCTTAAGAGTCTGCATCCCTCCTTATTTCTTGAGCTTTCCCCTCGTATCATCATCATTCCTTTCCACTTTGAATTATAGTTTTCTGTTTGTGCTACGTATGTATAAGAGCCTTAAATGTCCTGCTCTAAAATGCCCCCTCAAATTGGGTAATCCTAGTCCGCCTTGTTCTATTTGAAGAATCCGCTTATCCCACTTGACTGTTGCTGTTTTCCCTTCCCAAATAAAATCTTTCAACTCTTTTTGAATTACTATCCACAGTTTCTCCTCTGGTTGATAAAAATATGTATACCCTATGTAGAAGACTAAAGGGACTAAAACATTTTAATTGCTTATATCTTAGTATCCAGAGCCATATAGCAAAGCTTTCATTTTCTCAATTTTTGTATTATCTTCTGTTTAGTCTCTTCTCACATATCCTTAGCTGCCACAACAGAGTCATTCCTAATCCATACTCCTAAATACTTCATTTTATCATGTCCCCATAAGTATGGATATTGTTTGACCAATTTGTGTGTGGCTACATAATTTACCACTATTGCCTCATTCATTTTGCATCCAGAGAAGATTTGAAACTGTCTTAATATGTACCACAACACTATAATGTTCCTTTATGGTTTTGTCATGTATAAAATAATATAATCTGTAAATAGAGCCAGCTTTTCCTGACTACCATACTAATTATATCCTTGAATTTCTGAGTCCCTTATTTTCTTTGCCAATGGTTCTAAATGTAATGCAAACAACAAAGGGGAAAGTAGACTTCCCTGCCTGGTTCCTCAACAGAAGTTATCAGAGAGGACCCCACCCACTTTAATTTTCACCTCCGATCCCTCATATGTACTCCTAATCGACCTTATAATTGTATCAAGTAAAGCAAATGCTTCCATTGCCCTACTCATGAAGTCCCAGTTTACTCTGTCAAATGCTTTCTCTGCATGAAGACCCACCAATAAAAGTGGTACTTTCTTACATTCTGCTTCCCACTGGATCATCAATGTTCTGTTAATATTGTCAGATGCTTGCCTCCCCTCCATAAAACCACACTGATCCATATCTATCAGTTTTGGTATCACTTTTGCCATTCTTTTAGCCGTTATAGACATAAACACTTTATAATCATGGTTTAGTATTGAAATGGGCCTGTATGAAGCTGGATCCGATGGATCTTTACCCTCTCTAGTTATTACTGTTACTATCGCCTTCTTCCAGGATGCCGGTACTTCTCTTCCTCTTAAAATACTGTTAAAACCTTATAGATCTTTATCAAGTTTTTTTCCCTCCTTGCTTCCAAACTTCCACAGGACTACCATCTATTCCTAAGGACTTTCCTGTAGATTGATTATACATAGCCATTTTTATGTTATCTCTTCCAATCCTGTTAATAATTAAGCATCATGTATCTCTAACTTGGCATATTTAATTCTTCCATAAATATTTCCGTTTGTACATTTTCTTGATTTCCATATTTCTCTGCTTTATACAAACTTTCATAAAATTTTTGAAATATTTCTAATGCTTCTACAGGATCTTTTGTAATCTTCCTTGTTATACGCTCCCTAAGCTTGGTGACAGCCCTTTCCCCTTTCTGTTGCCTGAGTCATTGTGCTAAAAATTTTTGTGCTCTAGAGTTGTCATAAAAAAAAAAAAAAAAAAAAAAAACAAGTTCTTAACAGCAGTCTTTATAAACTTGTGCATATTATTGAGGTAATCACTTATTTTCTGTTTAGCTTTCTGCAGTTGTTCCTTTTTTGTTCTGAGAGATTCCCCCTATTTTTGCAATACTTTAATGTTTGTCAGTCCCTCCAAGTAATTCTTGTTACTTTTTAATTGTATCTCCCTTTGTTTTATTTTCACTCTGTTTTTAACCCCCACTTTAATTGTATCCCACTCCCTAGCTATATTTTCAGAATAAATTTTCTATCTTCTCTAGTAGCTTCTGAATTAAGTCCAAAACCCATTCATTAAAGTCCTCTCTTTTCAGCTGATAAGTGGGAGAGCACCAATGTCTCATTTTTATTTCATTATCTTGCGTTTTTATTTTAGTTATTATTGGCGCATGATCCAAAATAGTTAATGGGTGCGTTTCAAGACCTTAAATTAAATGCACACGTTCCTGTGAAATGTAAATTCTATCTAGCCTAGTCCATTTGTTGAAACTCGGTGAGTAATATGTAAATTCAATCTGAACTCCTAGTACTGAATTCACATCTTCCATGCCAAACAGTTTCATAAATTTCTTTAAAAATCTACCCTCCTTTGTTATATTTTCCATTCTAGGCCCCGAAGACACATATTCACTCTTGCAAACCAAATTCCAGTCCCCACCTATAAGTAATATTCTTTGCTGAAACCTGATTATTTCTCCCAGAATTTTCTTAAGCTCCATTATAGCAGTTTTAGGTGGAATGTAAATACATGCCAGTGTAATCCTCCTCCCTTGCCAGTAGCCCCTTAACACTGTATATCTTCCATTATTATCTATTTTTTCTCTTTCTGTCACTATTGGAGCTCCTCTTTTCCATTGTCACAGATATTCTGCTGAATAACCATCCTGAAAACCTTTCTTTATCAAATTCATATGTTCAGTTCTTTCCAGGTGTGTCTAATGTAGCATAGCTTACACGTGTCTAAATTCTGTTCAAAAACACATGCAAAATGGGTGGACAAAGCCCCCCCCCAAAAAAAAAATGAAATACAAGTTTTAATTACTACTGTAATGTATTGCTTGTTTACAGTTGCTTAATTTACAGATTAGTTGACTGTAGTTCTCAAAAATTTACAAGAAAATCAAAAGTGTTATTAGGGGTAGGACCAACACATAATGCAAAATCAGGGACAGTCTACCCCATTAAGGGATAGATGAGAAGTGTGAAGATATGTAAACTTGTGCTGTGGGAAGCCAGTGTCTCACCATTGTGTATGAAAAGGCACTCCAACCTCATCCTTCTGTACAGCTGGGCATTCTCTGCTACTCTACATATAGAGAGGCATGTTAGAACTATATACCGCATCCTTCTCTGATAGGAAGAAAACTGTTATATTTACAGCCATTGCCAGGAGCTGTCTCTGTGCCCACAGCCTTTCATTGGTCAAGAGGTTTGTATGTCACCTTTTGAGATCACTGTAGTTGTGTCTGCACTGTTCGCCAGTTTATGATATACCATTGGCTTCAATAACAGTCATGGTGAGACAGTGCCAGGCATGCACTTTATACTGAGAACCTTCATAACAGTACCCCAGCAAACAGTCATCCTGGTCTCGACGAAGGAGATTTCAGAATATTTCCGTGTTTTGCAAGCACTATCTGGGAGCCCTGCAATTGCAGTTGCCCTCAGAAGCTGTCGCAAGTCTGGATCATAACAGAGAACTACAGCTAACATCTCATGGTCTCTCCTGTTGTGGAGTGTGAGAATTGCTGAGGAACATGCAGCAGCTCATTAACAAGGCCACCTTGTTGTGTAATCTAGCAGCCATAGCATGGACCGCCACCAGTACAAAAACAGTGTTCTGTAATTGCAGCAAAGTGTAGTTAACCCCTTTTCCCCATTATCACAGCCACACATTTGCATTGCACCCTGCAGATAACCTTGGATGTGCATAAGTCCACTTAGACCTGTCCATGATGTTGTTTTCTAGCAGCGATGTATGGAATGCACAATCCAGAAACATTCATGAGCTGATCCCCCATTAGCATAATGATTGACTCAGAGACCTGAATCAGATCAGCTAGAATAGTAAATGTTGTAAAGAAACAAACTGGAAGAATAAATGTGGTAAAGAACATTTCTTAGCAGTAAAAGCAGCTGTAAAAATAAGAAAAAGAAAGGCATCTATTGTAGGCTAAATTGAATATGAGTAAGGATGCTGACTGGAACACTTGAAACCACCCAGTACTGGAGACCCTCTCAGCTTACTGGGTAGTAAAATCCAGTGGCATGATCTTTGGTAAGCAAATCCTAATGCCACCAGAACCACCAACAGCCCATGGGAGTATGAATGCATGGATTTGACTCATCAGTACTATGTCAACAAATCCTGCAGATAATGAGGACCTAGGCTATGCAGATTACATGATCCAAGATAAGAATTTTTGGAAACAGTACACCAGGACTCAGTGCAACCTGCACAGTACTGGCCTAATGTGGTGTACCTAAAAAAAAACAAAACTCCAGTATATACTTAGGTTACAGACTTTAGCACAAGTTGCTGGCTATCTAGTTCTGAATCTGGCAGCCCAGTTATGGGATATTATAATAGTCCAAACGATAGGGTGCTAGGGCATGCACCACAATAAGCAGATCTAGAAATGGATTCAGAAACATAATGAAGGACATGATCTGAAGATGGAAGCAAGACAATTTGATAGCAGTCGAAATGTGGTCCTTTAGTATCATCTTGTTGTGAATGATTTTACCCATTTATAGCACCTTTGACACTGTTCAGTTTGTTCCCACTATAAGTGATATTGGGAGAGAAAGTTGACATCAGAGTCCCTAAGAGTAATGTGTTACTGTAGCAAGCCATCTTGGGTGTGTTGATTTTTAGCCAGTTATCAGTTATCCAACAGAACAGTAGATACATTTCCAATTCAGTGGCTAAGAGGTTAATGACACCTGAAGGAAGAAGGGATCAAGCTGCATGTCATCACTGCTGTGGTATTACTTACGTCTCCTTCAAGTAATGTTTCCTAATAGCAGCTTGTACACAGTGAACAGTAGTAGACTGTGGAACCTTGCTGAACACAACTTTTGAGAGAATAAGAAGAGGAGGAGGAGTTAACTCCAGAGACTGTTGTATTTATTTGTCCAGAAAAGTAATAAAAAAATAATTACTGATGATACCTGTCATGCCGTATTAATGTTCACGTAAGACAGAATAGTCCATTGCATCAAATGCAGATGACAGCCTCTTCATCATCTAGAAGATTGCTGCTAGACATTCGGCTACTACAGACACCTTCTGGGACCGAGAGAGCTGTATAGACTTTCTTCTAGAAGATCTCAGCCTAGTATACCATAAAGTGTTTGCCCATAAATCATTTTCTTAAGCATACCAGAGTGACACCCTGTACGTTCAGTCTACCAGAGTTTGTGTAGTTCATAGTCAAACCATGGTTCACCAAGTGGATTGGCTCTATGTCTTTTAGGAACAGTCTGTCAGGTGAAGTATTGGCAAGATTGTATACACCAGACAGTGTATCGGGGCCGTTGGTACTACATTCGTAGAGATGGCCGAGCAAAACAAGGCTCCATATGTTTGGATGATGGGACCAAACAACCTGCACTGCACAAGGCTGAGTTCTGGGATCCACCCAGAGAAGATTATCTAGGAATCAAAAAGAATGCATAGACCAAGTGACAGGTTCCACAGCCAAATCACTAGACATGATGCAGTGTTGGAAAAGCATTTCCAGAATATGTCCCATGACTGCTTACCACCTCTGGTATAAAATTATCCTAAAATAAGCCATTTGGGAGACATGAGCATATCAGAGACAAGCAAATCAGAGCAATCCTGAAGGGACATCATCATACTGCTGAGTTGGATAGACGATGAGTCTGTCATTGTTTGCCCCTGCACCCAGTGCCGATTCAAAGGAGTTGTTACTTTCAGCTTTGATCTTCCTTATTTTGCTTGCTAAATGGTAGATAATTGCAGCCCTGCCCCCTGGCCTGATCTGGTTGTGGGCACTTTATCAGTGTACACACAAGGGGCATTAAGGCTGCAGCGATGAGGCTGAATTTGTTGTCCAACCTTAGACCTGTTCTGGGAAACAGAGAGAGTGTAAGCCTTGACTAGGAGTTTGATGGCCCAAATTCGCTAATGACTCAAGCACTGGAAGAGTCAGATGAGACAGGATGGGTGTGAGTTGCTGATACTGGTTAACCCATTCTGGGCGGTGAGAGCAATGGGTCTGGTTAGCAGATGACAGCCATGTGAGTGGAGAATGTGGGCATGGCGAGCACAGGCTGGTGAGATGACCCTTGTATTGGGCATGGCTATCCCAAGCTGGTGAAAGTCACCCTCATAGCTTACAGTCAAATCAAGTGCAAGCAAGGGGAGGGTGTAGGACACCCTTCAGTGATGTTGGTGCTCAATATAGCCACCAAAGATGAAGTTAAGACACTAACCACTTCCAAGACTGCCTGGATGCTGTTCTGGGCATACCTTTCAACCTCTCAACTTTCAGAATCATAGCAGAGTGTCTAAAATCATAGCACTCAAAATTTGCTTATGCATAAATTTGCACCCTTGGTGGATGAGGCATAGTACCGCAATTTTTACCTTCTTGATGGGCAAGGCCTGTAAAATTAGAAATGGTGTTATGGTGCTAATAGATGCACAACTGCATAGCTCCACTAGAAATTTATCTTCACTACAGTTTGACAGTTACATATGTATGCATATTTCCACAGAACATAAAACAGTCAAGGGAGTCAGAGCCATTTGACTACATATATATGCAGAGACATGTGCGTACATCATCGCAACCTACATCCAACCCCTCCCCATTGAATGCATAGGGCATGTATAGGGGACACTTAAGACTAAATTTCAAAATCTCAGCCTGTAACACTGGAATGATGGCTCCTACTGTCACCCCGAGGAAAGATGGATGAACTGTAGGGTTCTTGCCCCTAGTTGGGAATGAATGTGTTCTGTAGGGCATCTGGGAGAGGAGGACTTGATAGACTGCAGGGGAGTAGCCAAAAATGATAATATGATTTAAATTATATTGAAACTTGCTTATGGAATAAAACAACCTAGTTATTTTTTTTTAAATTGTACACATTAAGGAAAGTAAAAACTCCATGACAAACCATCATACACTAATGCTTCGGATTTTGCTTTAACCTGTATATCAGTAGGTTATCTTTTCACTGTTAATGTGTGTAGTTTGTTAATAATTAAAAAAAAAAAAGTTTGCATTTAACTTATCATAGTCTTACTAAAAGTGGACTGTAGGCTACCTTTGCTAGCTAACTTCTCCCATACAAATACACAAACGGTTCAGGCAACAGTAAGTAGAATACTGTGTCTGATAACTACACCCACGATTGGGAGCCTCTGCAATGCATTAAGTGCTTGGCAGCAGGTAGTAGCTGAGAGACACTGCTACTCGGCTGACAAAGGTTCAAGACTGTTCATCTTGGTAAATTACTCCTCAGTCATCAAAACTGTAATCTCAGGGAGCCTTTGGGCGATACCTTAACATTGATCAGATTCCGTTTTAAAACTTCTGTAGGTGAAATGACGTGTTCCAGAAATGGCACTTGCTATGTGAAACAATCTAACTAGGGATATAAGGACTCATAATACCTTAGATCTTTTTAAGACAACAATAAAAAAAAATCTCTGAAAGGAAACTGTCTGTGCCTGTATCAAAGCAGTGGGTTAATAACTGAAGATGGATAATTGCAAAAGAAACTTGCTTTCTTTACCTGCAAACCAGAATATAAAACTTTGATGTTTTTTTAATGAGTGTAGGGAACATGAAAATCGTTATTGCTATCTATTTCCAAGTGACAAGCCTAACAATTTCTGATGTGCGTAATGTGAATAATATGTCCATTAAAGTGTAAGTAATGTAAACAAATCCACTGAAATGTAACTACTGTAAATATTTGAATACTTAACGAGAACTGTTGCTGTTTCCAACAGGCTTGCAAATACTCAGAATATCCCCTTTTGTGTACAATATTTTCTATATGCAGTATTGTATGGTCATTGCTGCTTCATTGTTAAACTGTATATCCACTTTCTTGCCATGATAACCAGGGCCATAGCTGAAAAGGATTCTGTCGATCAGCCTATTTACCAGGTTAAAAAAATAAAATAATTAAAAAGGTGGGAGATGAGTATTTAAGATTTAGTTCACGATGCAGCACAAGTGACCTCTGTTTGTAGTGAGATAGATAATACAGAAGAAGCGAGCTGAGGAAGGAGTCTAACTGGGCATTCCTCAACTTGGGGAAAGCATATCATACAGACCTAGGAAAGATGATTTGGTCTGTTCTATGTTGGTTTGAAACATTAGTAGAATTAATACAAGCTATGTACAAGTACGAAACAGAAAAAATGTACAAGTGTGATCAGTGCACAGATTCAAGGAGTGGTTCCTAATAGAAGGTGGTGTCCATCAGGGTTTAGCTTTGAGCCAACTGATGTTCATATTGGTGATGGACTATAGTAGCAAAAAGGTCAGAGGAGACAGAGCAACAAAACTGCTGTATGCAGATGATGTAAGCAGGAACTTCAGTTGATAGGGAAATGGAATGCAAAACTGACGTCACATAGGATTAAAATGAGTAGACATAAGATAAGTGTAATGGCAGCAAATGAGGAAATCAGAAGTAGCTGAAAACTGAGTTAGATGAGAAAATAGTGGAAAGATTTAACAGTGTCAGGTGTCTTAGAGGGTGGTTGAGGAAACGGAAAGTCTGAATAAAGAGATCAAAGCTAGAATCAGAGGTGTTGCAGCCAGCTGGCACTGTGCGTCAGGGGTAGTGTATGACAGAGGAATGCCAATGAAGCTGAAAAGTAAGGTGTACAAGACAGTGGTGTGATCAGTACTACTGTATGGTACAGAAACCTTGGCAGGAAGGCAGAGCAGCTGAGGGCACTAGAGGTGATGGAGACGAAGTGCCAGAGATGGTTGGTAGTATGTGCAGTGTGGGACAGATAAAGAAATTATGACAACTGGAGCAGAGGCAAAGTAGCTCCATTTGTAAAAAAGGTCAAAGTCTGCAGATTACAGTGGGTATGGCACATGTGCAGGACAGTAGAATATGATTTGGTGGAGAAGATTTGGGAGAAAGAAGAAGAAGATAAGGGAGAAATAAAGAGGTCTAGCCAGGAGATGGATGGACTGGACTGCATGACAATCAGGCATGACTGTTGAAGAAGATAGGAAAGTGGCATCAAATCGAAGGTGTTGGCTACATTTGATGGAACACCCTGTCCCTGTGTAGAAAAAAGGAGTCGATGATGATAGTTCTATGCTGCTTGAAGAATAGTGGAAGCTTAGTCCCTATGGCATATTTTCAAGAGCAATTGAAGATGGTAATTGATACTGACTAAGGGAAATGTGTCCAGAATACCAGAAAGATCCCCATACTCCCTTCCCATTGTACTGCAAGCTGTAGAAGCAGTATGGCAACAGGAAGTTGGGAAGTTTTCCAAGTGGAATTAAAAGCCATTCTTTTAAGAGAGGGGCTTGCCTATTCCATTTCTTCTATTTTCTCCAGTGATTTATGAGCTTTAATAAATGCCAGTGCAGAATCCAAGTCTTCAAATAGTTTTGGTCCTTCAGGAAGGAAAATCTTCAATCTTGCAGGAAACAAAAGAATTGTTGATTGATTGGATAATATGGAAAATCAGACAGCAAGTGAAATAGGATGAAATGGATAGAGAAATCCAGGCTACATTAATGAGAAGAAAAAGGATCTGCATTATGTTTTGATGAAAGTATCAACAGAATACATTACATTATTTGGATTCTCCTTCTCCCAGAAGTACATGAATATTGAAAAAGAAAAACTTATATTCATATTGAATTAAACAGGAAATGTTGCCTAAGACTCTATAAAGAAGAGACAGAAAACTACTGATTTGCTAAGTTTCTGCCTTCCATCCGAAGTGTGCAAAGTAGACCACATTCATGAGAGAAGCATTCAGTGCTCCATGAGCTGAGAACTTGTACAACTGAGAACTGCTGTAGGGACTTACAATCAGAGACAGACTGAAAATCAGGTAGCTGACTGATAATAGTATACTCAGTAGATCTGTGGAGGACACTACTGAAGTGCAACAGCGTTTAAATCCTCACCTGTATTTATGCAAACAAGGATGCCGATTGCATTAAAGGATGGCAACAGAAAGTGACTGAAATGTTGCATTTTGCAAAATGGAGAGACTCATAGAGAATTTGGACCATACCAACACAAATACGATTTAACATGCCATGGCTATTCAAGAGCAGACTGCAGCTGTGCAGGAAAATAGTGATTATACTGATAGACATTTGAGATATAACGCTGATTATTCTGCAGCTCAGATTAGTTCAGTTTGTGCTCTGTTAGAATATAATGTTTTTATTTTTGGGACTACCTACTGAATTGTTGAATTAACTAGTGTGTATGTATCTGACCTAAACTACTGGATTAATTTAAATGTTCATTGTACCCTACCCTTAGCAAGCACTCTAGCAGCCTACTGCAGCCCTTTACTCCCCCCCCCCCCAGTTGCTTTCATTTTTTCTCATAGTTTTCCAATAAAAAGCCTACTAAAGTATCTGTCTCCCACCCCATTTCTCCACTAGGTGGCAGCAGACTCCCACTACAGTGCAACACTTGCTTACCCACTACCTAACCAAAGCTACCATTTTTTAGTACACCAAACCTAAAGGTAAGGGCATATATTAAAGGAGATAGTCTGATATGGGGTACAGGGCAGAGATGGGCTAACTCCCACCCCAATATACCTCACTCTAGACTGTACACTGCCCCATTACAGAGCCCCCACTAACTGACATTTTTTCTGCTGCTCCCACTCTTACCTGGCTCTTCCCGCTCTGTTCTCCCTGCGGGCTCACTCCACTCCCCTACCCTGCCCCCAATTCCCACCCACCCCCAGTGCCTGTATTTTATTCCCACCCAACTCCTCCCCACCACACCAACCCTGCAGCTAACCACTTCCATCCACACCCTAACTACAGCTAGCCACTCCCATCCACAAACACATGCTTACCCCACACACACTATACACTATGGCTACCCCCTTCACACAGACATTACTACTAACCAGCCGCCTTATCCCTCTCTACTATCTAACCTTCCTTACAAGTCTCCCTAACACACAACAATCTCTAAACCCCAGAGCCACCATCTCTGACCTCCCTTACACATCCACAGCTTATAGCCTAATCTCACTTGAACTGTATTCCTCCAAACCAAGCAATTATTTCAAACCATCAATACTCTCTACTCTTTCCCCCCCCCACCACCACTTTCATACTATCACCTCAAAGAAAAAGCTCCCCCTCAACAACCCTTCCTTCCTATTCCCCATTCATCACCTCCAACACCTCTTTCTCAACTCCCTCTCTCAATCAGGTGACATCCACCCTAACCCTGGACCCTCCTCAGCCAGCATCCAAAGCAACAGCCCCACCAAACCATACAAACCCCAAACCATCTGGCTAACCACCTTCAATGCACAAAGCCTTAGAAACAAAATCCCCAAACTGCATGCCTGGCTTGCTCACAACCAACCTGATATTACAGCTGTCTCTGAGACATGGCTTAAGCCCTCCATCTCTGACAACAAAATCCTTCCTCCTGGCTACAAAATCTTTCTCAATGATAGGACCCAGAGAAAAGGTGGTGGTGGTGTGGCTATTATCTACCCATCCACCCATACTCAGACTCCATACACCAACCCCACCCCACCTTCTCCAATGCCAAAATAACAATAGGGTATTTAAAGCTTAATAACTGCAAATCTTTATGCATCTGCTCTATCTGTATCCCTCCAGGCAATAACACCAAAACACTGGATGACATACTATCCTGGTTTAACTCCAATATAATACTCGAAACCTATTTCCTTGGCGACGCAAACATCAGCTGGGCATCCATCAACTTGAACACCCCATCCCAGTCAGTCAATCTCTACAACTTCACCCAACTCATAAACCTTCCAACCAGGCCCAACAAAGATGGAACCTCTGGTACCATCATAGACTGGATACTCACTACCCACCCACAACTTGCCTCTAAAGCCAGTCTTCTACCCGATCAGCTCAGTGATCACCTACCTGCCTTCATTGATCGCATATCCCCCACCCCCTAAAACATCACCAATATATCCTAACCTGCAACTTAACCTCCTACAACCCACACACACTCACAGAATGCCTTAAACACATAGACTGGTCACCCCTAAAAACTCTCCTACTTAACGATGCATTATCCTATTTTAACAATACATTCCTAACCATCCTAAATCAACAGGCCCCCCTAAGATCCAAAAGAATTAAATCAAATCCATGCTCCTGGCTATCCCATGAAACTAGAAACATCATACATCAGCGTGAAAAAAAAAATGGAAACAATACCATAAACAAAACACACAACCAGCTCCCTCCTAGAATTTAAACAACTACGTAACTTAGCCAAAAAATTGTTAACCAAAGACGCAAAAACTACTGCAATAGCCTCCAATCCATTCACTCATCCAGTACAAAAAGATTTTGGAGCTCCGTGTCCTCCATCCTTCACCCAGGGAATAAAAGCAACCCATGACCAGACCCCACTCTCTCAGATCTGCAAATTGCCACTAATTTCAACCATTTGTTCATTGATAGCATTGCAAAACTATCATCCTCCTTCCCTGACCACTCCTCCTGCACCCCCCCAACAGCAACCCTCCTCCCTCTAACCCTCCTCTTTTGTCCCCCTTTACCCTTAAACCCATCCCCACAAATGCAATAAAAAGACTTTTCTTCAAGCTAAAACCCTGCCGTAATGCACCAATCTACCACCCTCCTTCCTCAAAGAATCCGCTGAAACCATTGCCTACCCTGTATCTAGTCTAAAGATCTTTACAGGAATCATACGTCCCTACCAAATGGCACCAAGCATACATCATTCCTCTTCATAAAGGTGGTAAAAACATAGATACAACCAACTTCAGACCTATAGCCATACTCTCCCCCTGTCAAAAATACTTGAAAAAACCATCCATGCCCAAATCATGCAACATCTCAACCTAAACAAACTTCTCTCCCACACTCAACACTGCTTCCGCCCCGGTCACAGTACCATCACTGCCCTCCTTTCCTTTCTAGAGACCATCAACCTTGCACGTGATAAAGGCAGTTATGTATCATCACTATTTTTAGACCTTTCAAAAGCATTAAACACCATCTCCCATCCTCTACTTATATCCCAGCTCTCATCCTTAAATCTCTCTCCCTCCACCCTTGTTTGGTTCACCAGCTACCTATCTAACTGCCAGCAAGCCGTCCGGTGGAAGGAATCTACCTCTCCTTTCTTACCCACACCCACTGGAGTCCCTCAAGGCTCTGTTCTTGGTCCTGTGCTCTTTAACATATTTATCAACAATTTCCACCTCTCCATCCCCGATGCCTCCATCGTCCAATATGCAGACAACTCCACCATCATCTCCTCTGCCACCTCCCCCACTCAACTACTAATAAAAACCCCGCTTGCCTTCTCCAAAACTGAATCTTGGATGAAAGCCAATCACCTTGCCCTAAATGCCTCCAAAACAAAACTAATGATCTTTACCCCTACTAGAAATTTCACTTTAGACAGAAATCTGTTCTGCATTACAAGCCACAATAAAACTCCACTAGAAATAGTCCCCTCAACCAAATTGCTAGGAATCATTATTGATGAAAACCTAAAGTCTGACTCCGAGATATACTCCGCTATCAAAATAACTCATCAGAAGATAGGTCTCCTATACAGACACAATCGCTACCTCAGCCCTTCCACCAGGCAGACATTTGCAACTACTATCCTCCTCCCACTTGGCATAGCTCCTCGTGGTCCCCTGCAGAGTTCCTAAGCCAGCAGAGAGCAGAAAAAGCAACTTTCTTGATCATAAGTATTTTTTAAAACTTTTTGTTTGCATTTTTCGATCTTTTAAGCTTTTCGACTACTGTTTGTGCCTTTATTACTGTTTTATTGCCTTATTTTCCTGTGTTTGTGAGCTTATATTGTTGATTGCACTTGTGGGCTAAAGTATTGCTTAAAAGTAACTAACAGGCTAATACACTCAAGTGTACCAGCCTTTGATAGCAATTTAGTCGAAAACAAAGCATTTACTGCATTTTTCCTGTCTGTTTGAAAAAAACAAAAAACAAAAAATATTTCTCCTTTCCTAAACTTTACTTGCTAGTTGTTCCAGTGATCAGATTTTGCTGATCCCTGGGCTTTGTATTTGGTTTCTGTGTTCCTCCATTTTCTTGTGTGGCCAGAGGTAGTTTCTTTACTCACCAGTGGGAGTGGGGAGTACTGAGCTGTTTGTTTGTCCTCAGAGGAGTGGTTAGAAGCAGCAACTTGTAATTTGTTGGCCATTTTGGGTCATTTCCTGTTTTTTCCAGCCCCCTGCTATAAAGCACGAGTTAGCGCGATTTAGCGCGGAGCTGCTACCGTTGCACACTAGGGCAGCGCCGGTTAAGCAGATTTAAACTATTAGGGCTACCTAAAGTTCACTCTTCAAATTTTCCCTTAA
Organism: Protopterus annectens; assembly: GCF_019279795.1. Taxonomy (NCBI): domain Eukaryota; kingdom Metazoa; phylum Chordata; order Ceratodontiformes; family Protopteridae; genus Protopterus; species Protopterus annectens. Next base: position 22,123,935 of record NC_056750.1, read on the forward strand.
AACTACCTTCCTCAAAGTGTACTACTGTTCTATTTAGTGTATCCTCCAACTATAAATTATCTCTACTTGACTCCCAAGTAGACTATTCTCTATCCGTATAGCTAAGCACTTGCTCCTACAGTACTTATCACCTCGATACAGCACTCTTGTTATAGAAAGTACCCCAAAAAGAAAAAGTCCACATTTCTCGGTCACACACACCCCCAAAACCTTTTTAACTTTTTCTGTCTATTCCTTCTAGCATGTCGAGGGATCGGTTGCTAATAACCTCTCCTGCTCAGCTGGTGAACCTGGGATTATTGAGGCAATGTTACAATTGCCTCATGTACACAGACAACCCTCTCCTCCTCCCACAAAACACAAATACATGCGAGAGATGCAACTATACTGCCAAACTGGAGGCTGAGCTCTCTCAACATAGAACTGGCAAGACCAGACAGGAGGAGAAGGTAACCACACACACTATAGACCCAGTCTCACATAATACCATCACAACCTCAAATCATACACACAAACACACAAAGACATACTCGGAGGCTCTGATCAAAAATCTACCAAAACAGCAGAGGCCACCAAAGCAGACACCCAAACAACCACCACCTCAGAACACAACACCTGCATCACATAGACCACACAGTCAGAGTGTCAAGCAGTCACAGCCCTTAAGGCCAAACACTATGCCAGACACACTAGTCATTGGTGACTCCATAGTCAGACACACTGACGTCCCGCTCACCAGACTGAGTAAGGAGAAGGTCACAGTAAGCTGCCTGTCGGGTGCTAGAATCCGCCACATAACGCATGCACTCAGGTCTCTCAACAGCAGGTACAAGTACGACTCAATCATTGTCCACCCTGGTGTAAACGACCTGAGATGTACCTCCCTGGACTACATGAAAAGAGACATAGAGGAGCTCTCTGATTATGTAGCCCAGGCAGGTATGACCCTGACCTTGAGCAGTATCCTACCTTCACCAAGAATGATGCCACAATACAGAGATAAGATGATCAGTTTTAACAATTGGCTTAAACTCTGGTGTCATTCAAAGGGGATCCAATGTCTGTCTGCCTGGGATGACATGCTGGACAAGCCACGCTGCTTCGCAAGGGACGGCTTGCACTTGTCACCCTGGGATTCCGGATTTTGGCAAAGGCTCTTGCCACCCCCATAGTGCCTTTTTAGGCAAGGCTCAAATTCTAAACCTACCACCCTAGAACAAAACAAAGAAAAAAAACTAAGGGTAATGCTGCTCAATGCCAGAAGTCTCAACCTCAAGATGCACGCACTCAAGGCCCTTCTCAGTATGGAGAACATCGATGTCTGTGCTGTGACAGAAACCTGGTTCAAGGCTCCTGAGAGCACCCCAGCACTATCAGGTTTTACCTCATATCATGCGTTCCGCCACAAAACCCGGACAATACCAAGAAAGGAGGAGGGGTATCCATATTCATCAAGGACACCCACACCTCAAGATTGGTGGCATCGCACGATGCATCGGAAACCATCCAGGTGCAATTAACCATAGGCAAGACTGCTATACAAATTGTAGCATGTTACAGGCCACCCTCGCAAACTCAGGAACCTCACATGGCCTTCCTGAAAACACTGGAGGGGATAAATGTATCTCCGAACACCATCATACTAGGTGACTTCAACTACCCTAATATAGACTGGGAACACTACTCAAGCCCAAACACTCTAGCCCAAAAGTTCCTGGAATTCATAAACTCAAATGCCATGGAACAACTAGTCACCATCCCCACAAGAAGAGCGAACATACTTGATCTCATCATCACAAACATGGGAGCACAATGTTCAACGCCAGAAGTATACCCCTCACTGGTAAGTTCTGATCACAAACTAACCTCGCTGGAGGTCCTCATCCCGCCCCCACCCGAAATGAAAAAGACCACAGTAAAGAACTTCTCGAAAGCCGACTTCACACTTCTAAAGACTAGTGTGGTCTCCTTTAAGGCCCCTGAGCCGGCGGTTAACATTACTCAAACCGCTGAATCACTTGCAAATGCCTTCTACCAGCACCTGCAGGGCTGCATGGATCAGGCAATCCCAAGCAAAACAAAGACTCTTTGTACCAAAGGCAAGCGCCCAGTCTGGTGGACCCCAGCCATAAACAAACTCTACAATAAAAGGAGAAAGCTACTACAAGATAGAGCAAAATCCTTAAAAGGTAAGACACCGCTGATCACTATAAGTAAAAAGCTAAGAGCTCTCATAAAATCATCCAAAGCTAATTTTGAGAAAAAAATAGCTAAGGACTCTAAAGACAACCATAAAGCATTCTTTAGCTATGTCAGAAACCTAGGAGGAAACTCCCAGATATGCTCAGAATTAGTTCAAAATGATGTGAAGATTACTGATCCTACAGACATTGCCAACATACTGGCTGACAGGTTCAGTGCAAACTTCTCCCCACCCTCCCCGCCTAAAGAAGAGATATCTATACCAAATGATTGTAGCCCCCCAAACATCTCCAACGCTCAGGTGAGAACTGCTCTCTCCAAGGCAAAGAACACAGCATCCATGGGACCTGATGGTGTCCCCGGCTGTGTGCTCCATGAACTCAACGAGGAATTAAACCCACAGTTAGGACAGCTGTTTAATCTTAGTCTAACCTCCGGATACGTACCCAGGGAGTGGCGCACAGCGACTGTGGTCCCACTCCACAAAGGCGGTGCTTATCGTCCCATTAGCTTGACAAGCCTGATCTGCAAAGCCATGGAAAGGATCATAATGGATCTCATAAATAAAGACATAGGGAATTTGCAGACTTTGGATCCAACCCAGTTTGGCTTTGTCAAAGGCAGATCATGCTTTTTAAACTTGGTTGACTTTTTTGAAACAGTCACCAAGGCCATTGACGAGGGAAAGGCAGTCCATACAGCCTACCTAGACCTGGCGAAGGCTTTCAATACAATACCCCACTCGGGTATCATTGAAAAACTCATCAACTTAAAATGTAAACCCATACATTACAAGATGGGTTGCAAACTGGCTGAGTGACAGAACCCACAGGGTCAGAGTTGCTGGCGCCATATCAGACTCTAAGCCTGTCACAAGTGGTGTCCCACAGGGCTCAGTCCTGGGCCCACTCTTGTTTGGCATCTACTTTTCTGAAGTACAAGCAAACACAGGAGGGTTATGGCTGACAAAGTTCGCAGATGACTGCAAACTGGGCGCCGTAGTTGAGAACACATCCGACACAGATATCCTTCAGAAGGGTCTCACAGAAACGGATAACTGGTGCCAGAGCCATGGCCTCAAGTTAAATGCCAAGAAATGCATAGTCATACCCTTCGGGAAAAATAAGGTTACCCCTAGCTACCATATAGGTGGCAATCCCCTGAACACAGAAGAATTTATTAGGGACCTGGGAACCCAGGTTGACAGTAGCCTTTCATTCGACACTCATATTGCTAAAGTAGTTAGGAAGACCTTCTACATTGCCCACCTTATCATGAAGGGATTCACATCTAGATCAAGGGAAGTCATAGTCTCCCTATACTCATCACTCATCAGACCAATGATCGAGTACAATGCCCCATTCGGAATGTATCTGACCCGACACTTGCAGCAGCTGGAGAGGCCACAAAAGTTCTTCACCAAAAGGATAAAGGGTCTCAAAAATCTGTCTTATGCTGCACGACTGAAAGAACTCCAGTTATATTCAGTTGCGTACCGCTTACTCAGAGGTGACCTATGCCTGACATACAAGGCCATGTCAAACCCAGATTTAATGAATATGCTTCATCTCAAAAAATCTAGATCCCTCAGAGCCACAAGGGCGGGTGACTTAAACCTCGACATGGTTATTAATAGGACGTGCTGGAGGGATAGATTAATCACCCAAAGACTCCCTATGCTGTGGAACAAAATCCCGGTTTATGTGAGGCAGGGCACCTCGCTGGCCTTGTTCAAGAGGAATCTTGACCAATGGATGGGAGATCGCAGATACACCCCAGGGGTTACCCCAGTGTCACTGCTCGACAGAGGCACAGCTAAATAATGGGCATAGTTTCTCCAAACTAAGGGGTGGCGTAAGCCACAAAACTATGCTTATAAATGCCCTTGGGCAGATAGCCTAGTATGAACCTATGAACCTATGAACCATCCCTCATGTCCCATCCCACTATTTACCAATCTCCAACTAGGCCTGCTCTCCAAACTAGAAGCCTGCTATCACAAAATTCGCTACTAACTCCAAAAGCTCATCCCATCACTACCACTCACTACTCAATCTCACATGGCTAGAACTCCCCATCTACCTTAGATGTTCACAACTCACCACTACTCACAAGCTCATCTTCAAACCTTCTGACTGTCCATCCCTAGCCACAGCACTAACACCCTACACTCCCCCCCCCCCGCTCCCTAAGATCAGAGAACAAAAATCTGCTTCAAGTACTCAAACCCTCTCATCCCCTAGGCCAACTACTACTATCCTTCACAATAGCCAAACTCTAGAACTCTCTCCCCTCTCACCTATGCAACATACCTAACCATAACAACTTCAAAAGCCAGCTCTTCATATGTCCATCCTCCAAATGGGAACGTACCTCTCATGCTCCTACCTAAAGTACTTCTCAACTGACTGTCTTCCTACCCCCTTCTTTGTTCTCTTAAACATGTATCTAATTCAGCTTTGTATCTGTCAACCTGGTTTATCCTGATGCATTGATTTAAATACTGTACATTAAGTAACATAATGTAACCTTACATATATGTAAATATTATCATGTAATGTAATATATGTTCTTGTGGAGCTTTATGTAACATGCTCTTGTGGAGCTTTTCTCCCCGGGCCTCCACTAAAAACGGGCCAACTCGACCCCAGTGGACTATCCTGGTCAACAAATGCAAATAAATAGTAATAAATAAATCTGCTGTTGCGTTGTTTTTCAGAAAATGTCTCTGTCATTTGCCCTGTAATTGATCAACTAAAAAGAGGAAATCAGAGCCATTTAAGGTCAGATTGGAACAGTGGAACAGAAATTGTTTGGAAGGCTAAAATTAGATCACTTAATTACATTCAGAGTGGTTGAAAGGTATGGTACTGGACATTCTGGTGCAGGACCTCCGCTGAAAATTGGCTTTGTTCCAAGTCAGACTTTTCCGGTTAACAAATAATAATTAAAAAAAAAAAAAAAAAAAAACAGATGGGCCCAAGACATATTTAGATAGGTTTGATGGTCAGTGGATATGGAGGGAATAGGATGTAGAAGAAAGATGTCGCCCAGCCAGGTTGTTGTGTGATATATGCCAAGTCTGTACTGTGGAGCAAATTATCTATAGTGCTTGTTTTGTAACGGAACAACCTAGTGTTAAAGTACATTGTTCATGCTGTCATTTCAAGAGACTAGCTCTCATTGGAGTGACCTAGAGTTAAAATACATCATTCAAGTTCTTACTTTTTGGGAGAGCAGGTCCATCCTAGCTGTTCAGATCCTATGTGAGATCCACAGGTATTTTGAGTGGGAAAGGGACAGACCTGTTCGCATGCTGTCTAACATAATGGTGAAAATTTCAACAAACTGGCATAGGCCACATCTCCAGCTCTGGTGGTACTCAGCAAGGGCAACACATTCAGCCCTGTGCTGCTTAAGAATGCCTAATTGTTTGCAAGTATGAAACAAATGGCCAGGATTATTTTGGATAAAATAAGTAGACTGAGGTCAGCAAATGAGCCATTCTTTATGCAGGGGTAAAACCCACTGCTGAGGTTAGCAAATGGTCTCTTTTCTATGTACGGGTAAA